>NC_141755.1:67346950-67672015 GCF_982258835.1 Parasteatoda tepidariorum | reverse complement strand
GATATACCTCACATAATCTATTGAATAAACCAAAATAAAAAAAATCTTCCAAACCTCACATAAGCTTTTAAATAAACCAAAATAAAAAACTTCTCTACCTGACATAAGATTTTGAATAAAAATTCTAAAAATATATTGCAATGCAAAAAACATCCAGTGAAACTTTTTAAGCTAACTTTTAAATGATCAAATTTTTTTTAATAACATTCAATGAAATTAACGTTAATTATATGTCAGTGTATAGTATTAATGTAAAACAACAGGCAATGTAATATTATTATGAGACAAAAGCTGTTAATTTTTATAAATGCATATGAGAATAATTTTAAATTTAATTATTTATTTCATTTAACCGTTTAAGTAGTCATACCTTCCTCCTCTGGCAATTAATCATATTTTATATGTTATATTCAATAAATAAAAATACAGTTACAGTCAATCCTTGATATAATAAATTCTGTTTATAATTTTGTATACCCTCTCTAACTTTACACATTACTCTAACTCTAACAATTTTACTCTAACTTTACACGTCTGCTTCTTAAACTCCTTCATAATTGACAAGATAAGTAATAATTCGAATGATTTCAAGTTTTTCTCTCTCATTTTTTATAAAAATGAAGTTTAAAAAAAAATAATAATAATAATTATAACACAGGAAGTTAAACTAAGCAGGAATTTTCTGCATCTTTTAAATTTAGATAAGCAGATTAGTAAACTACAATGAAAAGAAAAATTGATCTAAATAACCTGTATGGTATTAAAAAAAAAGCCTATCTCAAATGTAAAAATAAAGACTTTTTTACATAACCATGATGGAAATGTTGTAGAGCTACAAATAATTTTTGCAAACAAAAAAATATGAACATCAATATTAATTTAAAAATTATATAAATTTAAAATGTTTTTAATTTAAATATCCTGAAATACAAACCCTTTTGCAATTGTTCCTACAAAGCTCACCAAAGGTTCTAATGACAGCAGTTGAAATCTCTTCATTTTTTTCAAGTTTCTTTGCAGCCAACAGCTTGGTAATGCCACTTTCTTTCATAATTAATTCACTACCAGCTTTTTCTTTGGCAAGCACAACAATATTATTTGCTGCCTAAAAAATAAAAAAGTTTAGATAAATATTGCTCGAAAAAAATTTAACTTATTACATTAACCTATAAAATATTGTTCAATTTTCTTTGTCTGTGTTACTTTACATTTTTAGCATTATGCTGAAAAAACTTTGATAATATTTCATATTTTATGTCACATAAAATATCTATATTTATATAATATAAATATGGATATTTTGTATAATAAATAAATTTAAAATATATTGTGATTTATTTGATTTGAAATATTTGAATAACATTATAAAATATATTGTTATTCAAATATTTACGTGATATTGTAAATATTTGAATATAAAATATCAAATATTTACAATATCACGATTTATATAATATAATAAATTTGATAATGCACTAAACCAGAAGCATTTGATCAGAAGTTTGCTAATAATAACAGTCTAAATTAATGCATTAATGCTTCTATCTCTACATTCCTCTGATTAACCAACCATTTATAAGCAAACTGTTGAAGAGCAATACCTTTAAATGCAGGAAATACAGAGCCACAAGCTTATAGCATGAAGCTAATTACACCCCCAATGCAATATTATCTTTTTCAATAAAACATGCTAAAGCAATATAAAAACTAAAAAAAAGAAAAAAAAATTATGTGGCTTACTGCATAATTGAATATGTTTATTACAATTAATGCAATAACAATGCACCAACTTAAACATACAGCTATACTGATAACACCAACCTTTTACTTGTAGAGAGAAGAAGAAAAATAGAAAACTCGGCTATATATAATAAGTATCAGACACAAGTATAAGAGAGAAACTACTTAATAAAAAATCAGTGTTAAGATATAAATCATTTTGAATAAAATTAGTGTTATTCCAGTTCAACAACTTTTTTATGCAAAAAATATCTTACAAATTAGAATTGTCCTAAAAAATTAAAGAAAATTATTCATATAACAAGATAGGTCATTAAATATCGTTGTCAAGATAATTAAGTACCATACGTTTTGTGTCTCTCAACACAAAATCTGCCCAAAATGTGTATATGGTATAAATATACAGGAACAAATAAAAAAATTTAAAATCATATAACAGCTCAAGTTTGTAAAATATAAGATTAATTTTCATAAATATAAATAAAAGAAAATCTAAGTACTAAAAAATATTTTTCTGCAAACATTAAAATAAATATGTTTCCTACATTACTGCAATAAGTAATGTCACTTATTATTCTAAGTAGGTTAGGAACTACGATTATCGCAAAAGAATAGAAAGAAATTACAAATAAAAATTATATAATATATATGTATACAAGGTTATTGTGAGCCCAACTCAAAAATCCTGAAAATTTCTTGAGTAAAATCATTAATGACGCATTTCAAAAAATTAATGTTATAAATTTAAATCATTGATAGTTTCAAAACATGAAACCTAAATAAATTATGTGCAGCATAATTAAATAATTATGCATAAGTTTACTTTTATCTCTAATCACATTTATTATTCCACCAGAAAAAAAAAATTTACAAATGAGAGATACCAAGTATAAATTCTAGTTCTAATATTCTTAAATAAAATATACAAGAATTTTTATACATAAATGCGATCGATGATTACTTGGAACTACTGAAACTTGGATTTCAAGAAACTTCCAGATCACGATTAGTGAAAAATCCGAATTTTTTCCAGAGCACAATCATCTATGATATATATTATATATATATATATGTGTGTGTGTTTAAATAAAGTTGAAAAATGCATGCAAATCAATAGTTAATACAATTTAAAATATAGAAACTACGAAACTGGTTCTGACGGGATTTTTTAAACTTGCAATTAATATAATTAACTATAATCTTGCAGTAATTTCAGCATTTAACTCAACAAAAGAAAATAAATAAATCCCATTAATTTCAACTAACAACTTTCTGAAATAGTTCTATTAGTAATTTGCATTTTATGTATACATGAATCAGTAAAGATAAAATAACTTAGTAAATAACAATACTATGCAACAAAAGTCTTCTTACCTTCAATTTAAAATTTTTATTCATACAAACTCAATTATAATCTGTGTGAATTGATCATAGCAATTATTCTATTTATCTGTTTTTCAAATTTTTTTTAAAAAAGTTATGTATTCTTGAAAATCAATGTAAAAATTAAGCAACCAGAGTATTGCTCTTCTCATTTATTTGAACTAGTTTTACATACATATTTTGGTAGAGCACATTTCAGTGTGGCATTTTTAAATAAGTTATCAGTTCTATAATTTCTCTAAGCAGTCTCAATTCATTACCTAATGTGTCTTAATTAAAGGAAAATGCTATATTCCTATTCTGATTGTCATGGTAGAAGTTGCACTGCATAAAGAATGATTAAAAAATTTTCAGCTTCATTATTTATTTAAAGATATAAAATTTATTTCATAATATTAATTCAAATTACCTGTAACCTTGTTTCAGCTGATGTTTCTTCTCCTAGAAGATATTCAAACATAGTTTTTACTTTATTAGTAGTAGTAGCCTGTTCTTTAGCCTATATAAAATGAGAAAAAAAATTAATAACACAGCATAATGACAAAATTTTCAAAAGTTGACTAATTTTATTTACCAAATGAAAATTTAATATATATATATCTATAAATATATATATTAAAGCCCAAAAACTGAATTTGGATGCTGCATAAACATGATCATAAAGCCATTAAGTTTGTCCTACTTACTTGACAACTAAAAAGACAGTGAGTTGTTCAATATTTGAGTGTAATAAGATTAAAGGCGTAATAAAATTAATTGTTAAGAGATTCAAATATACTATGATGATTAGCTGTATGCTTCTGATAACTAAAAAAAAAATTCTTTAAAGTACCTGCAGTTTTATAAATACAAATAAATTATTGAGAAATCTTATATATTTGATTAAAAGATTTCCAGAAAACACTGCTGCCAACCTTTATGGAAAAAAAACTTGCTGCACTAGAGCACCAGAGGTAATTCTTATGAATGTTGAGATCATCACATTTATTGACAGACCCCTGTAAGATCTCTACAAATCAAATTAGAAAAATTGGCTGCATTTCAACCTTTCTAAAAACTTTGCTAGCAACAAAAAGTATCGCACTATAGTAGTTTCACTATTTGTAACACACTATTTCTAACCATTGAATAATGAAATAATAATATGCGATGATATCCTTTCAATGTTTCAGATAATGATGAGTAATCTGGATAAAGAAAAAAAATTAAAGCTAAAAATGAAATAAAAAAAAGTATGAGAAGATAAATCAAATTAATTTAGTGTGCCTTTAATCAAAACATATTAGGTTATTTAAAAATATCTATAATTTGAAAATTATCATGAAATCAAGATTTTTTCAAATATATAGCAGATTTTCGAAAAGGCAAACAAACCGTTGATCAATCTGGTGTAAAAAATTCTAAATACAGTTGAATTTGCTTTTGAAAATATGTTTGAAATGATTAATTGTTGAAAGTGAATCTAATTATAAATTTTCTAATTTATAATTAGATCGAAACCACTAATAAATTACCAGTTCTTGAAGTTTTACATTCAATCTAGTCAATATTGGTTGAACAGCACTATTATTTGGATCTAAATGATTAACTGCTCTTGCATCTTTAAAAGCATCACTGTATTGTTCCTGTTTTTCATATGCTTGACATCTTCGAAATAGAGCTTTTACATCAGCAGGTGTAATTTCCAATGCTGTAAGAATAATAAAAATTAATGAAATGCTGTCGATTTCAAAATAAAATTGTATTTATTAAATTGTTTTTAAACCAGTTTGGTAAGGGAAGGTCCGAATTAAGAATGAAACAATTTGAAAAGCAATGGAGTAGCGTGAATAATTCCGCATGTTATCTGACTTAAAATCGTCTTTGAAAAGTAATACAGTCTGTTTGCCTTTAGCTACTTGAATGTGTCTGATTATAAAAGTAGATTTGAGATAAAGGTAAGAGCTTTATAGTGCTCATACAAGTGATTTTGAAAAAATAAATTTTGTAAGTTAATAATCAATTTATTAGAATGATGTAATGGAAATGAAATTAGTTAATAACCAAGTAAATGTTCAATTATTGACTAGAGTAATCATCTGAAAATATCATGGGCAACATAACTATAGAATTCTTCAATCAAAATAAAATTTGCTAAGAAAAAAAATTGACTTATTATTTTAAAATAAATTATAAACTGTTTCTGCAAAAATTTGCATTAAATGATGAAATATATCAAAATGCAAATTCTGAAAATTTCCAAGAATCTTTTTTTTCTTTTCAATCTGATACTTTGTTTTCTACACTATATATGTGTCAGAGAATTTAGTTATGCAACTGTTAAAACTGACACAATCAAAAACTTTACATCAGATAACAATTTGATTTCACTTTATTAACTTTACTATGTTACTTCATTAATTTAAAACAAAGGGAATATTTCCGTATTGGTACATTTTTATGTCAACTACCATCGCCAAGGCACCAAAAAGATGGGAATATTTTCATATCACGATCTGAAAGTGCTAAATGGATTTTAAACTTGAAAAAGTTTCTTTCTTTTTTTTAAAAAAAAAACATGTTGAGGTTTGCCATGGGGTAACTTAAGCTATACCCATTGAATTGACAATGTCCAGAAGTTGCCAAGACTTGGCGGTTATTCTGATGCAGATCACAACGCAGAATTCTTCTCACTACAGCTAATGCTACATTAAAAAAAATTAACAAATCTGGGTCAAGTACACATGGAATTGCAATAAAATTTAAACAAAATGTTAACTTTATGTTGGAAAAAGATCGCACATTTTATCGAAAACAAGAATTAAACTAAAAATGTTTACAAACCTGAAGTACAGTCAATGATGGCATTTTCATATTTTTCTAGTTTCAAGTAAGCAGCAGCTCTATTTTTAAAAAGAGTTGCCTCATCAATTGATTTTACAGAGCAAAGTTTCAGGCCTTCGGTGTACAGTTTAACAGCACCCCTATAATCCCCAGAAGAAAATAGAGCATTGCCTTCATTCTTAATTTCAGTGAAATCTTTTTCTACATCTTTCGAAGACTCCGTAGAAATCATCGCTTTCTCTGTTAGTTGAATTGTATCAGGCATCTAAAGATATTAAAACAATGTTTACATAATATCTTAAACAACAGAGCTGAAGTTACAAATTCAAATACTAAAATTTAGATAGCAATTAAAATGCATTAATAAATATCCATTATTTTCCTAACCATCGTAATAAAATCTAAATATTACACTCCTAACTATCATTATAAAGCACAATTAGAAATAAATAAGACATAAATAAGCTAAAAAATAAATAAAAATTATATCAGATACTGTTTTTAATCCTTTTAATCGAGCATTAAAGTCAGTTTCATAATAAACCTACTTATTATGAAAAAACCATGTAATTTTCCCACAGCATACAGCAATACAAAAATTCATATCATAATACAAACTTCATACGAATTATTTTGATAATATCTTAAACAATTAACAATATAAAACAAAGTGAAATTATAGATGAGTGAATAAAAATGACGTGATTAATATTTTACATAGTATTTTTCAACACGTTATAGAAAGAAAAAAAAACTATTTGAAATAATGAACATGAAACGCAAATAATATTAACTTACAGTTCAAGAAGTGTGATATATATAAAAGCAACGTTTATTCCAGAATGATCAAGAAGCCATGTGCACAACTATGTCAGCCAAAAATTCAGCCGGGATAAAGACTATTTTTATATTTATCCATTTATAGTAACACTCCTGTCACCATGACACCAAAAGTTTCTGCCGATGTTTTTGTTTTGGATTGTATAACAGTACAGTTACAGCTAAAGGAAAGGATGTATATTTCAGAATGGCTCCGCTCTATAGAACCGTTTTCACTACTTGCAGCAAATTCCCGCCTGAGGAATCGAAGATGCGACCCTTAGAGGTGAAATATGTATTTTTTATTATTTCTTATGACGGAGAGTTAACACTCGAATTTCAATAGTAAACGTTAAAGTGATGTACAGTGGGCAAAAAAGATATCACCCTGAATAACTTTTGTTCTAATTATCGGGCTTTCATGTACTGAGTGTCAATCTCAATTGTTCATGCTGGGAGTACCCTCAAATATACAAATCATTTAGTGCTAACTGTTAATTAAATTACGAAATTGACCACAATAACGTACTTTCAATGAATAAATATCTTTTTTTTCTTACATATTTGGATTCCTGACCTTCAAAATATAGGGGGTAGTGCAATCTGGGAAATATGGTCCCCATAGTTTGGTCAGGAGAGAGATCCAAATTTCGGACCCCATATTGTTAATTTTACTTTTTGTGTCTTTAGTCACATTTTTAAAAGCTTACTCTTTATGTATATTATTTTATATGTTCCGCATATATTATTTTTCCATTAATATACTAATCAATTGTTTTAGTACTTTAATTTATAAAGTAAAATTCCTTTTAAAATTATTGTCAAGTTTTTATTGAAAGAAAACTTAGAATTATTGCCAGATAGCTGAAAATTAAATCTTGTTAAGAAATTAAAAATATTCTGTTGATCAAAATTATATTATTCGCTGCAGGACAGCTGACTATTTAATAAACATATTATTCTTTTCGAAAAATGAAGATAAATTATTGATTCTCTTCTTTTGTTGTTTCTTATTTATTTGAGCAATGAAAAGTAAATGCGTGTAAAGAAAAAAATACAAAAGCTTGCTTTGTTTTTTAAATGAACAAAAAATTATGGACATACAATATTATTTTGACGTTCAAAGTAATTCTTACCGGCTAACTTTAAGAAAGTTGCCCTTTTAAAAAGGATAATGGTGAAAAAATTTGCTTAAAATTTTGTTAATATTATTTCTAAACTTAAGAACAATTAAAAAAATATTGCTTTATCAGGAAAATGCTCGATATGCCTTATTTTCTTAAACAGCTGTTAAAATAGAAAATTTCAAAATCGTGCTATTTTCAGAATCATCATTTCAAAAATTCTTCTTTTTCCAACATTAGGCTTTTTTCTATATAAATAACCTATAATTATAGTCTTAACACACGTTTTGAAGAAATTATGAATACAAATTTCTTCTAATATTTCGTAATAAGGAAACAAGAATATTAATAATACATTGATAATTGTTTCATTGAACCGGAGTAGTTAATTTTTTTCAAAATAATCTACCTTGCAACTTTTTAACTTTGATTCTTTGGACTAGGGGTCATTTCCTGCATGTCATTCGACTTTGAAATTTCAAATATAAAATGCAAAAATTACAAGAATGTGTAAGCTGGCTTTAACTAATAGTAATAAAAAGGGACAAAATCGTCGGCGACAGAAGTTATCTTAGGAGAAGAATGTAAGAGTTAAAAAAGTATTGGTAAAATTGTAACAATTGTTACTCTTGTTTAATTAGGAGTATTACAAACCTAAATTTGCTTACTTTTATTTTTTTTAAATTATATTTTTTAATTAACTACCGAAATGAGTATTTAAATAATATCCATTCTTTTTATATAATCAAGTATATCTTTATATAAGTCAAGTTTACTTATTATCATGCGCAAATCTTATGAATTGCAAATTCTTGAGCCCCTGTGTAGGAGAGTAGGATATTTCATGCATGATTGCTTGTTTCAAGAGTGGACTCTTATATTAGTAGGTAGCTAACTTCTTTAAATATTTTAATTTGAAAAACTTCTTGTTATTTTACAAATGTTACAAAGCATGTGTATTTTTTTGAAATAGTTTATCATATAATTCTCACTTTGGCCATCAGTTTTCCCTTGATGAAGCAAAAACCTTGACCCTAATAAGCAGCCGAAAACTAAATCATTATGAATTATTATCTTTTAACTTTTTTAAAAAATTCTCTAACCTTGCTATTTAAACACTATCATCCGCTGCAATATGTTTTTGTTTGAGCCAAAATATTGACATTTTTTATTTTTTACAATTCACATACATCAACGTAGTTGAAGAAATTAGCATTTTTAAGGATTTAAAATCATTTTTTCAAAGAGCGTATCTCTAACAATACTTCGGTGAATAATAAAAAAATAATTTAGTACAATTTATGAGTTAATTTATCCTCTACATACCCCCACGCAATTTAAAATTCGATGTTAAAATTGGTGAGTTTTTGTGAAAAGAAACTGTTACAAACCAACTAAAATAAAGGAACTGATAGGAAAAGATACATAAAAGTTTGATACACTACACTAAATAAATTATTTATATTTATTTAGCTAATCCATTTCAGGGCTAAAGAGAAAATAGAAGGGCTAGTTCATTCCTCTCTTAGAGCTGAAGCTATGATTTCCCTCCTTATGACGTCACGCCGCACACAGATCTCTGAGATCGCAAGCATAGATATAATGAAAACTTTGCATCATTCTCTCTGTAAAAATAAATTCGACTTTTTCTTGATATTAGCTTTCAAACTTTACACAATTAACACATTATTTCCGTTCAAAAACATATTTCAAAAAATTTTCTTGGCCATAAAATTAAAATAAATACCATTTTAAAATAATAAAGATCTTTTACTTGTTGTAGTAAATGACGCTATAAATACTTTATTTTAAAATTTTCAGTTTTAATTTTTATTATTCAAAGAAATTAAAGCATATATCGACACTTTTTTAGCTACATATTGTTCGATAATAATAGTTTGCAAAGTTGGGTTAAATTTAGAATCTTGATTTTAAAATATGCTGTTAATGGTAATTTGTTTATACTTCATCATTAAGAAACAACAACCTTAAACGCTAATTACTAAAACAAAATAATAATTTAGGTTCATAATAATATTAGAAATTTTACAATTGCTTATAGATATTTAAACTTAAGAGAATATAAATTTTTTAAAAAAAAATCATAAATATTTAGAATAACTACATTAAAAACTATGTTAGGAATTTAGGAGAATTTTAACTATAAATTATTTACACTTTTTATTTAAGTTCTTATCGTTTTTGACTTTTTCCATTTTTTAATTTCTTCGCCTGCCTTTCTTTTTTTTTGATGTAACGCGGCGGTTTTTATTTAGATGACGAATTCTTATAAAAGTTCTTTGACGACAAAATAAGCGTATTGCTGTTTTATTCACTGCAGGATATCATCCCTATAATTCATTTATAAGTTCTTTGATGACACTTTTCCTGACGCATTCCCATCCATGCTGCTGACGGAATAATTAATCATACCTTAGAAAAATTTATCCATTCCGTATTGCTCTCCTGTTGTTGGATGTACTGAGAAGATGTTATTTCTAATTTTGGATCAATATTAAGGCGAAATGCTACGTAACCAGCAATATAATTCAGTCTTTTTTCTTAAGAGTTGATCATTTTGTTTCCCAAATTAAGGTCAGCTGCAGTATCCCAAGACATAGGAATGGAGTTAGTTTTTTGTTGTGTATTTTTTAAACGCTTTTTCTAACAATTCCGCAGTTAAATAACAACCTATGTTTGAATTTTTTATTTCTATGCATGATTTTCACGAAAGATTAGGCAGTTTATTTGCAATTAACAAGCGTCTAGGTTAGAGATAGTTAGACCGAACGCTCCGTTCTTGAAGTACAAGTTCAAGCTTTGCGAAAGTTTCAATGCATTTAGCTAATTTATGTTTTACAATATTTGTAATGTCCAAAATACTTAAAAGGCATCCACTTAAATACTACAAGAAGAAATTCAAACATTCTGATTCCATTTATAGTTTTCTATTATTTTAAGCCACAGATTATTTAATTAATGAGTGTCACTGATTTATTGATCGAGAAGTTAAATTGTTAATTCAACTCAGTAAAACTTAAAAAAGTTATCTACCACATACGCATTTAGTTTCAGATGATTTATTTTAATTCAGCATTATATAACGCGATGGGAAGAATAGTTTTTAACAACAGCATTAATTTTTAAATATTATTGCTAAGATATTTTTTCACCTATAATTTCTGTGGTCTTCAAAAAATGATCATAGCTTCAAAATCATAATTTCAGATTATAAAAAAAAAAACGAAATAAAGGATTTGTTTATATAAATGCTGGAAATAGTTGAGGGGCCGGGATAGCCTGATTGGTAGGGCAGTGGGCCCATGTCCAAGTGGTGGTGGGTTCTCTGATTCAGGTCAAAATTACGATTCGTGGATAAATGAATGGATGTATGAATTGGTCCACCCTATAAACGGGTGTGACGTATGGGTGTGGCAGAAGTCGAATTCTTGGCCATAGATGACGCCACTGGAAAACAAGAACAATCACACCCCCTCTGCCTTAATGGCATACGTCAACAACAACAAATAGTTAAGGGAAGTCAAAGCTGGGGAAATATTTTGTCTTTTGCATTAAGTGTTCCTTCAATTCATCTCTTTCCAAAGAGTTTATTTCTAGTTACAAACAAAATTTATAAATTCGTTTATTTATAAGCACCGAATGATCAATTCCTTACTATAGGTATAAGTATATATATATATATAGTATAAGTATAGGTATAAGTATAAGTATAGGTATAAGTATAAGTATAGGTATAAGTAAACTATAGGTATAAGTATATATATATATTAAGGGGCCAACAGAAAAAAACGCTTAAGTGAAAGAGACGCATAAGTAAAAAACTTCAAAATTCTAACGCAACTTAATTGCAGTAACATAATGAATAAATATGTTTCTGAAGATTGGATGTTAATATTTGTACTGTTTTTGGTATTTACTATAATTATACAAAGAAAAAACTTAACATACCTAGCGACAATATATTTTCTTACAAAATAATCCTTAATACACGTTTGTATTTGTTTTCGCCGACATACACTCTATAACAAAAAAATCGTTGCACCAAGAAGCAATCATCCGATTGCTTTGAAATTTCGTATGCATGAATGTTTTGAACAGTTTTGACTGGAATGATGCCGACTGGGGACGTACAGTCCTTAGCGACGAATCCCGCTTCCAACTGTGTCCTGACGATCATCCAAGACGTGTTTGGAGACGCACAGGGCAGAGGGGGGATCCTGCCTTCACTATTGCACTCCACACCGGCCCTCAACAAGGCATTATGGTCTGGGGTGCCATTTCCTTTGACAGTCGACCCTTTGGTCGAGGTACACTTACTGCACAGCGGTACGTCGACGACATCCTAAGACCTGTTTTGCTACTGTTCCTTTTGCAGTGCACTGGGCTGGTTTTTCAGCAGGCAATGCCAGACCACATACGGCACGTGTTGCTATGAACTGTCCGCAAGCTTGTCAAACTCTTCCTTGGCCTGCCAGATCACCAGATCTCTCTCCCATGGAGCATGTCTGGGATATGATGGGAAGGCGATTGCATCTGGCACAGAATGTTGATGACCTCGTTCGACAATTGGATCGAATTTGGCAGGAAATACCGCAAGAGACCATCCGGGAGATTTATCGGTCTACGCCACGCCGTGTGGCAGCTTGTATCCAGGCTAGAGGCGGGTCAACACCTTATTGAACTTGTTACTGTAACTCTGCAATAAATTATTCAATTGTTCTGAAATTTTAATCGTTTACTATTCTGTACATTGTCTTCCTATCCACCAATTTTCGTTTCAATCGGACAACTTCTTCTTGTTGCGTCGATTTTTTTGTTATAGAGTGTTTTTCAAAGACAGTTTTTTCCAGATCATATAAATTGGATGAGGGAGTTTCAGAAGCAGAATTAAATTGTAAATAGCCATGAATAGTGTCTGAAGCTTCTAATACTGCTGTGTGATTTAGAGGAATTTTATCATCCTCGTCAATATCATCTTTCACGTTCTCATTGCCAATTTCATTAGCGATATCCTCAATGTCTCTTACTTCAGTTGCTAACAGATTATCACCGAGGATAATAAATTCATTAAAAGAAACAAGTCCATTAGATACAACTTCCATTCGTTATCACTAAGATCGATATCCCAATCTTCTTCAACTTCTTTAACTCGATCTATAAATTCATTTTCATCTGAAAATATAAATCCAGCTTTTTTGAAGCAATTCCTTATGCTGTTCCCTGTCCAATGCTTCTCCATGCAGTGCATACCATATTCATAGCACCCAGCGACGTAGGTAAAGGGGGTGTTCAGGGTGTTCAAACACCCCCCATTGTACAAAGCAGTTTTTTTTTATTATTATTTTTTCTTTATACTGTAGATAATTTTTCCTTAATTTTAGAAAATTTGTAAATATTTTATTTACTGAATAAAATGGAGAATTCCCAGGACATTTTATTTTGAGACTTTTATCAGTCTGTAACATAAATAAAATAGTCACTGCTGCCTCTTTTCTACCCATTCATCAAGAGAGCAATAAACGCTTCTCTTCAGTGATTAAATTGGATAGCATCCCTTTCCTCACTGATTTACCACCCACAAAGTTTCTCCCCTCAGAAAAATAGCCAGCCCAGCTCATATTACTCTAAGAGAAAATGTTCTTCCTTTCTTCCAATGGGTTCTATCTTATCTCATCTACTTTTTAAAATATCGGCTATACACAGATCCTATTTACGGTCATAAAATGCATGCTTCACACTAAGAATTCTCTTGGATTTCTAGAACTGCATATATATGTTAACCTTTTCAGGACATAAAACTTCCTTGGCAATTTTTTCGGTCATTCTGTCTGGGAACTTTGTCTTAGACACTCATCCTAAAAGCTCTTAGTTTTAAATTTTTCCTTTTGTTTAATGTAGCATTTTATTTAAAAAATTTTTTTTTCTTTCGGATTAATTTTTATTTGTTAATCTCGTCCGTTAATTTTTAATTTGTATTGTGTAATTCTGTTCCTGTAAATAAAATGGGGTATTTTATTGGCTATAAAAAGAGCTTGAATCGAAAATATTGGAGGTAAGCAAATATTTGTATTAAATCAATCTTTCCGCATATAGGTGACATTTAAACTGTACAACAAATAGATTTATTTAGTAAAGTTGATTATTCATGCATAGTTTTATTTCCCTTTTTTGGTTTTATTTTACGATTATGAAATCAAATTTAAAAATTTTTGAAATTTTAAACTGAAAATTGAAATAACTTTATTATAATTCAGTCAGAATTGAAATATCTATATTACATTTAATTTTAAAATAAAACACGAAAATTTCATGAATGAATAGCTGAGAGTAGTTAATCGTTCAAACTATCTTAGTATAAATGTGTAAATGTAACTTAAAGTTTAACTATTTTTTAGAAAATTGAAAATACTTTCTACTACTAACTTTCCCTTCTTGGGATCTTATTGCAAGAGAAGTTACTTATGATATTGACAAATTTTTAACGATAATACTTCATTGCATAATCATAAACAGGGCTTAATCCAGGATTTCCATCCTAGTACCTATTTTTGTGAGAAAAAAAAATTATTTTTGTGAAAAAAAAATTTTTTTTTGTGAAAATTTAGTATTGTTAAAAAAAAAAACTACATATGTATACGAAAAGTACAATACTATAAAAAACATTCACATATTGCGCAAGGAATTGCTAATAAGACAGCTTGCAGATTAATTCTATTTATTAATTCAATGTAAATTATACAGCCAGCCAGTATAGAAATTATGGAATTTACTATACAGATTAATATTAAGGTTAAAAATTAGATTTATATAAAGTTAAAAAAATTTTTTTAGCTTACTTACTCAGAAAATTTATTGAACTTATTATGATTAAGAAATTTTTATTTTGATATTGTGCTAACTTTTACTTTTGAATTAATGGTTGAAAAATAATAGAAATACAGAATACATAGATAAAATTATAATAACCTCTAATAATAACCGCTCGGACAACTATTCAGCACTTTAATTCCTTCGAACTTTTTATTTTTATTTTTGTGAAGATGCGTTTTTTTTCGTTTTTTTTCAAAGTTTGTTGAAATACTGATTTTTTTATTTTATTTTGTGAAGGTACCGATTTTTTTATTTTTTTATTTACATTTTGTGAAGGTACCCAAAAACGGTACCAAAATCGATCTGGATTAAGCCCTGAATTAAGCAGCGATATATGTAACAGTTTTATAAAATTAAAACAAATGTCAACAAAACTTTAAATTATCATAAAAATTACTGGAATTGTTAATTAAAAGAATAATTCAATACTTTCTAAGAATAATTTGAATCAGCTCAAATGCTTTTTTTTTTTTTTTTTTTTTTTTTTGTCTACTTAATTTTATATATATTTATAGCAAAGTCGAGACCCCTTTTTCGTTAGCTATTATATGCATAGACCTTGTGAAGAAATCTTTAAAAAAAATATACGCCAACTGAAATTTAGTAAATAATGAATATTTTATCCTAACGCAACAGATTAACAGGAAACCTTTACATCCACTTATTAAATAATATCAGTTTAAATTACAAAATATGAGAATAGTATCGAGGAGTTTCTAATCTGTAATAAAAAAAATTATTTACCAATAATAAATTTTTCGTAATAATAAATTTTTCATAATAATAAATTTTTCGTAATAATAAATTCAGCGTAATTCATAAATTTTCCGTATAATTAAGATTGTGACAACATGTTCTGAACTAAATAAAAATTATGCATTTAATGTTAATTTTTAAACATGATAATTCGGACCGAAAAATTTCTTCAAATTTAAAGTCTTCAAAATAGTCTAAAATCTTTTTTTGTATACTTCTTTAGTTACACTTATTAATATCTTACAGACAGCAATGTAGAAAAAAAAATGAAAATAGAAATTCACCAAATTTTGAATGGCAGGAAAATGAGATATTAGCTTAGAAGATAAAAAAACAGTCATTTTAAGTTAATAGTAAGTAACTCAACTTAAGCCTTTATGTTAGATGGACCATAAATTGCTCAAATTAGTTCTTTTTATCCACTGAAGAAAGAATAAAAAAATATTTTGTTGCTGATATGTACAGAATAAAATTGCGTATAATAATCAATCATTAAATAAATAACTTTGATTACATCCAAGCATATTACAATCATACATAAACTTTGTATTAGGTTAATATTTGCTTTCCTTCCTTACAGTATTAGCAGTTAAAAAAAAATTCTGGTAACACTTCAATGTCCTGGAATTCATAAGCCAGGAAAATGACAGCCAGGATAATGACAAATTCGCCATTTTATAGCATAGAACTTTACTTTAATATTTTGGCCTAAGACGTTTATATTCTGCAGAAAATAATAGGATTTCTTAAAATAACTCAGATAAATCTACATAGTTTATGTTATTAATGATTTCAAGAAGCGAGGAAAATGACAACACAAAACCCTACTCACCTTGAAAAATTGTTTGAAAAAGATTTTGAACCAGAAAATTGGTTCTTTATTCATGCAATAAGACATGTTCATATAGGAAGGCATCTAATCAATCTATTAACATAAGATATTGATTGCTGGCTCTATCTATTTTGGTTATAAATCACTAAATAAAAGTAGCCAGAAAAATGACAGATTTTCTTGGGACAAACAAATTATTAACGCAAAAAATTAATTTAAACGAAGTTTTTGTAAATAATACCCTCTGCGTATATTCTAGAAATACTTACACCGGTTGAGATAAAAAAAAATTGATATTGAAAAATTTATGTGAAGTTTTGAAGTTAGCTATTATTGGAAACATTGTTTGTGACATGAAATTAAGTGAAGTAACATGAGTTAAGTTCAATTAAATTTTGTAACTATACAAAACAGTCAATGCTAGTGCAAAGTCAGCTAATGTTAGCAAAAATGCTAACAGCAATGCTATTTTTTTTTAAATGTTCTTCTAGTATTATAGTATTAGATCTTGGAGAAAGGGACAGTGAATTGTCATATTTTGGGAGAATCACCCATATATAAATAAATATATATATATATATATATATATATATATATATATATATATATATATATATATATATATATATATATATATATATATATATATATATATATATATATATATATATATATATATATATATATATATATATATATATATATATATATATATATATATATATATATATATATATGTATATATATATATATATATATATATATATATATATATATATATATATATAGATATATATATATATATATATATATATATATATATATATAGATAGATAGATAGATAGATATCATAACCCTGCTTAACTCCAATATATATATATATATATATATATATATATATATATATATATATATGTGTGTGTGTGAGTATAAAACATTTAAACACATAATGCATTATACTGATTAAGTAACGAAAACTTTTTTTAAAGTCAACAAATAAAAAAGAATTAATTGTTTCTCTGATATTTAAATTTAATTTAGTGTGATAAGTAATTTTTTAAATCTTGAAATCCCCTCCGCCACCCTATCAAAATCCAAATTTGATATCCCGTGACCTTACGAAACACGGATTTTTTCATTCAATATTTATTTACGAAATATTTTGAGACTTTGTATCTAATTTTTTCTTTCTTACGCTGTATATCGTTTGCATTTATTTATAATTTTTTGTTACATTATTAAAGTTTTACACCTTCTATTTAATAATGTAGTTTAACAGGATATTATTGAAAAAAACAAAAAGAAAAATTTGTGCGAAGGTATATTCATTTGCCGACTTCTGCGAATGTACTACGATTGAATCTACGTGTAATTTTTGTTAAATGCGACAATTTAATGTAACTGCCATTGAAATCTGATATCATAGAATAAAATGACAGTTTTTTTAAAAGTTTATTTAACACCATTATTATTAGCTTTTTGGAATGATTTTACACATTGTCATTTTCCTGCGTTTTCTAAATAATAAATATAAACTATATTATTCAATCTGAGCTGTTTAATAAAGTCTTGTGATTAATAACACAAAAACTAACTAAAACTGAAATGGAACATGTAAGTAAAATCTATAAAATTATAAATTGTAATTTTTCTAGCACTTAAATGCCAAGGAATAATTGCTAAATGCTGGTTTCCTTTTGTACATTGCTTTCTATTTATTAGAGGTACTTTAATAAACGAGTGTTTATTTTTTTTTAAATATATTATTCCAATCCAAAAGGTTAGAAATTAAAAAAATAATTTCCTATGTGTCGTATTTTCTGAAAATTAACTTCGTAACTTCTTCGTAAAGACTACTTCGAAAACTACTTCGTAAAGAATTCATTTTTTATATATTATTTTGGTTGCTTAAACGCATTATAATTTGCGGTGAACAGATAAATTTTTATTGATATTTTATACTTGAATTTTTGACAATAACGGTGGTTTGTCCTAATCGAAGGGAAGCGATTAACAAAGCTTATGGCTTGTCTTTATTTTGATCTTCATTTAGATCACAGGTTTTGATTTTTAACTTTTAAATGAAGCTTATACTTAAAACTTCTGTATTAGATCAATTTATCAAAATCAAAAAGAGTTTACTTGTGTGTATGTAACTGGTTTAATTAAATTACATCTAGATAAAAAATTCCTCAATCACAAAACACCCCCCATGAAAAAACTATACCTACGTGCTTGATAGCACCTTATTCAAAATTGTAGAAAGAGAATGTCTGTCTAGAAACAGCAAAAATGAGAAGGTTGCAGGTGGAAGAAAAGTGAACTATTCAACAGGATCTAACAACATATTTCTTTTTATCTGTAACAAGGATTGCTTATTTGCTTCAATTTTTAATCTAAAACCTTTTATTCCTTTTTTTTCTTTAAAAAAGAAAAAAATATTTTAAGGAAATTTTTTTTTAAATGTTTAGCCTAAAATTTCGGCGCATAATTGAGAAATTTACTTTTAGAGCGACGCATAAACGAAGGATGATTATCATTATTTTCCTACCTAATGTACTGGGACCTATAAGAACCGTTTTATAAATGAAAGAGGTGGTGCATAAATAAGAATAAATATATAAATATTAGCCTTACAACCCTTCATAAATTTATAATAACTTATGGAAATTTGATTTCGGTACAAAATTTCATACAAATGACGTTAGAACAATTTTAAAAAAATAAATAATGCCAGATAGAAAGTTCAATGTTCGGATTTTAAAATCTTGGAAAATCATAAATAATCGATGCAAATTTTATTTTCAAATGAGATTAAAAAGAAAGCAATCTGTTTTCTTTGCCAAGAAAACCGCTCCAAAAATTCTTCTCTTGGTTGCTTAGAAACTGATAAACACAGTGTTTTGCAGTCTTGTCATTCATTCAGTTTCTTTATGGTAGTTTTCAATTATTTCACCCTCGAGCGAGGTAATTTGGCATTTTTTTGAAAATCTTTCGGCACATATACATAAATTTTTGTTACTACCCAATTTACGACCCAATGTTTTCGAAATTTTGTCTACTTCAGGGATCAGGATTCCAAATATGTAAAAAATATATTCATTCAGAGAAAGTATGTTTTTGTGTCTGATTTCATAACTTAATTAATAGTTATCACTAATTAAATGCAGATTTGAGTTCACCCCCAGGAACCATTAAGATTGACACTTAGTTCGTGAAAATCCGATCACTAGAACGAAAGCTATTATTCAGGATGATCTCAAATTTATTTTTTTGCCAAGTGTACAGTAAGAAGAAAAAAACCCACTTTGAATAGTTTTTGATATAATACTCGGATTTTCCCGTTTTAGTACTCAATCTTATTGGTTTGAGGGAGTGACTTCAAATAAGCGAATTACTTAGAGCAGATTTAAGTTACGAAATCAGACACAATACGTACTTTTTCTAAATAAACATACCTTTATTTCAACGGATTCGAATTTCTGACCCCCGAAATATAGGGGGTAGCAGCAATTTGGGAAATATGGTCCCCATAGTTTGATCAGGAGAGCGATCCAAAGGTTAGACCCCTTAATGTTATTTTTACTTTTTGCATATTTCGCAGTATTTCGAGATTTTTTTTAACCCAATTGAAAAAATTTTGCTCACAATTATAATATTCGCTGATCCAAAGATCCATTCAAAAAATAAATTTAGTAAATACTTATTATTTCTTATTACTTTATTTAGTAGTACCCGAAAACATTTTGGGTTGTAATGTATAAAATTTTTACGTTTTTTAACATGGCATATACATTTTTAACAATTTTTTTGGTTAAATTTTTTAACATGCAATTTTACATGGCAAAATACAAAATTTGAGCAAAATCGATTTAATAGTTCCTGAAAAATCAAATTTTAAAGAAGTCGAATATTTAAAATTCAGTTTCTCAGGAATTATTCCATCAATTTCACTCAAATTTTGTATTTTGCCATGTCAGATTACATGCTTTAAATTGACGTAAAAAATTGTATACCTTGCAATTCAAAATTTTTTCGACTATTATTAAATAAAATAATTTTAAAGTAATAAATATTTATTGAAATTTTTTTATGGAAGTATCTCTGGAAAAACGAATTTCATAATTGTGCGCAAAAATGCTTCAATACGCTTAAAAAAAAATCTCAAAATATGTCGGAAATGAACATTAATGGGTTCAAGCTTTGGATCGCAATATGGAATCGCAGCATTTGGAAGCATATTTTCCAGATTGCGGCTTTAAGCTATTACCAATAATTTGTGAGACAGATATCCAAATTCGTCGAAAAGAAGGTATTTTATTCAGAGAAATTACGGTTTGTGTCTGATTTCGTAGCTTAAAATATCGTCTGCTCTTATTAATCGACATATTTAAAGTCAACTCCTTGAGTCATTTATCCTGGAGTCTTAGAACACGAAGATCCAATCATTAAATCAAAAGTTATTCAGGTTGTTCCGTTTATTTTTTGTGCACTGTACTGGACATCGGAAATCTTATAATTATAAGGTTCATAACAATTATAAATGCATTATAAAAATTATGCTGAGATTTTGAAAGAGTATCGGGGATATAATTTCGCTTTACAATCTTTTTAGAATCTAAATTGAAAAAAAAGTAAAATATTGCATTGTAGTAAAATTTCAATTTATAAAATTTCCAAAATTTTACAAAAGTTCAATTTTACCAAAAGGAAAAAAGAAATCTATTTTTAAATCTTTTATGACTACGAATTAACTATTTAGCTAATTGTAAGTTTAAGTTAAAAATTTTATTAAAATTGAAATTACATTATTTTTTTTATAATTAAAAGAATTTATATTTTTATATTTTGAATTTATGAACGTTTTATGTTTATGGTTATTGTATATATATGTATTTGTTATTCTTACAAAAATAAATTTACATACATATATATTTTCTCTTGTTCGAAAAATAAATAAATATACTTATGCATTTGTTGTTGCTCCAAAATTGAAAATATGCATGCATATATATTTGTTACTGTTCTAAAAATAAACATGTATACATCTATATCTGTTATTGTTCCATATATATATATACATATATATATATATATATATATATATATATATATATATATATATATATATATATATATATATATATATATATATATATATATATATATATATATATATATATATATATATATATATATATATATATATATATATATATATATATATATAATTATATTTGTTTTTAAAACAAATATCTATATTTATATAATATATTTTTATATAAACCTAAATACATTACGCTATTATTTTAATAAGCATAACTATGCATACAAACTTGTATGCAAATCCAAAATTATGTTCCGCACAAAGATACATCCAGGAACAGGGTGGGATTCGAACCCGCTACCTACAGATTACAAGAGCGTTAGGTGGTATTGCGATAACGCTGGGCCAGGGGGTCCCCAAGAACATGCAGAAAAATTTAGAGGAGAACAGCACAAAGATATATCTAGTGTTACGGTGGGATTAGAACCCGCTACCTCAAAGCATTTGGAGGAACTGCGATATTGCTCGGACTGGGAGGCCCCTTTAACTTTTTCCCCTTGAATAGTTAAGATAATGAGGTCCAGCTACTAAGGTTTCATTAGCAACTGAGAAAATCAACGGTTGATGCTTTGTTCATCTATGAATTAACTTATTTACACTTCCACGAGCGAATAATTTGCGTCATCTTTCAGTAATTTGTGTTAAGAGCAAACAATTGATGCACAAGCTGCGACAAGGGTCATTATGGAATCGAAGACGTAATATTCCCGCTTCAGAATGCATGAAAGAAACACTTCATGGTTACGAACATGCTTTGTAGTCACCGATTATACTCAAATAACTCATCTCTTATATTCAAGAAAACGTCTTGACAGCTTTTTTCCTTTTTTTTTTCTCAATTTTTTTTCTGTATTTAATGCTAAAATTAAATTTCATAAAATTGACAAAATCTAACTTTTTAAGAAAAATTATTTTTGCTGTATGTAGCTAAAGCCATATACTATATGCCATATCTATAAAAATTGCAATTTTGAATTTTGTGTTCATTTGCGTTGATTTTTCCTTTGCTTGACAGTATATCAGTGTAACACAAATGCAAAAAAGACTTGATCGATGTTAAATAATGTTCATTTGGATTTCATGGTAGTATAATTACAATAAAATAAACTACACAACCATAAGTTTTTCCTCAATAAATTAAAGTAATTCGCATGGCAAGAAATAAAGCCCATTTCATCAACTATTAACGTTTCAATGAAAAATTTTCTAATCATTTAACTTTCCTGCCTTTAGGGAAAGGTGGATGAATAGAAATTCTACACCTTCTCATTTTTTTTCCTATTATTCATTCATGATTCATTTTCACTCAAATCAGGGCGTAAATATTACAAAATATAGAATGAAGGGATAGTTTCTAGGTCAATACTTTCTTCTAACTAGCTGAACTTTGACACTTATGTAGTAATATTACTCTGTATCAAAACAATTATCATTGCGTATGCTTAAAGAAATTTCGTAAAATTTGCATTAGAAATGCTTAAAAAATGAAATTTATAACTTTTGCAAAATAGGTTTTTAAAATAAAGAAAATTTTTATTGAATAACGACCTTTAATTTTTTTCTATAATGTGCCCAGACAAGAACGAAAAGTATAATTTCAAAATATTTTAGACATCTGCTACTTTTTAATGTTAGTTCCATTTCACTTAGGTTTACTTGGATTTAATTTTTTAGTTTTTATTAATTAAATATCAAACCTCGACCTGTAAGACATTTTTTGCACTTTGTCACGTCTTTCAATTAAAAAAAAAAAAAAAAGAAGTCGTAATTGCAAGGTAAAATACATCGATGCTATTTAAGCTGGTAAATTTAGTATAAAATTCGAATTTCATTAAGGAAATCCGTTATCGGCTGTATCTACATTTTGTTTCATTTAAGTTATTCATATTATTTTATTGATTAGTTTAAGTTTAGAAACATAAAATAAGGTAAAAATTATTCATTGGATTTTATTTACTATGCGAGTCTAATATCCACCGAAAAAACTTCGCTGTTAGCAAACTTGAGTAAAACATTTACTCCCCCATTTAACTAAACAAAATGGCGAAAAAAAAAGAAGAAAAAAAAAAAAACTCTAGATGAGCGATTTTTTTTTTTTTGCATCGATCACCATTTTTAATTTTTTGGCTTTGTCTTTTATAATTTTTCAAAATTATGAATGAGTCAATTGGTGATCCAAAGGAAAATATTTCAGTCAAATATAAAAACATGCACCTGAAAAGACAAGATGAGAATATCTTAATTATCAGTCTTACTCATGTTTGACTTGACATAAATGAACGCTTACTCAGGGTTTGCCAGAACTGAAATATTTTGATAAGTATAAAAATTGATTAACACACACATAGGGCTTAATTTTCAAAAGCAAGTTATAAACGTAGGACAAGAAAAGAAATGGCTGAGTATTGTTTTCTTGAACACACGTTTTGGGTCTCTTTCTCACAAATAATAATTACTCAGAAGATAGATTATTATTTCGACATCATTCACAAGATTACGATGGTGTCGAAATGCTGTTAGTAAAACAGTGAAATGGTTGTTCATGCTATGAATCTACCACGTTGTTGTTGCCTCTAATGACACTTGGACAAGCTAAACTCGCCAGCTATTGGTTTTTTGCAAGTCAAGAAGGTACACCTTTCGTTTAACAAGAGAACAGAATAAGGGTGAAAGAAAGTCTTAGTTCAGAACCTCACGAATAGATGGCAGCACTCATTTGTGAGTCCACTTCCTTAATTTAAAGATCTGAATGGGAAGTTCTCTCCAGATTCCTATATCCATGGTACTGCTATGTGACCAACCACAGGACTTAAGATTCCAGTGATTTTATTAGCTCGTACTAGGTGGGTCTCGGTCGAGAATCAAACCCCGGCCCCTTCTGTCCGGAGCTTGATTTTTAACCACTGGGCTTCCATGGCCCATTTATCTCGTTATCTCTCTATATGGGTTGCTGTACAATACTGAACGGCATTGCATATTAAAGTATTTAAATGCCAAGAATAAACTAAAACAGACGAAGAACAAAATTCCGCAATAAATATTAAGCCATAATTATAAGTCATTCATTTATAAAAAAACAGACATCAGTTTTTAAAGCGTCAAACGCCAAAATAAGAAAATACATAATCTTTTATCCGTATATTAGTAAAATTTATTATTTTAGGGCTTTTTTTTAAAATCAAGGCTACCCTAAAATGGAATTTATACCGTCATTAATTATCGTTGTCTGGTTAATGTTGTATGTTGTATGACTATATGTAGAACTGATTGAAATCAGCCGAAAATATACTTGACTCAATAAAAAATACTGCACACTTTTCCAATAAGTCTGCCACTCTGTAAAATGTCTGCGACATTTACAAGGAGGCGGATTTTCCAAGAAGCCTGAGACGGATACATTTCCACAGTTAAGAAAGAAACAAAACTAACAATAATTATAACAGCAATAATAAAAATCGTTGCTCCATTTCCATCCATTCAAAAATGCTCAATCATCCACCTCCAATATTTTTCATTCCTTGGGTATTTTGAATAATTTGACAGTTCTGTAATATACTTTCGATCTCAAATAGCGGAAGTAAATCCCAACAAATGACTATCAACTCCCAAGTACAAAACGTGTTTCCCTGGAGGCACAGGTGTGGTGGATGCGTCAAAGTTATCAAAGCGATTTGTCTAAATTTTAATAAGATGCGCGACATCTGGAGCAAATCTTTAACGGAATGTATCGATAATTTGTTAAATGGATTTTCATAGACGAAAACTTACTATTGGGTGCGATTTCAGAGCAAGCAATTTACTTGCTTAATTTACAAATAAAATATTTTTTCTTCTTCATGGGAGCGGCTAAATGCATGATTATTATGAATGTCTAGCATTGTAGTTTAATCAAATAATTATAGGATGTCAGTAATAATAATAGTTTTTGCTTAATTTTTTATCAATACCTTTTGGATAAATAATAGTGCCTGTCTTAAGTCGAAGTCAGTTCAAATTAAAGAAAAAAATATTTATTAACATAATAGATATTAACATGTTTTTCTTAAATAATGGTTTTGTGTTTTCCAAGAAAAAATTTGGAAATTTCATTATTTTATTGAAAAATTGTAGTTTTATTTTATTATAGCTCAGGAACAAAATGTACACATACATAGTTGGTTTATGTCATTCAAACAACTTATTTCACAACTTTAGAGTTTTAAATATAGTTTAAAAGATGATTGGACTTTTAAGACTTGCACTGAAAAAATCATTCTTTTCTCACAAGCTTTTAAAAATTTAATTAACAGGCCTTTACGTGACTTTCCACCTGAGTGATTTTGTTTTGATTTTCAAGTTTTTTTCAAAAACACGATACTCTTGCTGATAAAAGATTTTCAATTATTTCATCCACAAATATTTTTCCTGAATACAAATCAACTAATTATGTAATACTTATTACCAAAACTGTAATAATTTCCCAACAACTTTTTATTTCAAAAACGGGAAACAATCTCATGGATGGGATGCGTTTGTACTAAAGTTAAAATATTAGATTGAATAATTAATAGCTAGCACACTCGAGATTTAATGTTATACTATTTTTAGCTTATAATAATGTTACTTATAAATCTTAAAAGATCCCTTAAAAAGTTTGGTGGATGATATAAAATAAAATAATTAAATTTTTGGATTTGTAATACACAGCGTGAAAATAATATGGTTTCCATTACTATATATGGTATATGGAGCTTTATTAAGCTGATATCCCGCCTTGCAGTCACAGATGTTAAGGATAACTTTAAAAAAATCCACGTAATCACCCACGAAAATCTTAACCAAACCTTAAACCTGAATATGAAAAATCACATTTTATGTTAAATATCACGACATTGCACGATGATTTTATGAAATACTTACAGGATTGCCCCCTGTTCGCTTCATTCATTATCCCCCATGTTCTTTATTATCCATATTTTTTTCACTTAAAAAAGCGATGATATTGTTTGTGAAATATATATAATAATTGTAAAATATATGTTAATTGTAATAAAAAGAGCTATTACTTTTGAATTTGGAAAATAATCAACTGCATTTTGAAAAAAAAAATCAAACTTCGGAGTGTAGAACGTGTGATAAAATAAAAAATAAAATATTGAGGAGTAATTTTAATTGTTAACTGTCTATAGCGATAAATCTATAGTTCTGTAGCGTATCTACCACTACAAAATTACAACTACAATTCACTAGTATATAAGACATGTTAACACGACTCTATGTCGGGGTATCTTTACATAGATGACAGTTGACATTGTGGATAACTACTCCTCAGCCCCTCATTGGTGACCCGGACGTGATGTGAACACGCCCACCTTGGCAGTAGCACCCACTTCGATATGAACACGCCTATCTTGACAGTAACACCCACATTGATCTGGAAGAGCCAACTTCGATGGATGGTCCACATTGAACAGTTGACTTGCTACTTGCGACTGCCCCTTTATCTA
This sequence comes from Parasteatoda tepidariorum, assembly GCF_982258835.1. Lineage (NCBI taxonomy): Eukaryota > Metazoa > Arthropoda > Arachnida > Araneae > Theridiidae > Parasteatoda > Parasteatoda tepidariorum. The sequence goes on along the minus strand of NC_141755.1, from coordinate 67,645,054 downwards.
CCTTCTCGCACTGTTGCTACTCAGTCTCGATTCAACGAAACGTCGGCCTGCATACACTCGACTGCTAAAGGCAACACAGGAGCGACTACGACCGTGAAGTTAATACACCTCTCACATTCAGCACTCAAAAAGTACGGTGATCTTAATACAGCTCTCCCGGTTTCTCACAAAACAGCTATGAATCAACCAGTGGTATCCAGTCATCGAATTCTATCACAGATATAATTCTGGTGGGGGAGTACTGTAGCGTATCTACCACTACAAAATTACAACTACAATTCACTAGTATATAAGGCATGTTAACTCGATTCTATGGTGGGGCACCTTTACATAGATGACAGTTGACATTGTCGGTAACTACTCCTCAGCCCAACAGTTCTATAGACGTTTCTATAGAAGTTAACACCAGAAACAGTCACTTGATTTTTTTATATTTTTAAAATATTTCGATAATGTTATGATTTATCTTTGGTAATATCTAGTCTTTTTCTTTCTTAAATTTTTTTAAAATTTTATTTATTAATATTTTTGTTACTTTTGACATCAAGTCAAGCGCAAGCTTTTAAAATTAAAATCTCGAGAGAGATAAAGTTTTCCACAACAATGGATAAAAAGTCTTTATTTAAAACAAAAGAGGTGAAAAAACTAGGAAATAAGCACTTAAAATTGCAATAACTTTCGAAAAAAGAAACATTGTGTTAAGTTTATAATTGAAAATGTCTCTTTCAACACGTCAAATTTACACTCTGTTGTTGCATTTCAGCTGCTTACATGTTTCTTTTTAAATTTCAAGTTAACACTTATTCATTCTCGAACGAATAATCCAATATTAAATTTTGTATTTCATCAAATTTTGCACATTTGTCTACACACCTTTGCAGTTTCAAATTTCTAAATATTATAGGTTTTGAGCAGCGAAACAAAATGAAACATTAAACACATTAATTATTATATGTTTATGACTATCTTACAAAAATATCATTTACTTGTTTAGTATTTTTTTGAGTATTACTTAATGTATTCAACTTTTTCCCTTTCAGAAGTTTCTTTCATTTTTCGTTCTAAATTACTACAAATCATACTGTTATTATTCACTAACTTCAGAATTAAAACAAAGTAGCTTTTTTGTCGAATAGAAATTTCATTGTTAGGATATTTCTCCTTCTCTACAAATTATCCGGATTAGCATTTCTTATATTCGGGATTCTTTTCAACACTCTATGATTCAGTTCACAGAATTTCAATAAAAAATGTTTACCAATTAGCATTAGAGACCGATAACAATAATAATAATTTTCTATGAAATTTCCGTTTGGCATTGTTCGAAATACAAACGGAATCGTGTATTTAATTATTATAATAAATCGAAAAAACTAAGCCGAATGTACAGCACAACTGTCTTTAAATATTCTAATTCTTCATTCTCTCATCCAATCTTAATAATTTAATGCGTTTTAAACAATATACAAACCAAATCTTTTCAATGCTTAGCTTTTGACAGCACGGAAGCATTTTGATTTCATTTTTAATTTTTCTTAAGAGAAGTACGCGATATTGTCAAGGATCTTTATGTATTGAATTTTAGTAATAATTTAAAATCTCCCAAGCAGTCATTAAATCATGCAAACCACCGCGATCACCACCGCTCCATTACGTGCTGAACCATTTCCACACTCACGTCTTGAGCCATAACTTGAGTAGGGTATAATTCATATGCTATTGGACGAAAAAAAAGCAATTTCAAAGTTAAAAATATAGAGAAAACAAGAAAAAAAAAGATATAAAGATTTTTAATGGAGAATAAAAAAAATTAGTAAAAAATACATTTAAAAATATTCACCAATTTAAAAATTTTTCAAATTTTTAAAAAAAATTAGAAAATAAAATAAAGAAAGAAAATATATAATCTCGTCATGAGCTCACACGATTATATCCGAAAAAAGAAATTTGCTACTCGCTTTATATATTACATTTTGAGTTTTATTCTATATTTTCTTGATTTTTTTCTATTTTTGTTTGATTGTTTCATTTTGCATTTCTTATTTTTATTTCAAATTTTTTGCTTAATAAGTTCTATTCAATTTTTTGGTGCTCTCCCCACTATGGTATTGATAAGTTTTGTTTTGACTACATTAAAACAATATTAGAAAGCACTATTTTTTCGGATATTATCGTGTGAGCTAATGACGAGATTATAACTTTTCCGTTTTTCTTTTTACATTTAAAATTTTTTTAAATGTAAAAATGCTTTTTAAAAAAATTTTTAAATTTTTTTTCCATCTCCGTTAAAAATCTTTATATCTTATTTTATGAGTTCTATGTACTTGTTGCTTACGGACAGTAACTTAATTTTCTTCTTTAAACTCTCTCTTTTTTAAATCCTTTTCGTCTTTGTTATGTTATTAATATATATATATATATATATATATATATATATATATATATATATATATATATATATATATATATATATATATATATATATATATATATATATATATATATATATATATATATATATATATATATATATATATATATATATATATATATATATATATATATATATATATATATATACGTATGTCACAGCGTAAGACCGAAATCGGTGGTTGTGTTGACTTTCACCGATGAATGTCGACAAACACTAAATACGTCGGTGAAAGATTGAATATTTCATTACATTCTTGCACATTCGGACCCTCACCGGTGTATGTCGAAAATTACAGATATGCTTTGGTGAATGTCCGAAATATTTATTACATTCGATTTGATATGAATTTATTCGTGGATATAATTACATTTATTCGTTATTTTAACCCCACACTTATGCTTTTTTAAGGTTAAGTGCCATTGCCCGGTATACCCTACACTGATGTTTCTTCTAATCTATCGTCAGTAAGTATTAAAATATAGAATAAATATAGATATAACAAATAAATATAATAATATTAACGAGTGAATTAATATGAAATTGGATATAACAAATATTTCAGACATACACCGACATTCTCTAGATTTCGGTGTTTCACCTTAACATATATATGTGTATATATATATATATATATATAATTATTAAAAAAAATATCTTCGATAAAATTATTAAAACGTTTACTGTTAATCATTATAAACGGCTTCGTCATTTAACGGTTTCTAGAAATACAAATTCTCTTTTTAATTCTCTATTTATCATATTTTTATTACTCGTAACAGCAAGTTTTTTTTCCATAATAAAGTTCAATGTTCCTCTTTTTTTAATGATGTGGTTTACTTTTTTTCAACTACTTGTAATTTACTCCGTAATTTGCTGATTTGTCGAATACAAGTTCACAAATATAGATCACTTTTTTTTAAAAGTCTGTTTATATTTTATTCGACATTTATCATAATTAATATTTTTTTCACATCTTTTGGGTGGCCTTTTGGCATTATTTTTCCTCCATCGAACGTGAAGGGTTTGCAAAAAAGTTTTAACTTCGACAGGTAGCTATTTCTGTATGATTAGCGTCATTTTATGACTTTAAAATATCAACTCTGGCAGGTCGAAAATAAAGGTTATTTTAATGACTCCTTGACTAAAATTGATTTAAAAAGTGCTTTTTTTTCAAAAAAATGGAAAGACATCATTAACGCTTAATTAAAAGAGTTCATAAGTTCGCCTTTTAAGTATTGCTTTTTCTCATAACAGACATTTTAAGTGGATTAATGGGTGACTCTTTTAATTTGCATATGACACTGATGACTATTATCATTAGTGCAGACTATTTGTCTCTTTTAGTCATATGGAAGGTTGCAATTAAATTTTGGTAAATAGTAAGAAATATAAATGTCACGGTGAAATAAATCGATAGTTTTTACTTTCTTTTTCATCAAGCCGTTGAAAAAGTTATTCTTACTCTAGATTTGTTGAAGAGAAATATTTAATTCTTGCAGTGTTAAATAATCTTAATAATTATTAATTACCTTTAATGTTGCTACGTTTCATGCCTGTTTATAATTGATAAATTATGTAACTTAAAATATTTAATGTTAGCGAAAATTAAAACTTGTAATTATCAATCAAAATTAAAGTTACATTAATTATTATTTATTTAATTTTGAAAAATTAGAATTTGGAGAAGCATGTTAAATGAAGAATTTTACTTACTTTGAAAATATTTAACTTATTTAGAACATTTATTATTTCTTGCAATTCAGTCGCATTAAAAGGGATATTTATTTGTCTTTCAAATTCGTTACCTAAGAAACAGAGTAGGAAAAATAACTTAGAGTACTTATTATTTATAAAATTTATTGCCTCTATTGTACAATTAGTTAAAAATAAATTTAATTTTTCTAGATTTAGTGAAATACGGACTAATATGATGATAAGTTTATTTTTACGCTTTAAAAATTTGGTATGAAAGTTAATCAAAAGTGTTTGTTACTAATTTTCCATTAACTAAGACTATAATAATTAATGTTTGATATTATACAATGTAATTATTATATAAGTTGCAAATTTCACTTGAAATTAAAATTAGAGATATTTCTAAATTCTTTTATTTCTTTTATATTCATTGTATTTACAAATTGTCCAAATTCATCTTTAAATAATTTATAATGTGTACCCGAATACTAGTCTGTTAAAAAAAGAAACGTTTTAGCTAAAGAGGTATTATTATAATTCTTCAAAATTTTATGAGTTAATTTAGATGTAGTTCGTTAGCCAATAATTTATTGACAAGTTGTAAACAATTGCATTCAACTAGTGGTTTGAAAATGGGTATTTTTTTCTTACATATTTTTTCGTAGATTAATATTAAGAAAAGTGTTTTAATTTTAAATAATATTTAGGGAATATTTCACTTCAAGTTAAAAGTCGTTAATAAATTCCAATGTTAGTTTTGTGTGAGGAAGAATGATCGTTAGAACAAAAATTTACAATAATTATGCGTCAGTTTTGCGAAATTATCTTAAAAGAGAATAATTCTGAAAGCTGTACTTTTATTAAACTGGATTATGAGTAAAAGTCAATTATAAACTTAGCTCCTCAAAAAAATTACAATTATTTAAATACTTATTCTATTCATACTTTTTTCTTTCTATATAGTAAACTTGAGATTCAAAATAGGAATTAAATATTCATAAGAAAAACAAATAAACGTCATTTTAATTAAGAATAAAATTAAAAATGGTTGTACTTTCTGTGAGTTCGGATTTTACGTTCCATCGAGTTTCAAATTTTAAAAAAAGGCTAAAAAGAACCTATATAATTTAAGATGAAATAAATAAAATAACGGAAATAAAAAAGCACGTATCGTAATAATTTTTAACATTAAATAAATGTTTCATTTTTATTTATTTATTTATTTCGCACTTGAAATGTTTATGACCTTAAGAATGCGCAGTAATAACTATGAATAGCAACCTGATTTAATGAAGAGCTATCGGAAGGGCGTAGCTCTTCTCAATTAATTTCTTTCAATAAAATCTTCAAGATCAAGGCAATAGTAATGACATTCTTCTATTATCATTCATTGTGATTAATTATCCACCATTTTATATTTTGTCATTTTCATCATTCAATTTTTAAGAAATCACGAAACTCATATTTCAGTTTGAGGTTTTATAATGTTTCTCCTTGTAAACACAAATGATTTTCATAGACCTTTTCTTTAATATACTGAATTAAGAGTCCGAAATAACCTTTATCGAAATTGAAGGGCATCTGTGAATGAACCGAAAAACGAATGATACATGAAACTTGTCAAATATATACAATTATTTGATATGGTCATGCTTTTGCGCATAAGGCTTTATACTCAGTAACACGAGAACGTCACAAGTCTTAAGATCGTTGTAACAGTTTTCAAATTTATGATTTTTTTTTTCAAATATGGGTTTAAAATATTTTTAAGTCAAAAACAAATAATGCATAACTATTAAGGATGTTAACCAAATTACCAGAAATAAAAGTATTTTAAAATATTTAGTTTAAATTTAAATGAATTCTATCATCGCCTTAAAAACCAACTAAAATCATTATTTTTAACATTTATAAAACGAAAACAAAATTTTTTACAAAACCTAACATTCATAAAACACTATATACTCATAAAACACTATATACACTATATATTGTTATACTTGCACCATCATATTTGATACTTCTTGCTTTTAATTATGATCACGATATTATCGTTGTTTATAGCCATCTTGCATTCTATACTTATCATAAAAAATGGTGGTTTCGTCGATCATTTTCGCCAAATCTGAAAATAAATTTGGAATTCGTTTATATTCAAATATTATCCCATTTTTTTTGCATGCCATAAATTATATTTGTATTTTGTCAATTTCTTTATAATTAATAAGAATAGTAAAACAAATTTGAAAGATACCAAAATGACTTAAAGGTCTGGTTTCTTAAGACAAACGCCTTATCTGGGCGTCAGCGGGACGCTGACGCCAACCTGTCCTAACAAACCAGGCCCTAGTTAGCTCAACGTCAGCAGTCGGTCCAACGCACAAGCGACTAGGGGGCTGACGATTCCATAATGTTAAAAACTTAGAGTTTCGCCTAAGAGTTAAAATAGGGAAAGGGAAATTACACTGAGAATATTGGGGATTTTTTCATTCACCTCCTTGGCGTATTGGCTAAATTTCAAAGGTTTGCCGTCAAGCGCGTGAGATATTGATATATAACACATCCTTATTAAAAATCTATACATAGCCTATGATATACTAAATGTATTCTAATTTATTTTAAAGTAATGTTGAACTTTTAAAAATATACTTAATAAATATCCTCTCTCAAGCAGTTAAAAATTATTTAAAAAATTATAATATAACGTTATACGAAAGCAAGAAGAATTGAGAAATCAAATACACGTTATTTATAAATTAGAACTTGACTTTAAATTAAAGATCATTGTTAAATAATATGTCTTCATTCGTGAAATAATTATATAAACAAGATATTTAAGTGATTGTAAATTCATTCAATAGTTGAAAAAAATGAATATACCGCTTGCGTTCAATTATAATGTTATACCTCAACGCTTCGGCTTCAAAGTGGAAAATGTGAAGATAGTATGCTTAGTTTTCATTCTTTTATTGAAGAGTATTGTTTAAGCATATAATAACATACATCTTGTAAGCATTACCTTGAGTAAAAGATTTGCTACATAGATAAATGCTACATAGTTTTTTAACTACATAACTTTAGAAATATTTACATAAAGAAAATTAGGAAGACATTCATCTTATGAATTGCGGTCACTATTAGCAGAGCTTTTTATTCAACGTGTAGGAAGTATTTTAATTATTGCTCTTTTATTATTGCTTATAAACGTTTTAATCAGTAAGAAGCAGGAAAAATATATGAGAAATATTTAATCATTGAATAATCTTTAAAACTCTTTATTTGCGAAGGAAAAAGAAATAAGAAATAAACCAATACAAAGGATGTATTTAGAGCATTTAAAACGTTATTTATTATACAGTGTAACAAAAATTTAAAGCAATGCTAAAGAAGATTTTAATTATGTATGAAAACGTTGCATTTAAATATTTTTAATTCTGGAAAGCAATTTTTATAGCATTTAAGAATGAGAAAACTGTTAGTTTTCATGCATTATAAGTTTATTTTATATGATGACAATACAATAGGAAAACAATAAGTCTGTTTTGAAAGCTCAAATTTGTTGGGAAAGCATGCTGTAAGATTCAATAACTATCATTTTGAGATTATGAATAGAAGTTACATTTATGTTTAAAGTGATCTTTTTGTCTTTTAGTTTGTGATTCTATTTTAATCAAAGTACACTATAGTAATTAAAAGTATTCTAATTTAAAATACAACACAATAATTCCAAACTTTGAGTTTTCCATTTAAAATAAGAAAACCGATAAATGAATTTATTGTTAAGTTTGCCAAAATCATTACCTAAGAACTTTTGTAAAAATCACTGGTTTTGGTGGTTCCACAGAGCCAGAAACAGAGTAAATTTTAACATAGTCTGGCATTTTTGGCCATACCTTTGTTCTCTGTGCGTTACTAAACCAAATACATTATGTTTGGTGGCGATTACTGTACGCCAAATAGCGCTAAAGAACATTTTAAATGTTTTTCAGTATGAGAAACTATCCTTGCTCTCTTAAAATGAAAGAGTGATTTCCCCTACTCAAAAAAGAGTTAAATTTTTTTAACTCAACTTGAGTGAAATACACTTTTATTTGAGCAAAATTCTAGACTTTGCGTTTACTCAAACTTGAGTGGTATTTATTTAAGAAATATTTGAGTGCTTTTAGCTTAAACTTGAGTAATTAATTTATTATTTAATTGCGTAACTACCACTACGAAAATTAAATATCAATTCACTAGTATATAACACGTGCTAACTTGAATCACTCTTGCAATACCTTTTGATAGATGAAGGTGGGCATTGTCGACAACTCCTCCCCTCACAATCTTATTTATGATAAACATTAAAAGATTCATTGAATAGTCGGAAAAGGATCAATTTAATTCAAATGCAATTTAAGTGAAATTCAAGTCAAATGAATAAGTAATGATAGTATGATTAAAATATATTCACTTAAATGATGCTAATTTTGAATAAAAAATGATTGAAGTTCACACAAATTCAAGTTAAAAGGATCCAATCAAGTGATACACATAATCACTCAAGTAATACTGAAAATCACTCAAACACGAATTAAAATAACTCAAGTTTGAGTGAATTTTTTTTCCACTCAAACTTGAGCTATTTCCATATAACTCTTTCACTTGAGTGATTTTAACTCAAGAAGAGAAGTCCGCTTTTTTCTAGATGAAAGAGTTAAACAGCACTCAAGTTGAGTTATTTTCACTCGCTCATTTTAAGTGAGTGGGTTTTGAAAACCACACTCCACTTTGGAAAACCACAGTAGTTATCACCTTATACATTAGTTCAGATACGCGAAAACTTTCTAGAGTGTATATAAAAGCTCAATTTGGTATTAACTTGAGAAAAGTGTTCCTTCGCACAACATTTACAACTGTTCAACATTGAATTCGGAGCGATATTATTCAACAATTTTTACACATTAATTCAGATATCACATTCAATTATCACACATTTTTATTTTATTTAAAAACGATAAGAGACAATTACAAAAAAATTAACTGGTAATAATTCTGAGAATCCAATAATAAAAATTGAGCTTTGATCAGTTTGTAAAAAAAATAACATGCTGAAATATATAAAATTCAGTACAATATTATATTTTGTTCTTGTTTTGATCGCAAAAAAATTAAAATTTCGTTACATTTTGTCCAACTTTAAGTATAAAAAATTCTTTATTATTAATAAATATAATTATTTCTTATTATTTAAGCATAAATAATTGAGCTCAAATAATGGGTAAACTCTACGTTCGAAATATTTAATGTTAAACAAATATGTTTTAATTAGCGTTTGAAATTTGCGCATGCACTGTAAAATATTCTGGATAAATTTACAGTGAAAAGTACCGGAACTTTGACTGCATCATACGTGAAATCCATTTTACCGTGAAATCAGTTTTTACCATAAAATTTTAAATCGAAATTTTTACAATAATATTTATTTAATTACAGTGATTTTACAGTAAGTACTACTGCAAAAATTTCGGATTATAAGATAATTTGTTACGTAAAATTTTACCATAATTTGATCTATTATTTTTTACAATGTGTTACGCTATGACTATAAAATAATTTATTTCAAGGAAGTGTTTTGACAAGTATTAATTAAAGGAAAATGGTTGGTGTAACTTTAATTAACTTTTCAACTTTGCTCAACGAGGAAAAATAATTAAACGAAAGCACCGATCTAATATCAATATAAACTATAGTTTAAATAACAATATAGTTTAAAAACAATGAAAAATAAGTAATATATGCTAAAATTTATATTTTGCATGGAATTACCTTTAGATGAACGAATTTTATAATTGTATGAAAATTTTATTTTAATTCGCTTAAAAATTTCTGTAGATATGGCGAAGTACGTATAAAGTGAAATTAAAATTAACTTTGGACCGCTGTATTGACGAAACTATTGGAATCATATTTCCCTTATTTTAGGCGGTCAGAAATCTGAATTTGTCGAAAAAAAGATATTTTTATACAGAGAAACTACCTTTTTGTATCAAAGTTCTCTAATTAAATTATCGTTTGCACTAATTCTACAGCGCATTTGAGGTCATCCCCTCGAACCATTCAGATTGAGTCCTAGAACGTGAAGGTCTAATCATTAGATCAAAAGTTATTCAAGGTGGTCTGTTTATTTTTTTGCACACTGTACATAAATGACAATCATGTAGATTACTGTCGTATTGAAATGGGTAATTCTTCAATAATTTTTGTATTGATTATAAGACAAACTTCCGAAAGTCGGAGATTTTTTTTTATAGAGTGATTTTATTTAATATATTTCTTAATCACACAAGTGTATTCAAAATAATTCAAATTATTCTCAATCCTTAGTTTATCCACCTAGTGATGAGTTCATTGCCTTTTGCTAGGAATTTAGGTAAAAGAATTACAGTTTGAAAGAAAACTTGGATAACTATTAAAATCTTAATAGTGTTTTATTATCATTAACTATCAAAATCCTAATAGTTAATGGTTAAAATACGACAACTGCTCTTTAAATGGATTTCCATCTTTTTTAATATTAGTGTTTAAAAATAAATAAAGTAGCGTGAGAAGCGGATGTGACAAATGTGAACAAAGCAATACCGATTAACATTTATTAAAAGTAATTAGATATATTTCCTCTCAAATACCGCTTCCTTAAATTTAAATGAAAAGTTATGAAACAACGGAGGAAGAAAGTCAACGTAAGCTCATCGTGAGTTTTGAGACATCACGCGTGAGTAATTATTACCCAATAACGAAGAGTTTTATCAGGATAAATATGTTACTAGAGATAAAAATTAAATAATTACTTCAGCATGCTTTTATCCTTCTAATTTTCCGAAAGTGTAACGGCTTTGTGTTACATTCATGGTCAATAAAGTTACTTTGCATTCAGTTAATGTTAAAGCACTATTTGATGTGTAAGAAGTTTGTATTTTGCAAAAACGTTGAAGTTGATGGTTTGAGTTTTGTTACCGCTGGAAAAGAGGGGGAATTTTAATGGTTTTCCTCTCCTTGTAACGGAGAGATGCTGCTTAACTTCCCAATTGTTATCACTGAAGTTGAGTTTGTCTTAATACATGTTATTATTTCGTTTACGAAATTGCGTAAAGGATGTGACAAATATGAAAGATAAATGACATAAAATGAAAGTTGGAATTAAATGTATATTAAAAATTTTTTATAAACAAAATTATCTTTGCTTAATTAGCATTATTATCAGCATTAACTAACATTATTACATTATCTTTGCTTAAAAATATTGAATTAACGAAATTTTGTTTATTTTTCGGGAAAATTATTGGTATATTAGGGAGAATTAGTGTAGACTAGGAAGAAGTTATGGGGGTTGGTTTGCGAAGAAAACAGAGGGAGGAGTCTTTTAATAATATCAAAAACTATTAATTAACTCATACTTAGTTAATTAATTAACTCATACTAACTAATCATATTAAATCAATTTGAAATGTGATGCTAAAATTCAGTATTTAGTCTTTACTAAACATTCCTGTTTATTCACTGCATATTCTTTTAAAAAAAGTAACTTTTCTTACTCGTGAATAAACGTCACTTAAAAGTTTTCAGCAAGTATTTTCAAAATAAATTTTAAGGCGTATCATAACAGAGAAAGGATTTTTCTAACACAGTTAAAAGGTTTTTATAAAGACAACGCCTAAGGTTCATTTCCGACAGTGTATATCAAATCAACCGTAAATGAATAGTTTTTATAACCAGACTAAATAAATGTTTTAGAAATAACCTACCTTTCGACCCCAAACACAATGTGGTGTACTCCTCCCAATGAATGGAATTTTTTTAAACTCTTTTATTTCGAAATGCTTTATTAGCTGATAATACTTTTAATGAACACATTCATAAAAATGGATTACTGATGAGGTGTTAAATGTATTTAAGTGTTTTTTTTTGTTTTACTTTTGCTGAGTGCTATAAATTGGTACATACTTCGATACTTGTAAAATACTATTGTTTTTCCTCACACTTTTACTTCCGTAGAATTTTTTTTAAACATTCGCTACTTTTTTTTATGTAATAGATCAATGCATGAAAATATACAGCCATGTCTGTAATTGTCTTCTCAGCACTAATTAAATCATCAAATTATAAGGTTGCATTGTTATTAATTAATTTATTCTTTGTTAATCATGTGCAGGCTTGCATTCTTATTGCGAAGGCGGCTTATATACCTTTTCAGCTGAACAACAAATATCAAAAATGAGAGAAAAACATCACACGGATGCATTTTTTAAACTGATAACAAACTTCGGTTCAAAAATTGTACAGTACAAAAAAAATGGACTACCTTTAATAACTTTTGATCTAATGATCGAATCTTTACGTTCTAGGACTTCTTCTGAATGGTTCGGGGGGGGGGGAGCTCAAATATACTAATTAATTAGCGCAAGCGATATTTTAGGTTACGAAATCGCAGATAAAAAAGTACTTCCTCTGAGTAATATGCGCTTTTTTCGCTGGATTATGATTTCTGATCCAAAGAATATCGATGGCAACCGGAATATTGTTAAATAATACTGCGTTATTTTACAATAGCAAAAAAAAGAAGAAAATTGAAAGAAAGGCATAATTTAATCAATTTAAAGAACGTAATTTTCTATGGCAAACTACATAATTTGAAAATCGGTCTAATAGTTCCTGAGAATTCGATTTTCGAAAAAGTCAGATATTTAGAATTCGATTTCTCAAGAACTTTTCAACCGACTTCGCACAAATTTTGTATTTTGCCATGTAAAATTATATACTATTAAATGACGCAGAAATTATATGCCTTATAATTCAAAAGTTTTTTCGGTTATTGTTTAATACAATAATAAAAAATAATAAATATTTACTGAAATTAATTTTTTTACATGGATTTGTCTTCGGATAAGCAAATTTTATAATTGTGTGGAAAAAATTTTCAATTCGCTAAAAAGTTCTCAAGATGTGGCGAACTATGCAAAAAGTGAAATTAGCACTAAGGGGTCCAAACTTTTGAAACTAACGAAACCATATTTCCAAAATTACGGCTACCCCTATATTTTAAGGGTCAATGATCTGAATACGTAAGAAATAAGATATGTTTATTCAGAGAAAGTATATTTTTGTGTCTGATTTTGTTACTTAAAATATTGTCTGTAGTAATTAATTAGCATATTTGAGATCACCCATTCAAACCATTAAGATCGATTCCTAGAAGATTCGATTATTAGATCAAAAGTTATTTAGGGTGTTGTGTTCTGTTTTTTTCCGGTGGACTGTACAGCTTATTTTGTATAATAAACAATAAATAAGGTTGATAAAACCGGAATGACAAAAATTCCTTGGGGCGATATTATGGAGATAAATACTGTTTGCAATGTTGTATCGATCAGGAAATCTCTTATAAGTGTGTAAATTTTCAGACGTAGAACTGAAGTTGAAGTGTGATAGTTTTAATGTTAGTAGAGAAAAAGTCGAAATTTTTACACATGATAATTTCTATTTAGCAATAATATTGCTACAATTTCTGCTCTCGTAGCTGTCAGAAAAATATTGAAACTTATAATACCATCAGGTGTAGATCTCCAGTTAAAATTCTTTAGCTCTTCGAGAAGTGTTCAATATTTCTATCGTAGATAATTTATATTTTACCATATGATATTAAATTCTATTTGTAGCTGTCGGATAATGTTTGAGTTGCAGTTACAATTTGAGCCCTTTAGATATTAGGGTAGTGGTCAAAGTCTTGATTGACAATAAATTCTATTTGGCGATAATATGACGATAAATTCCGTTTCAAAACGTTAAAAAACGGCCGAAACTTGGATTATTTAATTATAATTTGATAAATCTAGCTTGTGGAGTTAAGTCAAAAATGTTATATTTCGTTATATATCTTCCCACAAAAGAAATTGCAATAAAATCTGCTTGTAGCCATCAGAAAAGATCAGAAACTTGCATTGGCATCCAGAACAGAGCTCTGTTGATATTTAAGAGCTCGATCAATCAGAAAGTGGTCAAAATTTTGACAGTAAGGTTTTATCTTTGCAAACACGATAGTGAGTTAATAAATATACTGTAAAAATGATAAACATTTTGCAAACAAATAATGCGTATGTTCGTTTAGTATTTTTCTGGTTTTTGAAAAGAGTTAAATGTGAAGAAATGCAAAAAATGAGTTTAGTATGTGAAAGAAGTAAACACAAGACTAATAAATGACATGAATGTATGCATATGTATTTGACTTTTTTGAAATTTTTTAATCCTTTAAAATAATGTTTATAAGGTTTGAACAAACTCTCAATGCTTTTTAATGTAAAAAAATTAAAATTTTATATGAACTATTGAAGTTTTAACCCAGAGAAAAAAAGAGGCATATTATAATAATTTGTTGTCCAATAAATAAAAAGACATGAATATACACAATAAATGAAACTATTTATTTTACAGCAAAAGTTGTTTGCACCACGGCTGCAATTTACAACTGTTTGAACAGTTTAACTTTGTTTTGAACAGTTCTGTAAATATTACAGCAGATTGATTTAAATTTCACAAAGTGCTTTTGCTGACAATGCTCAACACTGTTATTCAGAAACATCACCGGGAAACATTAGTTGCAGTGTGTAATGTAATATTCATAGCTCTGTCAAAAGCAACACATTGAGAAAGTTAAAGCAACATTATTCACATCATCATGATTAAGTGAAATTCGTGAAATTGTCCTATGTCTACTGCAAAGTTTACAGCATTTTCGAAACAGCAACTTCGTAAATTTTATAGCTCGTCTGTGATTTTTTTTAATTCTATACATAGCTCAAAATGTATATTTAAAAAAATGGATACAGCTCAAAGGCGTATTTAGTAAATTAGGCATACGTCAAAATGCATAAACAATAAATCTGAGAGAGCTCAAAATGCGTATTTAAGAAAATGGAAAGAAATCAAAAGTGTATTTAAGAAAATGGACATTTTTTCATACATTTTAAGCCATGTGACTTTTCTTAAACATGCATGCATTTTGAGCTATGATAAGAATAAAAAGCTCACCAGTAACTTTTGCTGAGAGATACAGAGAGTCTCTGGATTTTGAGCATCTTGGAATCTTCTCCGTATGCGAGGGAGAAAAAAAAGAAAGATCGGTTTAAAATAAGACAACTTTTGCAAAATTTGATTTAAATTGCAACTTTTTAACAATGTTATTTTTTTTTCAAAAGTTCACTATTGTCTAGAGAACATAAGCAAAAATAAGTGAAAAATAAAAATTTTATCTTTTACTAATTTACCACGAGTAAATTAGTTGCCTTAAAACCGATAAAATTACCTTGATGGCTTCTGAATGTAGCATTTCGGGCGATAATATATTTCGAATGGACAATAGTTAATGCAAATCGCTTTGTAGACCTAGAATGAGAGCAATTTGTCAAACTAATTCGCATTATTTAATCACAATCGGTTTTTATCAATTCATCTTTTTTAGCCTACAGTTATAGCGAAAAAAAATTATTAAGTTATTTCTTTATTTTTTTGCTCTACTAAGTGAAATATCTACAAGATCTAACATCATACCTTCTATGAAAGAGGACAATCAGAAGATTAAAAGTTTGGAGGATAATGATGCAATTAAAACTTTAATTATTTCAAAATAGGAGGTGGGCAAATAAAAAGTTTAGATAGTTAGAAGTAAAATTCTAAACTTCTGACCCATAATTTATTTATACTTTATTTATTTCGATGCATTACTTATAGTGTCAATATAATTTATACTGTTTTGTAATATTCCAACTCCAATGAAAATTTGTTAAAATAAATATCGAAATCCTTTTTATAAAGATAAATGATACTTTCAATAGATTTGAAAATGTGTTACAGTACTAAAAAATAAAGTTAAGGAAATCACTTCTGTCCTAAATAATGTCATAGAACATTGATTTATAACAGAAAATCTTTATTTACTGTATTTTGTTCTGAGCATCTTTCCAAACTAACAGAATCGTTTTTCTATCTAAAAAAAAGTAACAGTCACACAGCTATCACTGTTTTGGATGCCCCGCTTTGAAGTATTCTGTAGAAAATTTTAAAGAAGGCACTATTAGTCGAAAAAATTTTAAATTTTAATTGTTAGTTCAAGAGATACTAGTTTTTAGCATTGTCGTAAAATTCATAAGTAGTATAGCAAATATAGAATTCCTATGTCGAACGTAGTTAGTAATGATAAGCATATTAGTATTATTCACTAAAAGAAAAATAGTGAAGTCGTTAGGGTTAACACACTTGATGAAGTTTACCTTGAATTCGAATATCGGTTTCTTTTTTATTGATCTATATTTAATTTCAATTTTTAAACCGAGCAAAGGATATTGATTTTATACTACTCAAATTTGTGTAAATTATTGATTTGCAGATTTAGCCCATTCAAAGTAGAAATAAAACTTTGTTTTTAGTTTATTTCCATAGGAAGCAACTTCTCAGAAATAAAGATCAAATTTTAACAAATTTAACAATTTTTTTTTATTTAGCATATAACAGCATAAACAACTTGATAAAAATGTCAAGTATTATTAGAATGCAAGAAACAACAACTTCCAAAGCAGTTTTTTAAAACTCTTACTGATATAGTAAACTAGTTTATTATATACTGTTCTATATATGCAATATTCTGTTTTAAACTTCGAATTCTCTATTTGAGCTGAGGAAGTTCGAATTTCAATTCAGTCAATTTAATTTGTATCCTCTTTCGTGGTTGCTTTGTCTACAAGAACTGACTCAAAAATTTCCCCAACGGCAGCTTCTTATTGGTATACATTCCATGTGTAATCCTTAATTTCTCTTCAGGAAGAGTTTAATGATTTGGTATTAGTGTAATTTTGAGTAATGTAAGAATACTCATTAATTTTACACAAACATAATCTTCTTAATACTAGATTAGGTGAGATTTAAATTCTTTATCCATTATTTTCCAACAATGTTGCAAGTTTCATGTTTTAAATTATTATTCGTTTACTATAAATACTTGTAAAAAACTGCACAATTATTAAATTTTATGAAGTAAAAAAAGCACATAATAAAATCACATAAAGTTTTAAAGCTCATAATGAAAAATTCTAAAATTTTTCAATGTTTACAATTATGTATTATTTCAAGAAAAATAGAATTCTCATAAATGCTTTTCCTGAAATACTTTCTGCACTGTAATATATTAAAATATTTAAACAAACTTAACTCTTTTTTTCGACATTGACAAATACTACTTAGGAGTACGACTGGAAATTCGATGAAAATACATTGATAAAATTTAAAGAAAATATAATACTTCAGAATAATGTGTGTTAAATTTATGTTAAGAGACTCATTTTCAGGGGACTCTGATGATTTTTTATAATCTTCTGAAAAATGGTGCGTTTGGTATAAATGCGTTAAAACAGTAATAAATACTGCCACCTGACCATAAATGAGAAAAACACATCGCTCACTTACTTGAGTAGGTAGCCACACACTATCTAAAATCAAATGTAAGGTCTTGTAGTTGGTTTGTAGTTTTAATTAAGTTGAAATCACGTGTAACAGCATTTTTTTCCTTATCCTTTATTTACTTTCCTTATCTCTTAATATTTTGCTTGAACACATTAAATGTTCCTAGCATTTAGTTTCATTATCAACAGAATAACTGTAGGACACCTTTTATTTAACGTAAATAAAAAAAACATGAATTAATTTTGGCATCTAAAAATATCTATGTTATTAAAATATGTGTATGTATCACTCATGTGTATCAGTACATTTTCTATTCTTTTTCGTGATACATCATAATGGAATATACGTAACCAAAAATCAATTTTTAAGCAACTAAACATTGATATTCACGCAACCAAACTACGATATTCACACAGTTTCTTCCTTAAATCACTTATTCAATAAAATTGCATGCATCCGGCAAAAATTTACTCTGAAAATATTTCTTTGATTCAAACAATTATATAAAATCAAAAGTTATTTTTGAAATAAAAACCTGAGATCAAGGAATATTAGAACATTAAGTTGCTTTCTCATCTTGATCAGTTATGATTAAATAAAGTTGAATGCATCCTGCAAGTTTACTCGTAAAGTTTTCAAACAAATAAATGAAATTGAAAGTTGTTTTTGAATTTAAAATTTGCGAAACTTCTAAAAGCTTTACAAATGAAGGAATATCGGTTCGTTAAGTTGTACTGGGGATTAACTGACAAATCTGGTAAAACGATAGTGAGGAAGCCTACTAAAGAAACAACTTTCACTATTCCATTGAACCCTAAAGCGTAGAGTCTCTCACGTAGGGGGAAAAAATAAAAATAAAGAATTAAAATCATTAAAAGTAGAAACAAACTAGAAATAAAGAACATGAAGCAGGATCAGTGTAGCATGACCGCGCCCCTTTCACAGTTAACGGGAAAGAGTATAAAAACGCCGCCTCTTTACCGAAGTCGGATCATTTTTGATCAAGTTTGCCTTTCAGTTGGGTTATACCATACTATATTTCATGGTAAGTTAATTGGTTAGATTATTAAATTTAATATTAATTTTATTTAGATTTAATTTTATTTTTAAAATGCATTATTGTACTGACGCAAAATGTTTCAAATTTAAAAAAATATGTATATTTAAAAGTTACTTTTAAAAAATCTTTTAAATCCTTAATTGTTTTAAGAATATCTTGATTGTATTTTATACATTATTGTGTTGATTTAAATGGCTGACAAAAGTCATCAGCAATTAAACTTAGAAAAAATTCTTTTCGTGGAATTATATGATATTTAATAGTAAGTTAATTGATTAGATCAACGGTTTCCAAACATGTTCCGTGGAACTCTAAGGCTCCGAGGAGGAGTTAAGGGGTTCCGAGAGTTTTTTCTTTTCTTTAAGCAGTTTTTTTTAAATATTTTTGATAATGTTTAGATATAAAAAATTATCCATTATTTACTTAGTACTTAAGTTTCTTAGAATAAAAAAAGAAATGGCAATATTTTTAAAATATATATATAACTTTTCTAATAATATTCTATTAAATAAATTATGATAAACCAACATAATAATTTATAAAACATTGCGCTCTTAAAATAAAAATAAAATAACTAAATCCGTTAACTTAGAATTTCCCAAATAGCAATTTTTAACGTTTATAGCACTTTTTAGTTTTCATTTCAAGGCAATGAAAATTAAATCAACTGTCGGACATTCAACCGTCTTTTAATCGCCAACCATCGAGCATAAAACCTATTTCATTTTAGAATATTAATGTTAAAACGAAGAAAAACTTCGATTCCTTTAACTTAGTTTTTTCAAAATAAGTAGTTTTTTATTGATGATTACGTTCGCAATTGTTTTTATACACTAAAGAATAAAGTTATAAATAAAGTAGTAATAAATAAAGTCGGGACTCTGCCGAAAGAAAGTAGATCATACGGCGTTTCAGGACCAAAAAAAAATTTGAGAACCGCTGGCTACATTATTAAGTTTAATAATATTTTTTTTGTCAATAAAACATGATTTTAAAAACGATTACTGTGCTGTTTAAACTATGACACACATTGTTTTCAATTTTCAAAAAAATATAAACTGGAACTTAAAAAAAGTGCGCCTCAATAGTTAAAAGTATGAATAATTTTATTGTGATTGTATTCTTTTAAAAATAGATTGTATTGTTATAAACGAGTGACTTCCGTTGTTTCAAAACTTTTCGAAACTTTGAAAGTGAATTGCTTAAGACTATAAAACCCGTAAGAGTTAAATGTATTGATAATTTTATATTTTAATAAATTATTGAGCTTATTTTAGTGAATGATTAAAGTTGTACTTAAATTTAAAATTATTACTAAATTTCAATTCATTGGCAAAATCGTGGGCATTTTTTAAAATAGTTAAATTGGTTAGCGTGAAATTGGCTGAAAAGCTCTCCCGAGAGGGCAACAGCTAATTAGAATAATAATGTAGTTAAAAAATATTTCAATTCAAATACAATAAACTTGAAAATTGTTGAAGAGTATAAAAAAAATTAAAGTAGTAAACAATGATTATAGCAATAAACAGTGATAAACAGTGATTTTCAGTAATAAACAATGATTATAGTTTCATAACTATTACTTAATTTTTGCTTTAAAATTATGTTAAGTTTTTTTTTAAATATTTTTCTTTGGAAATTTGAACAGTTTTAATAAGTAGAATTAAAAATATTTTTCAACGAAAACTTTAAATTTTTGAATTACTTCAAGTTAGTTTTATTTTACTCAAATTAACATAAAGTTTCTTTCACTGAAATTTAAAGATATTTGAGTTTCTTTTAGTGCATTTAAGTACTTTTGTTAAGTTGTTTTTCAGATCCTCACTAATATAGTTTTGTTTTTTAAAAAATATTTTTAAAGAATTTTTAAGCAATTTTATTTATAAAATGAAATATTTAAATGCTTCTATATATAACAATGTATTAAAAAGTCGAAGGAAAATTAAACAAAATACTATAAAAATAGATGAAATCATGTAACTTGAAAGTTTAATATACTTTTTAAATCCCATTTATTAATTTTAGTAGTTTTATTGTAATTTAAGTATACACAAAATTTCGAAAATATTTACAATGCATATTAGTGTTCTAGAACAAAAATTTAGGAAGGAAAAGTAACACCAGAATCTTTATCTCTATCTTATATTTATATCTCTATTTTATATCTATAACTCTATCTTATATCTCTATCTCTATTTTATATCTCTTTCTCCATTTTATTTATCTCTATTTTACCTATCTATCTTATATCTATAGCATGTTCATATGTGCTATCGTGAAGTATTTTTAGAGTAAAAGCTAACTAGAATTTGTGCTGCGTTTAAAAAACACTAAAACTTCCCACGGTTAGCTTGAAGACAGGAACCGTAATCTATGGTACCTAATACTAGGGACATTTTGTGTTCATTACTATAGCCTATTGCAATACAGTGATATTTTGTGCATAGCTATAGGCAACCTGGATACAGTGTATGATCCCAGCTGATATATCTTTGTAATTTTATTACGTATGCGAAAGAATTGGTGATCATCTTGTTAAAAACAAACATAATTTGTCGTTCATGTGCAGTTGAATTATTTTGAACGTGTTAGTAAATAAATATCACGATACATAGCTGAATAATTATATTCACGCTCATCTCGGCAAATATCTCCTTTCCCACCTGGTTGATCATCTCTATCTCCTCTCAACTATGAAGCAAAAGTATTACCTCGTAAGCTTCCTTAAAATTTGTGTATAAATCGTTAAGTTAATAATTTATAATTATTATAGTGTTATAAATGTAATAGTTACACATCAGTTCAAGTAAAGTGCGCATCTTCTTTGGATTATCAAAAGAAAATGAAGAAAAAAAAGGTGATAAGTCTTTCGAAAAAAGTTGAGAAGTTTATTGTAAGAAAAATTCTTTTGGGAAATATCTATTGTTGTTATTTCTTTCATTAGCTTTGGCTTCTTACGATTTGTACACTTCATCAATGAACTTTAAAAAAGATAAATAAATATTATTTAAAAAAGAACCTTAGTTACTGCTTACTTAAAGAAAATTTTGTTACATTTTGTTGCTTATAAGATTTAACAGAAAAAAAAATTCAATACAGCTGACTTTTTCTTAAAATTCAAATGTGGATAGTTTAAAATGATATTAATTCCTTTTGAATTTTTGATTTATATTAATATTTTAATCAGTTCCTTAATTTAAAATTTTCCAAGTCTGATTTGCTTTGCAAATAAATTTAAAACAAAAGATTTTATAAGTAACGAAAATTTAAACCAACTTAAGCAAATGGTTTTCATAAAATTTTTTTAATGGATAAATATAGTATGAGTGCAGAAGAAGTGTCCCTGTTTGCAGTGTGTCTATGAATTTATAATTTATTATAATACTATCCATCTTGTAAATCTTTGTTAAAAATAAGTAACTTTAATGTAATTTTAATTCTTATTAAATCTTTTTCCTATATAAAACTCAGTGTAAAAGTATTGATTATTATTTGTTAATCAATACATATTTTTGTTAAGTCGAGCTTCCAATGCTGGAACTGTTTCTTCCTCCCATCAGGATTCAGATTATCAAGAGTCCACTACGTTTTAAATATTTTTTGTTTTAAATTTCTAAAAAAAATATGTACTACTACAGCCTTCTTTTAATTATTTGATAATTTTCATTATAGAATAATTTTAATCATTAAATTCCTAAAAAAATTTCTAATTTGTTTGAAGGTTATCACAATTTTTATCTTAGTTACACTGTTAGGATTTTCATTCTAAAATTAAGGTAACATAACCGGCAGAAGTCTGTTTATCCCATTAGTCGTAAGTTTATGGTAAAGAACATTTTTTACCTTTACGGTTCTGAAACCGCTTACAACTTGCCTGGTTAAAAAAACCATGAACATAAAACTTTACTTTTTTTAAATATTTACAACTAACATGATTTTAAAACTGTAAAAAAGTAATTTAACTGGACAATGGAGCTCTGCTTCCAATTGGGTAAAGGGTATTGGAGTTAGGTCGTGGTTGACTATTTTTTCATCAAATTAACCATGGAATGTGTTTTAATTAGTTTATCTGGTTGTTTCACCTTTGGTAAGAGATGGGAAGAACTAAACATTTTTGTGTTAAACAGCTTTTTGGTGCTGCCATCTATGCGTGAATGTTGTATTAACGTGTGTAGTGGAAATATAGTGGTGTCAATGCTGGGACTTGAACCCTCTATCGGTTGGACAAAAGAGTCAACTAAGTGGCTTCATTAGGTGGGCTTAGTTGGTGCGATAAAATTTAGGTTGTTAAACCATATTAGGTGAAAACAGTTAATAAATGGTTTTTCTTACAGTTAACAGTTTGAATACTTTAACTGATATTGATGGTTATTCGGCAGCTCGGTGTGAATAAGGTAAAATAACAATTAAATAAACTGTTATTTAACCATTTTCACCAAGAAATTTCTAACAGTGTAAAAATCGAAACATTTGTGATAGTTAAAAGCTTTTTTTAAAGACATCAATGTTTATTTTTAAAAACTATACCGAGATACGTGATTATGATTCTTATTGACATATATCTAAAGGTTCCGTGATGATATCCTATCTTAGAAATAGCCGCGAGTATCAAATGGACGTGCTTTGAACTCATTATTAACTTTCCAACCGCTAGTCCAGATATCATTGTTCGCTAATGTAACCATTTTTTCTTTTGGTTTTGAGAAAAACTTATTAAGCCTTTTTATGTTTCGATCAAATCGAATCATCAAAGAACTCTGAGTATCTTATTGTTGTTACGATTGTATAGTTTAAAATATTCTTTTCGTCCTTTTACCAAAGATTTAGTTTATAGAAAATTAAATTTCCTTTTTTATAGTTTCGATTAGTACGAAGATGTAAACTTAGTTCCTTAATGAAATTTATGCCAAAAAATTTAAACGTTTTAATTTAAAAAATAAAGTTGTTTTCCTACTTCGAATAACTAAAATAAACGCAATCATTAAGACGTCTATAAGGAAAACTCACCAGTTTGTCTCTAAATTTGTATGAATGGTTTTTAATTCAATATTAATTATACAACGATATTGAATGGTTTATTTTTAACTAAAACATTACAGATAAGTATTTTCCAATCAGGATCAATTATTTCTGATACAATGTAATGAAGATGCGCTTTCATCAGTAAAACATGTTAATTCATATACAGTATAAAAATTCAATAAATTATTGTACGTATCATAATTAATTAATTTTTTTTATTAAAATTACAATTATTTATTATTAACTTTTTGTGTTAGTATTTTTCAATGTTTAAAAATAAGCACATTTTATTTTAAAACATGATTTTACAATTTGAGTATTTTACTTTTTATGTTTACAAAACTTTGGTATTTATATAAAAACTATAGGGTAAATTTAGTGATTATCGGTAGATTTATTTAAATAGAAGTTTTAAATATTCAATAATGTAAGGTTCTTTGGATTATAAAAATTTAATTAACTAAAAGAAATATGTTTTAAACACAGCGTTGCTTAAAAGAGACACTTATTTCTTACCTTATTGCATTAGTCATTGATAAAAATTTATTTACTGATTTATAAAAATAATAATTAAAATAAAGTGTTTTGCGTTAATTTAATTTAAAACCTCAAAAATTAACTTTTCCGATGTATCATGGTATATTTTTTTTTCATTAAAGATTAAAATCTATCAAAACTTCAGATTTAAATTTAGAAAAAATATTAAAAGCAAATTAAGTTATTAAAAGTATTAAAAGTTTGAAATTGTCAAGGGGAAGAATTTTAGCGACAAACCGAAAAAAATTTTAAAAAGTTTTTAACTCTTTTTTTTAAAAATTTTGTAAGTAACAAAAGATTTTAGTTTTACTAGAAACTAGTATTGTATTAAACAGAGACAAAATTCTGATAAAATTACAGTATCGTATGGTAACGGCATTTCTGGTAAAAGAAAAATAATTCCTGTGAGTAATATGAGATATTTAAACCATTTATTCGTGACCCACTCATATGGCAACGATTTAACAAACATTCTAGTTTTCAAAATTATAATTTTACCACACATTTAGTAAAAAATGCAAAAATGAAAAGTTAATTTAATCGAATAAATTGTTTTAATATCGTTCTCTCTGGTATTATGATAAAATTACCAAATTTTACCACGTTTACAAAATTTTATCGCCTATTATATATCCATATTATGTTTTTAATTTTACCAAAATCATTACCAAAGTGTTTTGGTATCAATCACCGTTTTTTTTTTTGGTGTTCCTATAGAGCCAGAAACATGGTAAGAGTTATCATTTTCTGGAAGTTTTGAATATAGTATTTTCTCAGTGTAACAATAAATACGCAAACATAATTTTCAAAATTAAACATTATAACAATTTTTAATAAATAATACTAGACAGTAAAAATATTTCATATTTATTATTTCATTGCACTGTGCAGTAGTTTACTTTTAACTGCAACATCTTAAATCGATTCCTTTTAAAATATATATATGAATAGTGATGCGTATATATATGAAAATGATACGATACGCATCTGCCCAAAGAATAAAGAATCGATGAATTAACTTTCACCGGAAAATTACACAATACGAAAGGGTGAAACACATAAAAAAATAGCCATAGATAGCATCTCTCGAACTATATATAATGTAAGCATCATGGCGAGTATTGTTTGCTTCTAATCTGGGTCATAAAAAAAGGGAAATTCCTTAAGGTTACTTTATACAATGTCACGAAATACTTAACTGAAGAAAGCTATTAAGAGATAAAAAAAAACATAGAGAATAGAGTCTGCAACTCATTTTATGTAATACGCAAGATGTTCTTTTGCTACTTAAGGTTTCATAAATTCAAAAGAGGAAATATATTTTTTTCTTCAAATATTCGAAGATGGTTTTTTGAACAGGAATAAGGAAAATATCAATTAAGAATAGCGGTTTTTCCTCTTGTTCTGAGGTGAAAGTATTGTAAAAAGTAACACTTTGCATGAATAATAATTATATACTTTCACCAAATAAAAAAGAATTATTTCTCTTGTAGATGCTTTTTTTATTAACACTCCAGCTTTCGGTTTCATAACCTCGATAAAAATGGGATAGTCTAATTAAAATTGAACTCCATCGATAACTGTATTGCTTTCGAGGATCAGTGAGGTTTCGGCTTTGTAATTGTTTTTGCTTTGAATTGTTAATTTTTTACTACTACTGTTTAATTTTAATTTGTGAAATGAAATTTCGTAGAACGAAGTTTTCAATGCAATTCTTGTATAAACTAAATCTATAATCTATAATATTGTATAAACTAATGACTTTATTTATAAACTAAATCTAGCTAATAAAGCAATTCAATAATATAACAACTTCTGTAAATGAAATGAGTTCATAAATCAAATATACGCGTAGCATTTATATTGAGAAGAATTTGAACTAAGCTTATCTGAGAAGGAGCGGATGGAAGTTAGACATAGTAAAATTATTTATTACAATTTACAGAGACTACCGACAGGCCTGTGTAGGGGGCAGGGAACTGTCCTTGCATTAGAAAGGTTCTGGTTTCGAATCCCGGGCAAGGCAGGGATGTTTTTTCCTTCTCTGCACTATCTGTCCTCACTGTGGGAGCGACGTTGGCCCACCTAATATGGTGCCCTGAAAGAGATATGTATCGCCCTTTATATGCCTGAATTGACGGATGTTAACACTAGTGAACATTGGGAAAAAAATTACAGAGACTTCAAAATTAAAATGCAAATATTCTTATTATACAACTAAAAACATACATACATATTTGAAATGACACAGTTAGTTTCTGGCAACATTGAAGACAGCTGCAAGCTATTGCCAACTCGTTAATGATTGTAAAGAATTACAGACGAAATCAAAACGTTCTGATATGGGAGTTTTCGGAAACAAAAATATTTAATGTATGGTGTAAAGGTGAGTGATCTTGGATTTCAAAGGGATCTTGGTGTAAACTTTTAGCCTTGTCGGTGTTTAAAGATTTCATACACGCTTTTAACTGTACATGAAAGCTCGATTTGATGTTAGCTTGAAGAAAAATTGTTCCGTCCCAGAACTTTTAGGATTGTTTAGCATCAAATTTGGAAAAATATTAAACCAAAGGTTTTTACAGTGCGAATGACAATTCAATTACTAAATGAAACTATATTTTCTGCAAAAATTTTAAGCTTAACCTTTAAAATATCAACTAATTGAAAGAAACAAACAGGATACTTATGTTTCTATTATTGTTCCAATATATAGCACATCCGTGAAAAACAATTTGAGATGTAAATAAGGGCAGAACTTATGTTTCGTGTTGTAGGAGGCTGTAAGTACAACACAACTCAGTGTTGATGATTACTAAAAGAAATTTGACTTATTTTTTTTATGTAAAACCTACTTTAACAGTGCAGCAGCATTTAAAATACCAATATGATTCCACCCAGGTGGAAGTGATTGACCTATTTTGAAAGTTACGACACAATGAAGATCCGATTTCGGAGCTTTCATATCCTATTTCGGTTTTCGGCTAAATTTGGATTCTTAGATGAATGTGTTTTTTTCTCGTGATCAGGAGAATTTTGTAAGTGCTGTAAATTTTAGGTTTATTATAGGATTTTGCGTTTTGTCATAAGAATGAGAATCTATTTATGTAAAAATAACCTTAAATAATAACCATTTTCGAATAGTTTATTGTATAAAAAATCATTAAATATTTGCATGACTTTGCTGTCAATTAATGCGCAATATTTTTTATCCTCGACTGTGTTTTAGTAAAATTCCATAAAATTTTGAATTATCTATCTCTTTATAATAATAAAATTATAGCACATTACATTTTGACTTCACTATGTATATTTCAAATATATACACTGAAAAAAATTCGGGATCAAATTACGATAAAAAGTACCACTGGCACACTGAGTGCAAAATCCATAGATTTAATTTTACCGTACAATACCTTTTTACTGAAAATTTTTATACCTTAGTTTTTTCAGCAATATTTATTTATTTAAAATGAATGATTTATTGATTTTGCAGTAAATATTGCCATAAAAGGTACAGTTTGTGACATTTTTTGTTCTGTTAAATTTTATGTTAAAAAGTATCGAAGCTCAGTGTGACAGCATTTCCTTATAATGTAACATTTATCAAATAACGTAATATTTATAAAGTCAAGTTTATTAAATAAAACAATTTATTATTTAAGTAGTTTAAAGACGAATGTATCTTAAAATTTGAAAAAAACTATATATCATCCGATTGAAAGGAAGATAAATACTCAAAAATTGCTTCCATAAAAAATAGCATTAAACAAGTCAACAATTTCTGAGATATTTGCGACGTTATTTTATATTTTCTTTAAACATGGAAATTTTAAAATGAGTAATTCTTACACTAGAAAGCATTTTCAACATCTATTTTTATTTAAACCCAAAAGCTGTAATCCGTTTATTTTCGTATATAATGAAAAATCAATCTTTAATCTTGCATTAAAAATGTTCAACAAACGCTTGTTTTATTTTATTATTAGACAAGTAGCAGAAAAGTATAAAATGACTTATATCTACTTTCCCTTTCATTTTTGTAAATCAAATCATTATATCCCTATTTATAATCTTAAACACAATTTTGATCTCCTCAAATAATGCTCTTAAAACCTCATATTAAGAAACATTATAAGCTTTTCTAGTTCTTATTCCTTTATAAAAAAATAAACAGGTCATATTTTCATAAATGCAGTGAATGCAACAAGTTTATTACTCATTTTTTTAGCGATTCTAAGAAGCTAATATTTTTGCTTATGCATAAGTTTCATATTTGTAAGTTAATTGAACTCGAAGAAGAAAAATATGTTTTTAAATATTGTTTTATTTAAATAATTTTTTTAATTTCATATGAATTGTTGATTAAAGGTAAATTATCAAACTATTACATCTTTTTTAAAGAAGCAAAACATTAAAATTGTAACATTCATCGCTATTATCGATACATTTGTTATTTTTTTCCTTACTTGGTATTTATTTTTGTCAGAGTATTCATGTTTATGACCTAATTTAATTTAATTGTTATTACCAACTTGAAAGCACTTTCAATTCAGAATTACTCAAATAAAATTGAAAAAAAAAATTTAAAAACTTAATAAATCATGCAAAAAATTTTTACACTATTAGTTATTGAATTTTAGTTTCAGAAATTGTTAATAATACATTGATTAATCCTTAATACCTGTTATTTTCGCAATTATGTACATAAGGATTTGTCATTCCTTTTATAGAATAAACCAATTTTATAGAAATGTTAAGAATATTTTTTCTAGAATAAGTAATATGGCTAAAATAATAATTCTTTTTCAATATTATGGAAATATATTTAGCATTTATTCTTTTAAAAAAATTCCGGTCCAGATTAAGAATAGCATGTGCTTTATATTTTTTACCGTTCAATTTCAAAGAATAAATAAAATCATTTGATTCAAAGGAATTTGTAGCTATAAAATAAGTAGTAAGAACTATTATTATTATTAGGTTATAATGCTCTTTTTCAATGTAATTTAGCTAAAACTTTAATAAATTTTTTCGTATTTTTCACCGTTTTGCACCTTTAATTTTTATATATAATTTAGCCTTTAATATAAAATTTAATACTGAATATTTCTAGGGCTGTAAATCGTAAAAAGTATACGATTAAAATTTGATATTAGTTACGAATTCAACTTCATTTTATTACAAAACAAGTAATTTTAAATTGATTATAATTCCAGACTTCAATTAAGCTGATTTATAGTTTTTGAAAATAAATTAATTGCAACAATATTTTTAATAAAAAAATCTTATGAAAAAAAGACAATAAAACCTACAGTAAGTTATTTACAGATAAAGTAATTTTTTACAATTTAAAGCGTCTTTTTCTCGGAATGACCGCATTAGATTTTCTTTTAATAAAATCTCATTTAAATAAATCCAATAACTTTGCATTAAATGTTTTTGAATTTTATTCGTTTGATAAAAATATCAGTTTACAATTTTCTTCTTCTAAGTGTGTCTTTGAAAACGATTGAAACATAAAAAATACCATATGTTTAAAATCATGCGTAATTAAAAGTAGAGTTTTTCCTTATTCATTAATATGAACAAAGTTTTGCAAAATATACTTGAATAAATGTATTATTGGTTAACATTACGATATATGAATGTGTCACAGTTTTGTTTAATGTTGAAATGCATTGAAAATTGTGGCACGTACATAATAGTGCAAATTAGGTACGGAATAAGTTCACTGTAAAAAATTCCTTTCCCACTGGAATAAATTCCTTTTACAATAAAATTTATTTTTACAATAAAATAGTATACCGCAATTTTGAACAGTAATATTTATTTCATTCGATTGATACAGGGATTTAACGGTAACTATTTCCGTAAAAATTACGGTTCATCAGATTTTTTGTTTCGTAACATGTTCCGGTAGAAATGGATTATATGATTAAAGTATGATGAAAAGTACCGTTAAAAAATACAGGTAATCTGAGTGCCGGTACTATTTAGCGTAATTTGATCTGGAATTTTTTACAGTGTGCTGGATAAAAACAATTGCGAATAAAATAGGGCAGAATTAATATTAAAAGTAATTAAAATAAAATTAGTATGAAATTTGATTACTTTATTATGCAATAGGAAAAGTAAACGATGTCTTTTACCTTTGAATCTGCATTTTTGTTAATTGATTTTACAGATGACTGATCTCGGAAACTCTTTTCCTAAGCGCGTGAATCGGAAATTAATTTAATTTTAGTTGAGAGCGAGATTGAAATGAATGAATTGCATCAATGATTAATGTAAAAGTTTTTCCTTCACTCATTTCCACAAGTTCTTAATAAGTTTGATGTGTCCCTAAAAATCTAAATTTGTATCAAAATATAAATATTAAATAAATTTATGTTATTAAGGATAGCTCAAATTTTTTTTTTCTTTTTTAATTAATAAATGAATAAAATGAATTTGAAATGTAATCACCAGTTTCTCACATTATACATAAAGGAATTTTGATGAATTTTCTATGTTTGCAGAGTAGATGGAAAATATTTTGTGGAATAATATCATATAGTTATTTTCATATTAAAAATTACTTATATTACTAGCTCATGACATCTCCGATATTTTGTAAATATTACAAGATTTTACAATGGATTTCTATTTTATTAAATTAGATTTAAATTGAATAAGATATTACAATGGATCTCTATTTGTGGTAAAACTAAAAATTAAGACCAAACTTTTACAGCACACTCAGAAAAAGCTAAGAGAAAAACTTTTTCGGAGATTTTAGTCATTTAAAATTTCTCAAATATTTTCAACTAAGAAAGCTGAACACCGTGAAACTGCTACTGCAACCATATTATCGTATTTGAATCATGATTGTTAAATCAATTCGAACCAATTTCATAATAATTACAATGCCATGTATAATAACTTAAAATAGAAAATTTTAGAAAATTTGGATATGGCATTATGATAACTCATTATTTTTTTTAATGATTTATTATTCGAAACATAAATTTTAGAATATTATTACGTTAATTTTTGAACGATAGTCTTCTCGTTCATTCAAACTTCAAACTTTTTTGCTGCAACTACCTTTAACGTATTGAGCTTTTTTCGGTAAAGATATTTAGAAACACTCATTGAGATTGGAATATGTTTTTAAAGGAAACAAGATATGAGTTTAAGTTTCCAAACTAATTCAATGTCATCCAGATATTTTCACTTTAAGTGAAAGTAGTTCATGTGCAAGAAGTGGCTTTCTTTTTTGCAAGAACATGTAAGAGAATATGAGTTTTGCTTAATGGAAAATATCTGGATTGCACTTAAGTAATGCGACAGGTGACTCATATATTTTTAATACCAAGTTAAAATAGCAAAAAGAACTAAAACTTTTTAAGAAAAATTTCATTGTATTTTTTTATTCAATGGAGAAAATTAAAGAAAATAGTTAAAACAAATTTTTGAATATTATTTTAAAAGTTCTTAGATATAATAATCATACAAGCATTATTGAAAATACGATGATCATATTTTGCTTTATATTAATTTTTTAGTACAGATTGAAATTTTGATGAAATGTTCGATTTAACATGAGCAATATTAAAAATATTTCAGAATTGTAGATATTTTCAATAATGTTCAGAAAAGCTGCCAGCATTTAAGATTCTCAATCATTCGATTTTGCAAAAGAATAATTTTTTGTTTGAAATCTTTTTATGTATCTTTATCATTATTGAGTAAAAATTGTACCATCAGGCAAAATTACGAATACTAATCAAGTATTTTCAAAATAAAAAAATTGTACATTTAAGGAAAAATTTTACTCAATTTTTCTGTTTTCTAATTGCTGATAAATCTTTCAAACTAACAGCTTTGTACTTAACATTATAGAAACTTTTTGTGATATTGGCTGCATGCACCTTTTTGGTGTCAGCCGAACTGAAAAAAGATGAAAAGGAAAGTGTTGCTGAAAAGAAAACATCGGGTGATCTAGACACTGAAGAAGCTAGACCATATGATAGCTACTCAGCTCCTCCACCACCACCTCCAGCCCCTGCGAAAGCTGAATACGGATTAATACACGACTACCCTTCAAATGGTTATGGCAAACTTGGAGACGAATCGTCCAGCGATGCAGGAGGATACAGAAAAGGAGTAGAACCCTCCTCTGGATACCAGTCCGGATATGGAGGAGGATACGATAATCGAGGACCCCTCTTGCCCCCCAGAGGACAAAGGTAAGCCGAAAAATATTGTTAGAGAGATTTTGCAGTTTTAAGTAGCATCCTGCATGTTCAAAGTCTGAAGAGGACTTGAAAAGCATTGTTCCAACTTCGCTTTGTAGAATTTACGTACGAAAGTGTGTGAGATGCTACGCGAAGGTGCAGAATATTTCCATTTAGATCAATATTCTATTCAGGAAGTAGATCCAGGAGAATATATCGTCTGTAAATGAGCATTAATTTTTATGTTATCGACGTTACACAATTAAATTCGGTCATTAAAATACTTTCATTTATTTAGGTAGTAATTTAATTAGAATTCTTTTATGGATAATTATAATATCAACAACTATATATAATCAACAACTATGTTCTGGGTATCAATGTTTGGATAATAAATCTATATAACAGCAGTTAAAAAATATCAGCTACGAATATTTTTTCTAAATTTAAAAGATAGAAAGAGTTAAAATAGATAGTTTTATTTAATCTTGTCTGAATAAAAATGTATAATTACATAATTATTTACAAAAAATAAATAAGAAGAATTATAATTATATAAAGATTTATTTTAAGCAAAAATTAATGTGATATGTTTAAGTGTTTCAATGAACATGGTGTGAGAGTTTAGAAATAAAAAAAAAT
Organism: Parasteatoda tepidariorum; assembly: GCF_982258835.1. Classification (NCBI taxonomy): domain Eukaryota; kingdom Metazoa; phylum Arthropoda; class Arachnida; order Araneae; family Theridiidae; genus Parasteatoda; species Parasteatoda tepidariorum. Next base: position 67,611,957 of record NC_141755.1, on the reverse strand, counting down.
GCTTGGTTTGTCATACAATTTAATTGTTGATAAACTTTTCCTAAAAATTTCAATTCGGTAAGCTCAGTAATTTTTTTCTAATACTAAATTTTAGAAACGAGGAATACTAATATTGTTACAGATGAAAATGATGCTTTAAAGTTTATAAGTCGTGAACAGTTCACGTAGATAGATATGCCATAGGTTTTTTTTTGAAAGTTGCTTCACCTATTAGAGTATTTCTTTTCAAATAAATAAGTTGTAAAAATTTCAAAGGCTATTCTTTGCTTAACCCTAAATTGAAATGCCTTTTCGATGTATTGCTATATATATATATATATATATATATATATATATATATATATATATATATATATATATATATATATATATATATATATATATATATATATATATATATATATATATATATATATATATATATATATATATATATATATATATATATATATATATATATATATATATATATATATATATATATATATATATATATATATATATATGGGGGAGCATATATTTTATATAATTTTATTTTGCATACATATTTTGAAACGATTCACTATAGAAATACTTGTTTATTTCAGTGGGGCATCTAGTCCTTACAGTGGTTCTTACTCACCATCTTCGGGTGGATATGGAGCACCACCACCATCTAGCAGTTATTCTCAACCATCAAGTGGGTATGGAGCACCACCGCCATCTAGTAGCTATTCTCAACCATCAAGTGGATATGGAGCACCACCACCTAGTAGCTATTCTCAGCCGTCAAGTGGATATGGTGCACCACCGCCACCACCTAGTAGCTACTCCCAGCATTCTAGTGGATATGGAGCTCCACCACCCCCAAGCAGTTACTCATCTAGTTCATATTCAAAGCCTGCTACTAACTATGGAAGTGGTCACCACAGTCCCTCATCTTCTTTATCAAGTGGATATCCTAAACCTGTAAGTGGTTATGGAAGTGCTCCTAAACACCCAAGCTCTTACTCTCAACCATCACCCATTGGAGGGCATAGATACTCTAAGCCCCAAACAAGTAGCTATGGTAGCTCATACAATCCGGCTCCTATTAGCAGTTATGGTTCCTCTGGATATTCTAAACCCCTATCTTCACATCAAGCTCATAAACCTTATAGCGGGTATTCCTCTTCAAACAGTGGTTATGCACCCCCACCATCACATAGTGGTTATGCTCCACCAGCTTCTGGAAGTGGATATTCTGCCCCTGTTCATAGTTCCTATTCTGCTCCTGCTTCATCAAGTGGATACGCACCATCAGGCGGATATGCTCCTTCAAGCCATAGTGGATATGCCCCTCCTCCTCCCGCTCCAAGTCGATACTCTCAACCAGCTCCTAGCCCATATCGGCCAGCAGCACCAAGTTCTTCATCATCCAGCGCATATGCTCCAAAAGTACCAAGCAGTTATGCATCGTCTTCCCACAGTGGATATGCTCCATCAGCCCACAGTGGGTATGCTCCATCCGCCCACAGTGGATATGCCCCGTCATCTCAGAGTGGATATGCACCATCGTCTCAGAGTGGATATGCTCCATCGTCTCAGAGTGGATATGCTCCATCGTCTCAGAGTGGATATGCTTCGTCCTCTCAGAGTGGATATGCTCCTTCTTCCCATAGTGGGTACGGTCCTGCTCCTTCTTATACAGGACATTCAAGCTCAAGTGCTTACAGTTCAAGACAACAATCAAGTTACGCTTCACCAAACAAATATTCATCCAGCAGTTATTCTTCCCCACAGCACCACCGTGGGTATGTTGCTCCTTCAGCACCTGCAAATTATGGAGCCATAAGGCAATCAGGTTCTAACAGCTACGCTTCGAGTGCTCAAGCACCTAAACAATATGGAAATTCATATGGCACAGTTACCAAAAAAGAATATAGTAAAACCATAGAAACATATGGGAGCAGCTCAGACCCACACGGTTCCTTGGGGCCTTCTTCGGGATTATACGGAACTGGATTGGCACGAAGAGCATTACACGATGATCAAAGCAGTTTACTGGGAGGAATTAGCTATGGAAAAACTTATGATATAGCTCGTGGAGATAAGCCTCAGTCCTACAGAGAAGATCAGTCGATTTATGGTTCTAATTTGTACTGATTTTAATGTGATTTGGTCTTTTTTTTGTTAATTTATGCATTGGGTTCATGCGTTTGTACTTTATAAGCTTGTTGTAAGACAAGTATTTGTTATATTTGTTTATAGTTTGAAACTGTTTTGTTATAACTTGTTATATTTTACATATTTTATAACCAAAGAATAAAATTTTCATGGATATTTCCAGAGCAAAGTTTTGATTCAATTTAATTTCATGAACATGCCAAAAAAATTTAGAATGGTACTACGTAAGTCATTCTTAGGTTTTCCATTCACGTTTATGTTTTTCTTGTCGCGCGTTTTTCTGTTCGCTCTGACTTAATACTCATAGAACGAAATTAGGCAATTTAAACTAATAACCGGCATAATAAATACTTATTGCAACCTTTTTGAGAGCTGATAAATCAACCTTTAGTTTGCCATTCACAAATATCTGATTATTAGTGTAATTTAACAAAAAATGAAAGCATATGAAACGATTCGTTAAAAAAAGTTTAATAAAAGATCAATTAAAGTTTTAGGTGTAAAATACTGAGTTAAATATATTTGACAAAAAAAGCTCTTTTAAAGAAAACAAAATCGAGCATTAATGGAGTACAAAGAAAGGAGAAATAAAGGGCAAAAAAAAGAAAAACCAATGATTACAAATGAAAATTTGACACAACCGTTTTGGTGGTATAAACACATACGAGTTTCAAGATAGACCTATTTTAATTGTACAGCTTAGAGCTAATAATGATACCAGCTTTTAATACCCTTACAGCTACAGATCATTTTATTATTCATTAAGCTCATTACGATGTTTCTATATTATCATTAGAGGTATCAACCACTTGATCGTTCTAACCAGACTTTTTTCGCAATAACAAGATTATACTTTCAAAATAATAATGATATTTATTGCAAGTGATTGGTATAACTGATTCAAATCATTAAAGTCAGCATACCACCTAACCATAATCAGATTTAATTCAGATCTCTATAAGATCTGATCAACTGCATGAATCATGTCTTTCCCCTTGAATTGAACTTGGTATGTCGTTTTGAAAGGATAAGATGTTTACACGGTACGTTGACGCAAAACTTTATTTATATGCAGCACGTTCGGTTATGCCACTTTGAATCAAATAGTAACGTTAAAAGATTGTAAAATTTTCTCTGGAAGTTTATGCTGTATAGGTATTAACGTTTGAACGCTTGGATGTATTTCAAGTAAATTTTTACGGAAACATAATATTATAATTCCCTAAGAGGAAGCAAAAAATCTCAAACAATTTATATATATGGGTCATTCTCACAAAAACAGTCATTTACATGTCCCCAGTATATTTTATGTTTGTTTTACAGCTTACGAAAAAAAAAATTCAAGGAAAGTGTCCTTCAGAATGCAAGCTAACAAAAGAATAAAAATAAAATTATCAATTTTTATTTTTTATTTATTTTAGGTAATTAAAATATACCAATATGTCATTCCCTCACTTGTCCCCACTGCTGATTTAAAAAAAGAAAAAAATTGTTTCTGAAATAAATTTTTTTTTTTTACAAATTCGTGCTTTTTATTTCAGAATACTGAAATATAGAATTCAGAAAATCAATTTTAAATTTAATTTCTGAAAAAAATATTAACACAGCACTATTTTAAACTTTGTCCCCAGTGTTTCGCGTCATTCCCTCACAACAATGTTCTTATCACCAGCAATCTTCTTAGAATAGAAATATTTTAATAAAAACTTCAGAAGTTAACAACTGGCATCATAGAACAAAATTGCAGTATGTTTCCATCTTCAACTTAAAGAAGCTTTGCTGTGGAATAAATTTGAATGAATCAAACCAGGTAAAATTTTTTTCATTTGTCATTCCCTCATGTCATTTTTTAGAGTAAAATAAAATACAACCTCATCGAGAAAGTGGATAATTATATGTTGCTTTCTTGTATGAATATAATTGTATGTGATTGACTTCAGAAATTAATTAGGCCTAAATGTTATTTTTAAATTTTATTGAATTCGTCATTCCCTCACTAGTGTATAAAGTGAGGGAATGATTCAAGATGAGTGTATTATAAAAAATTTTTTTGTTCTATCGTGCCAGCCAATTTTATTTCCCAAACCTGTAAAAACTATTAAATGTATAAGACTAAATTATAATAAATATTAGATATACTTAGTATGTTATCATTTTCAAACTTTAGGTAGATGTAACTTAGATAAAAACATGTATTAAAATAAAATATCATTCCCTCACTATTAGTGTCATTCCCTCACTTTTTAAATAGTGAAAATAATTAATTTACTTATTAATTAATTTGAAAAATAAATTAAAAAATTTATAAATTAGTTTATTAAATTAATTAATTTATTTATTAAATTAGTTAATTATAAATTAATTATTTAAAAAGTTAGTTAATTTAAATATTAAGTATAATTTATAGGATATATACTTTCTTTATAATGCCATTACATATTTCTATTAATATATATATATATATATATATATATATATATATATATATATATATATATATATATATATATATATATATATATATATATATATATATATATATATATATATATATATATATATATATATATATATATATATATATATATGGGTGATTCTCGCGAAACATGACAATTCACTGTCCCTTGCTCCAAGATCTAATACTATAATACTAAAATAACTTTTTCTTTCAAAAATCAATAAATAGCATTGCTGTTAGCATTTTAAAATGACTTTGCACTAGCATTGACTGTTTTGTATATTTAAAAAATTTAATTGAATATCAAAATGTCATTTTACTGGCATGTACCAAACAATGTTTCCAATAATAACTAGCTTCAAAACTTCCCATAAATTTTTCAATATCTAATTTTTTTTTATCTCAACCGGTGTAAGCATTTCTAGAGTATACGCAGAGAATATTATTTACAAAAACTTCTTTTAAATTAATTTTTTCTGTCAATAATTTGCTTGTCCCAAGAAAATCTGTCATTTCTTTGGCTACTTTTACTTTGTGGTTTATAACCAAAATAGATAGAGCCAGGAATCAACATCTTATGTTAATAGATTGATTAGATACCCTCCTATATGAGCATGTCTTGTTGCATGAATAAAGAGCCAATTTTTCTGGGTCAAAATCTATTTCAAAAAATTTTTCAAGGTGAGTAGGTTTTTGTGTTATCATTTTCCTGGCTTCTTGAAATCATTAATAACATAAACTACATAAATTTATCTGAGTTATTTTAAGAAATCCTGTTGTTTTCTGCAGAATATAAACGTCTTAGGCCAAAATATTAAATTAAAGTAAAATTATTTGCTATAAAATGCTTGTTGCATGAAATGCTATAAAATGCTTGTTGCATGAATTATATGCTTGTTGCATGAATAAAGAGCCAATTTTTCTGGGTCAAAATCTATTTCAAAAAATTTTTCAAGGTGAGTAGGTTTTTGTGTTATCATTTTCCTGGCTTCTTGAAATCATTAATAACATAAACTACATAAATTTATCTGAGTTATTTTAAGAAATCCTGTTGTTTTCTGCAGAATATAAACGTCTTAGGCCAAAATATTAAATTAAAGTAAAATTATTTGCTATAAAATGCTTGTTGCATGAAATGCTATAAAATGCTTGTTGCATGAATTATATGCTTGTTGCATGAATAAAGAGCCAATTTTTCTGGGTCAAAATCTATTTCAAAAAATTTTTCAAGGTGAGTAGGTTTTTGTGTTATCATTTTCCTGGCTTCTTGAAATCATTAATAACATAAACTACATAAATTTATCTGAGTTATTTTAAGAAATCCTGTTGTTTTCTGCAGAATATAAACGTCTTAGGCCAAAATATTAAATTAAAGTAAAATTATATGCTATAAAATGGCGAATTTGTCATTATCCTGGCCGTCATTTTCCTGGCTTATGAATTCCAGGATATTGAAGTGTTAAAAGAAATTTTTTTAAACTGCTAATACTGTAAGGTGGGAAAGCAAATATTAACCTAATAGCAAGTTTATGTATGATTGTAATATGCTTGGATGTAATCAAAGTTATTTATTTATTTAATGACTGATTGTTATACAAAATTTTATTCTGTGCATATCAGCAGCAAAAAATTTTTGATTCCTTCTACAGTGGACAAAAAGAATTAATTTAAGCAATTTATGATCCATCTAACATAAAGGCTTAAGTTAAGTTACTCACTATTAACTTAAAATGACTGTTTTTTGAATTTCTCAGCTAAAATGTCATTTTTCTGGTATTCAAGATTTGGTGAATTTCTATTATATTCTTTTTTCTCGAACAAATATCAATAAACTACACTACTGTATGTAAGATATTAATAAGTGTAACTAAAGAAGTATACAAAAAAAATTTTAGATTATTTTGAAGACTTTAAATTTGACGAAATTTTTTGGTCCGAATTGTCATGTTTCGTGAGAATCACCCATATATGTTTTTAGTTTATAAAAAGTAAGCAGTTCTAATAAATTTTGGGTGATTCCACTTAAGAATGTCGTAGTTGACTTTAAAAGCATATAACTCTGTTAAAAAAAGTTCAAGCAGGTCTGACAATCTTGAGAAAATAAATATTGTTGTTATTTAAACATGCTCCAATTTTGAGTAACTTTCATTGGTTAAAAAAAATTAAAAAACTAAAAGCTAGGTATTTTGTTTGTAACAGCTAGTTTTAAATTTTTAAAAATGTTTAAATCTCGAAACGTTTTACATATTGTTGTAAGGGAAAATTACGCCAAGGCTTACGTTTACAAAAATTATTAGAATTGCTTGAATTTTTTTTATTCTGAGTTTTATGGTTTTAAAATTTGCAAATACGACATTCGTAGTGGATCGGATTTCCATTTCGCTTAAATGACTTTAGATATCCTTTACACTTATTAAGATTTTTATTAAGCTTGAAAATGTAATTAAAAATAAAACTGGCTGTTACAGCCGCAGCATATAATGTTATTATAGTAATGATAAGTGTTATAGATGTAGCATATATGGGTCATTCTCACAAAAACAGTCATTTTCATGTCCCCAGTATATTTTATGTTTGTTTTACAGCTTACGAAAAAAAAAAATTCAGGGAAAGTGTCCTTCGGAATGCAAGCTAACAAAGGAATAAAAATAAAATTATCAATTTTTATTTTTTATTTATTTTAGGTAATTAAAATATACCAATATGTCATTCCCTCACTTGTCCCCACTGCTGATTTAAAAAAAGAAAAAAATTGTTACTGAAATAAAAAAAACACATTTTTTACATTTTTTACAAATTCGTGTTTTTTATTTCAGAATACTAAAATATAGAATTCAGAAAATCAATTTTAAATTTAATTTCTGATAAAAATATTAACACAGCACTATTTTAAACTTTGTCCCCAGTGTTTCGCGTCATTCCCTCACAACAATGTTCTTCTCACCTGCAATCTTCTTAGAATAAAAATATTTTAATAAAAACTTCAGAAGTTAACAACTGGCATCATAGAACAAAATTGCAGTATGTTTCCATCTTCAACTTAAAGAAGCCTAGCTGTGGAATAAATTTGAATGAATCAAACCAGGTAAAATTTTTTACATTTGTCATTCCCTCATGTCATTTTTTAGAGTAAAATAAAATACAACTTCATCGAGAAAGTGGATAATTATATGTTGCTTTCTTGTATGAATATAATTGTATGTGATTGACTTCAGAAATTAATTAGGCCTAACTGCTACTTTTAAATTTTATTGAATTCGTCATTCCCTCACTAGTGTATAAAGTGAGGGAATGACGCTGAAGTGAGGGAATGATTCAAGATGAGTATATTATTAAATTTTTTTTTTGTTCAATCGTGCCAGCCAATTTTATTTCCCAAACCTGTAAAAACTATTAAATATATAAGAGTAAATTATAATAAATATTAGATATACTTAGTATGTTATCATTTTCAAACTTTAGGTAGATGTAACTTAGATAAAAACATGTATTAAAATAAAATATCATTCCCTCACTATTAGTGTCATTCCCTCACTTTTTAAATAGTGAAAATAATTAATTTACTTATTAATTAATTTGAAAAATAAATTAAAAAATAAATAAATTAATTTATTAAATCAATTAATTTATTTATTAAATATTTAATTATTATAAATTAATTAATTATAAATTAATTATTTAAAAAATTTATTAATTTAAATATTAAGTATATTTTATAGGATATATACTTTCTTTATAATGCCATTACATATTTCTATTAATATAAAAAGTTTCAGAGCTTTTTATTCACTTTACTTTTTCGGGATTTTATGAACTGAAAAATGACAGTTTTCGTGAGAATGACCCATATATATTTTCCCTTTTTATCAAATTTTCATTTGATGCTATTGGCTTATTTTGACGGACTATTGCTTTAACAACAGAATTAAGTATGGATGTTTTTTATTCTTTTATTTAAGTTACTTGTTACTTTAGAAGTTGTTTTTTATAAGTTCAGATTATTGTTTCTTAGATTCATTACTATAATCGTAATTCATGTATTTCGATGTGTACAACAAAAGTGAAAGCAAAATGTACGTAGTTTTCCTTCTTATCATAAAATAATCTTACGATAGAAGTTCGATTATTTTCCGTCCGATTAGAGCAGTCAAGTCTCTATAGGAGCGTTGTGCGTGAAGACAACAAGAGTTACAACCGTTTCTGGACCACTCCAAACACAGTTTATCGTCAATCAACATTTTGATCTTTTTCAGATTAGCCAGAATGCTCAAATTTTAACTGGAGTTTTGCCCTGGATGACAAAGCAAGTTTCATTTTCTGATCTCTAAAATCAGAATTTATGATTATGTTATCAGCAAAGGAATTTATCGTTAATCAAATTTTTGACCACTTTCGGACTAGCTAGAATTCTCAAATTTCTATCAAATTTTCATCTGATGCTATTGGCTTATTTTGACGGACTATTGCTTTAACAACAGAACTAAGTATAGATGTTTTTTATTCTTTTATTTAAGTTACTTGTTACTTTAAAAGTTGTTTTTTTATAAGTTCAAATTATTGTTTCTTAGATTCATTGCTATAATCGCAATTCATGTATTTCGATGTATACAACAAAAGTGAAAGTAAAATGTACGTAGTTTTCATTCTTATCATAAAATAATCTTGCGATAGAAGTTCGATTATTTTCCGTCCGATTAGAGCAGTCAAGTCTCTATAGGAGCGTTGTGCGTGAAGACAACAAGAGTTACAACCGTTTCTGGACCACTCCAAACACAGTTTATTGTCAATCAACTTTTTGATCTTTTTCAGATTAGCCAGAATGCTAAAATTTTAACTGGAGTTTTGCCCTGGATGGCAAAATAAGTTTCATTTTCTGATCTCTAAAATCAGAATTTATGATTATGTTATCAGCAAAGGAATTTATCGTTAATCAAATTTTTGACCACTTCCGGACTAGCTAGAATTCTCAAATTTTAAGATGAGCTCTAAGTTGGATAATGTTGCAAGCTAAGTTAGAATAATGTCATTTTGTCGCTTCGGAAGTAAAAAATGCGTCACTTTCTTACGTACATTAGAGTAGGATCTCTTTAAGAACTTCTCTGTGGTTTCAATATTTTGTCTTGGACCATAATTTTTTTGGGAATATGCGGATTCGTACACAAACTAACGTGATCTAATTATAGTCTCGGCACATACCAACTAATGCCAAGAATTTCATTAATTTCCTTAAGGAATTTAATATGAGTGGCAAATAGGTATTTTATTTACATTGCACTAAAGGCTGCACAATGGGCTAGGCAACGGTCTAGGAAACAACTCTCAGGATGATTTGAGAGCATGCAATCACAATTCTGATCCTCTGCAGAAAGGATGGCTCCCCTGCTTTAGTACCCGATTATCTGAGTGCGACGTCGAGCACTTTACGGTGAAACAGTTTAATGAGCAACAGTTAACGCACCCTTGATCTCTACGCCGGCTGATCAAAGTGGCCACCCTCCCACTAACTGACCGTTGCTAGAGAGGCATGAATTCAGTGTTCGATTCGGAACCGAGTCTTTACGATTACTGCAGGATTTTATATTAATGAATAATTTGCTTTCTTTGCATAATGAAACATTTTTGCATCGACCGTGCATAAAATTTTCATTGTTTACAAATTAAACAAATTAAACAATGAAGATTTCCTTAGTTTCTTAATTAATAATTTATTTCAGAGTTTTCGGTATATTTTTCTGTTACTATTATGATGATGGTACTACATACGTTAAACACACTATTGCTTCATTTTCATTGATTCGAGCATATATTTGTTTCATAAAACTAACTTAATTTAATGTACCAAGATAGAAATCTACTAATATAGTTTAAATTTCTGCCATACTTTTAGTTTGAAACAACTTAGTTTGAAACTAAACTTCCTTTCACTTCTCGTGTTTTGAAAAAGACTTGGATGGTTTTTTGTAATAATTAAATGAGCAGTTTTTGATATATTATCTATTTTTTAAAAAATTGCTGTTTTTTCATATTTGATGAGCTTGAAATAGATTTTAAGAATAAGATATCGTAAATGCCGCTGAATTTAATTTCTCCCAGAACTCTTTAGACTGAATAGAACTACGAAATTTTATATTGTAAAGATTTATTTTATTTATTTAGTTTTCCATTTTATGAAAGTTATGAAAAATAATGTGCTTAAATCATTTTCCTAATTTTTATTTTCTGCAGGAGTTCAGAGGATCGGGGAAAAGGGAAAGTTTTCTGTACTACAGTCAATTTTTGCGTAAAAAATGAACTTAAGACAAAAACAATTTAAAAAAATAAAGTTATCAAAAATAACCTATTTTGCATTGTAGGAAAGTCAGTTATTTTTAATTTCAATAACAAAATTCAAATAGATAATTTAGTTTTTAAAGCATCAATAAACCAATTTTAAATACAGTTTCAAAGAAGACGTGATTGCACGTTTGAAGATTCGTAAGTGTTGTATCTCCAAAATTGCACCATCGTGAAGTACCATGCAACAAAAAACAACTGATCACCCTGAATGATTTTTGATCTAATTATCGTATCTTCAAGTTCTAGGACTCAACGGACTTAGGATTTTTGAATTCCAAGATGTAGGGGATAGTCGCATTCTGGAAAATATGGTCCTCATAGTTTGGTCAGGAGAGCGCTCCTAACTTTGGACCCCTTATTGTTAATTTTACTTTTTGCATATTTTAATTTTTGTAAAATAAAAAAGGGACCACCCAGAATAACTTTTGATGTAATCAATCGGATCTTCATGTTCAAGGACGCAATCTTAATGATTCCAAGGGGTGACTTCAAATATGCTAATTAATAAGTGCAACGATATTTTAAGTTACGAAATCAAACACAGAAACGTACTTTCTCTGAAGAAACATACCTTTTCTTGACGGATTCGAATTTCTGACCACAAAAATATAGGGATTAGCGGTAATCTGGGAAACATGGTCCCAATAGCATGGCTCCATGGAAACATGGCTCCAAAAGTTTGATCCCTTAATGTTAATTTTACTTTTTGCATATTTCTCTATATGTCGAGAACTTTTTTAAGAGAATTGAAAGATTTTAGCTCAAAGATATAAAATTTGTATATCTCAAGATAATTCTATACAAGAACTACGCTTTAGTAAATATTCATCATTTTTTATTATTTTAATAAATAATTGCCGAAAAATTTCGAATGGTAAGCTATGGAATTTTTTACATCATTTTAGGGTAGGAAATTTTACATGGCAAAATTCAAAATTTGAGTGAAATTGGTTTAATAGTTCCTGAGAAATCAAATTTTAACTATCTGACTTTTTTTGGCTATTTAACTGGTTTTGGTCAAATTTTGTATTATGCCATGTGAAATTATATTCTAAAATAATGCAAAAATTATATACCTTACAATTAAAAATTTTTCGACCATCATTAAATAAAATAATTAGAAACAATGAATATTTACTAAAAGTTTTTTTTGTACGGAATTATCTTTCTGTAAACGAATTTATAATTGTGTACAAAATTCTTTCAATTCGCTTAAAAAGTTCTCGAGATATAGCGAAATAAGCACAAATTAATATTAACATTAAGAAGTCCTTAAACTTTGGAGCGCTCTCCTGAGCAAACTATGGAAACCATATTTCCCAGATTGCGGCTTGGGATATAAAATTCGAAATCCGTTGATAAAAAAGGTATGTTTATTCAGAGAAAGTACTTTTTTGCGTCTGATTTCGTAACTTAAAATATCGTCTGCACTAACTAGTTGGCATATTTGAGGTAATCCCCTCGAAACATGATTGATTGTGTTTATGTGTGATATGTGTTTTTAGAGTACCCGTGATTGATGGAATCATAAATGATAACGACAAAAACGTTTTTATTAAAAAAATCCCTATTTATTTACTCATTGGTGAATGTGCCCTTTCCTGAATCGATTAATATCAGTTTCTAAATTTTAAATTGAAATCTATATTTTCTACATTTAAACTTAATTGACCGTATTCCGACAGTCCTACTGAATGTGTTCTAACCGTATATAGGGTAAACCAACCAGTGAAGGAACATTTCATATATATTGATTAAAAATAAGAATTTGAAAGTTTTTCTTTCGATTGATTGGTAACAATAGCTTACTGCCAAACAATAGGAAGTCATCTAGCAATGTTTTGGATTACCTGGTCAAATAGACTTCTCTGGAAAAATTTTTGAATTTGTTATTATCTCTGCAACACCTTGCTTCTGTGAAAAAATTATAAGGTGAGTGTTTATATTTATATGCTTGAAGTGGAATTAATTGCATGTAATAGTTTTATTTTTCTCACTGTGAAAAAGAGAATTCAAAATATAGTTATTGAAGTTACGTTTTATTTTTTTAAGCATCATAACATAATAAAGTACTGAGATAAGGGGGTGTTTATTAGCTAGAAAACCCAGTAAAGGAGCAAGTGTTCCTTTACTGGGATTTCTTCTAAGTTAATGAAAATAAAAGACAAACTTTAGTTTTCTTGTACCTTTAGTGATGTTCCGCATCAAAAGAATGTTGAAAATACGAAAAACAACTTCTAACCAGCGATGGAACAGGCATGTTCCTTTACTGGGCATAGATTTCCCAGTGAATGAACAGTATGTGTTAATATGTTGACACTTTAATTTTCAATTCATGATTTCAAAAAAAAGTTAACATTTTCCAAGTATTTATATGTTATAATTTCAAGAATAGGCTTGTTTTTAAATACTTGTATGGCTTATAAATTCATAAAGAGCATTAAAAAATAACCAAAATTAAGTGTTCCTTTACTGGGTGTTCATTCACTGGTAATAGCTGTTCCTTCACTGGGTCTTCTTAGTACTTGTTATTTGAACCTCCAAAACTTTAAAACAATATTATGTAAGTTCTCTACAATTTTTTTACATAATTTGCAATTAGTAACAAATATGTTGACACTGTCGTTTAACTAAAATTACGAATTTTGAAATTAAAATGATTTTTTAAAAGGCAAGCGACCTTAAGTGTTCCTTCACTGGTTAGTTTGCCCTATTTAAATAAAATTCTCTTATCATAAGCATTAGTGTAACAAAATGGCAAAACTTCGTTTTTGCCTCCGAATGATAAATAAGTTAGTTCAGAAATATTATTTTTTCAATTCATATTAGAACTTAAATTTGATAATTTGATTAATGTAGTTCTCATATTAGGCGAGTGAGGAATACATTCTATGAAAGACATAGCTAGCAAAAGGTTTTTAAGTTTTTGGCATCTATGTCTAGCTAATAATTTTTAGGTATTTTTTGCAATTTTCGCTATTAAAGACTTTCTTGACATTTCGAAACAGGGACAACATGATTTTGTTTCTACTGACTGTAAATTACTTACGTAAAGTAACTTTATTTTAACCAATTGAATAGAAAATATCACATCAATTTCTGCTTAAAAGTATCATTTTAGCGAATTGACGACAGAAAAATATTAACAGAAAGTCAACAGATTCAGTTTAAAGCAAAGATCAACGAAATCACTTTCCCAAAAGTTCAAAGAGTACCTCAATAATTGCTCCAATTTTTTTCCCATTCAAAAATAAATTATCTAACAGAGCAATATTGGCTAATACTGTTGCATCACCCCATCCATTGCTTTCTTAATCAACCTAATTTAATTAACCCATCGATCACGGGGGTGAACCTCGATCACGCAATTTGTCACGCAATCGGTGAGAGCACAAGTTACCAAACAACGATATTCTGGATGTTCTACTGAACCAAAAACAAGATCAAACACGTTTAGGACATCGGAGTGGATTGAACTTTCGATGTTGATCCTGAAAGTCGCCAACTAGCCATAGAACAACATAAAGGGCGTTGTTGAATTTGACCTCGTTAATTAGACTTTCTATCACAATCCATTTCCAGGAAGCCAGTGGCTACTTGCCTCTAGCGTCAATTCATCGCCATCCTACTCCCATTAAACGAGACTGATTGGAAGAGGGCACTGGGGCTTTGGGTAAACAATTTTTACTTTTGTATTTTTGGAGTTGAAGTTAAAGTTGATGTGTTTTTTGAGTAGACATAAAAAACGGAAGCCTTGAAAAGGGCGTGAAACCAGGAAGTCGGAACTATCCTTTCTATTTCTTATTTGTTTTACGGAGGAAAGAGTATGTCCTCAAACTTGACAATGTGGGATTACCTTGTAAGAGCAAAGAGGAAATGCGATCTGACTTGCAATTATCGGAAGTTGCTATATCTTTTGCTTTCAACTCTGTTAACCCACTCCTTTATGATTTTGCTTTTGCGCAAGATCATTGAAAAAAATGGTTGCGAATTTAAGCTAAGTTCATAATATCTAGTGAGGGGATCACTTTAAAAAAAATATTGCGAATGCATAATTTCAGTTAAAAATATGACTATTTGTATTACTAATATATCTTGGGGAGCACGAATGTATTTGTTTCATCGAAATAAATTTAAAAAATGAGATAATTGAGTTTCCAGATTTTATCATTTTGAAAAATTACACAAAATTAATGGCAGTGGACTGATCGTTAAGACACGGTTCCCAACAGATCACCGAAGCCAAGCATCACTGGCTGCGGCCAGTGTGCGGGTGGGTGACCACTTAGATTAGTCTGCGTAGGGACCGAGGGTGTGCGGTATTGGTCCTCGTTAAACTGTTCTACCGTGAAGTGCTCGACTTCGCATGCAGGTCGTCGGGCTACCGAAGCTGGGATGCCATCCCCTCAGCAGAGGATCAAAATTGTGATGGCATGTCTTCGGATCATCCTCAGGGATGTTTCCCAGACCATCGCCAATAGCCCATTGTGCAGCTCTAGTGCGACGCAAATTAACTACAACAACAACAACACAAAATGGAGAGAGAATTTAAAAGTTTCTATAGTTTAAAAATGTAACTATAATTCTACTATTTACATTAAAATTTTCTGTAGTTTTAACATAAGTAAATGTTTTTTCTCCAAGAACTTCGAAGCATTACTTTTTTTTATGTTATAATGAATTTTATTCAACCCGTTAACGCCCCGTGACCTTATTTGTGGACAGCTCCTTTCTTCAAAATGATACAAACTGGTAGCATAATTATTGCTTTATAAGTTTTTATATTTAAGATACAAAATAAGCAAATCAAGAGTAACATAGTAGTGGGATTGTGCGTTTTTTTTAATTAGGTGATATCTATTAAAAAGAAATTACTAAATTTATTTAAATATTAAGGTTCTACCACTCTTTTTATAACATTGCTTTTCACATCATTGCAGTATGAAAATCTGCGTGCTCATGGTTTAATCAATAATTTAGTATTGTCGTGTTAAGGCTGAAGTATGAGTTTTTCAATAGTATTTTAATGTTAGCATTACATTTTGTGAAGTCAGCTAAAAAAGTTATGTTAGCTGAAAGAAGACAGCAATTACGTATTCAATTTTAAAGTTAGAAAAGCAATTTTTGCTAGAATGGAAGCCTACATATACCGTGAAACCTGTCAAGTTAAGCACTCTTGTATGCGTTGACCACCTAAGTTGACCTCCAATATAAAGAACCGAATTTATCCTATATAATCAAAGAAAGCAAATCCTTTATAGCTTGATCACCTGTCTATCTTGTATGTTGACAGCTGATATAAGTCATGATAATCAATATGTTTTAGGAAATGTAATGCTAACCCCTTTCTTAAGTTGACAGGTGAAAAAAAACTTTTTCCGGAAATTTTCTGTGTTATTATTTCTGTGTATTAGAATTTAAATGAATTGGTAAAGCTGTATTAAAATTTAACTTAAGCCCTATTAACTTTAAGTAAAACTTAATAGAGAATTACTAAATGGAAAGACAAAGACAAATTAAAAAATTTAAAAAAAATAATTATCAATATTTTTTAGGTATATGTATATGTTTTTAAAAATTTTGACACCTATCCTTTGACTTAATATTAATATTAAAGTTCTAATTTCAGGTAAAAATTTGTAAAAAATCTTTAAAGTATCCTCCAAATGTCCATCAACAATGCAGTTATTAATAATAATTAGAAAATGAAGAAAAGCAATGTCTATAACCAAAATAGACAATACAATACAGTAATTTTTTAGTATAATTTTTCAGTATAATTTTTTAGTATAATTTTTTCAGTATAATTTTCTCACTCGCTTCATGTCATAATAGCAGTATCATCGATTTTAGTGACCTCTGTGTTTACTAAATAGAGCGATGAAGAAGAAAAATTTCAAAATAAATATTTATAAATATTTTTTAGCATATGAATACGTTTTTAGAAATTTTGACACCAATCCTTTGACTTAAGATTGATATTAAAGTTCTGTTTCGATCCAAAACATTATAAAAAATCATTAAAATGTCCGCAAAATTATTCCCTTCACCTCCACTCTTAATAATAATTGGAAAATAAGGAGCAATGCCAATAACTGAATGAGACAGTAGTATACGTTAAATCTGAGCAACGCAGAATTTTTTTAACAGCTTCGTGTCATACTTGCATCATCATAAATTTTAGCGACATCTGTGTTTATTATATGCAACAACAAGGACAAAATTTAACTTAAAAAAATTAAATAAAATTTAAAAAATTAAATAAAAAATTTTAAGTAAAAAAAATTTAAAATTTAAATTATAAGTTTTTAAAATTAAAAATTTAAAAAAAATTTAAATAATTTTTTGGATATGTATATATTTTTAGATATTTTGACAGCTATCCTTTGACTTGATATTAATATAAAAATTCTCATTTGAACCAAAAAATTATAAAAAAAATCATTAAAGTGCCAATCAAATGAAAGATTCATATGCAGCTATTAATATTAATTAGAAAAAAAGAGCAGTGACTATAACCAAAGTAGACAATACTGTAGAGTAATAGTAGGCTACACGGAATTTTTTATTACTTTTATTTCATAATTGTAACATCAACGATTTAGTGACATCTGTAAGACAAAAACAAAATAAAAATTTCGGAAAAAATAATTAATAATACTTTTTAGGATATGCATATGTTTTTAAAAACTTTGACACATATCCTTTGACTTGTTATTAATATTAAAGTTGTGTTTTGAAGCAAAAAATTAAAGAAATTCTTTAAAGTGTCAGCCAAATGATCTCCTTGAGAGCAACAGTTAATAATAATTAGAAAATAAAGAAGAGCAATGCCTATAACCAAAATTGACAACGGTAAATATCGGTTTATAGACATTACTGTAGAGTAATAGTAGGCTACACGGAATTTTTTATTACTTTTATTTCATAATTGCAACATCTACGATTTAGCGACATCTGTGTTTACTAAATAGAGAGACAAAAACAAAATAAAAATTTCAGAAAAAATAATTAATAATACTTTTTAGGATATGCATATGTTTTTAAAAAGTTTGACACATATCCTTTGACTTGATATTAATACTAAAGTTGTGTTTTGAAGCAAAAAATTAAAAAAAATTCATTAAAGTGTCAGCCAAATGATCCCCTTGAGAGCAACAGTTAATAATAATTAGAAAATAAAGAAGAGCAATGCCTGTAACCAAAATTGGCAACAGTAAATATCGGTTTATAGACAATACTGTAGAGTATTAGTAGGCTACACGGAATTTTTTATTACTTTTATTTTATAATTGCAACATCAACGATTTAGCGACATCTGTGTTTACTAAATAGAGAGACAAAAACAAAATAAAAATTTCGGAAAAAATAATTAATAATACTTTTTAGGATATGCATATGTTTTTAAAAACTTTGACACATATCCTTTGACTTGATATTAATATTAAAGTTGTGTTTTGAAGCAAAAAAGTAGAAAAATTCATTAAACTGTCAGCCAAATGATCCCCTTGAGAGCAACAGTTAATAATAATTAGAAAATAAAGAAGAGCAATCCCTGTAACCAAAATTGATAACAGTAAATATCGGTTTATAGACAATACTGTAGAGTAATAGTAGGCTACACGGAATGTTTTATTACTTTTATTTTATAATTGCAACATCAACGATTTAGCGACATCTGTGTTCACTAAATAGAGAGACAAAAACAAAATAAAAATTTCGGAAAAAATCATTAATAATACTTTTTAGGATATGCATATGTTTTTAAAAAGTTTGACACATATCCTTTGACTTGATATGAATACTAAAATTGTGTTTTGAAGCAAAAAATTAAAAAAATTCATTAAAGTGTCAGCCAAATGATCCCCTTGAGAGCAACAGTTAATAATATTTAGAAAATAAAGAAGAGCAATCCCTGTAACCAAAATTGACAACAGTAAATATCGGTTTATAGACAATACTGTAGAGTATTAGTAGGCTACACGGAATTTTTTATTACTTTTATTTCATAATTGCAACATCGATCAACGATTTAGCGACATCTGTGTTTACTAAATAGAGAGACAAAAACAAAATAAAAATTTCGGAAAATATAATTAATAGTACTTTTTAGGATATGCATATGTTTTTAAAAACTTTGACACATATCCTTTGACTTGATATTAATATTAAAGTTGTGTTTTGAAGCAAAAAAGTAGAAAAATTCATTAAACTGTCAGCCAAATGATCCCCTTGAGAGCAACAGTTAATAATGATTAGAGAATAAAGAAGAGCAATGCCTATAACCAAAATTGACAACAGTAAATATCGGTTTTATCGACATCTGTGATTAAATCAAGAGACAAAAAAAAGTAATAAATAAATAAAAATAATAAAAATATTTTTTATTAAATATTTTTAGCATATATATATATATGTTTTTAGAAATTTTGACACCCACCCTTTTACTTGATATTAATATTAAAGTTCTGTTTTGAACCAAAAATTGTAAAAAATCATTTTACTTTCCATCAAATAATCCCCTTAAACACAACTGTAAATAATAATTAGAAAACAAAGAAGAACAATACCCATAACCAATATAGACAACAGTAAATATAAGCTCTTCTTAAAAATTTTGACACCCATCATTTTTCTTGATATTAATATTAAAGTTCTGTTTCGAACCAAAATATTATAAAAAATCATTAATCTTTCCGCTAAATAATCCCGTTTTTCTAAAAACATATGCATAAATTAAAAAAATTTCTAAAAGCATATACATATACAAAAAAATAATAATAATTTTTTTTTAGAAATTTTAAATTTGTCTTTGTCTCTCTATTTAGTAAGCTCAGATGTTGCTAATAGTGACGATGATGCAAATATGATACGAAGCGGGTAAAAAAATTCTGCATTGCTCAGATATGACATAACGGGTGATTTTCACGACATATGACAATTTACACTCTCTTGCTTCAAGATCTAATACTATACTACTAAAAGAACTTTTTTTTAAAAAAAATTTCATAAATAGCATTGCTGTTAGTATTTTGAAATGACCTTGTACTAACATTGACTGTTTTGTATATTTAAAAAATTTAATTGAATTTCAGAATGTCATTTTCCTTATATGTCATAAACAATATTTCCAATAATAACTAGCTTCAAAACATCCCGTAAATTTTTTAATATCTAATTTTTTTTATCTCAACCATTGTAAGCATTTCTAGAATAAAGGCAAAAATTTTGTTGAAAAGATTTTTTTCTGTCAATAATTTGTTTGTTACAAGAAAATCTGTCATTTTCCTGGCTACTTTTATTTAGTGATTTATAACCAAAATAGATAGCGCCAGCAATCAATATCTTATGTTAATAGATTGATTACAGTACCATCCTATCTGAGCATGTCTTATTGCATGAATAAGGAACCAATTTTCTGGCTCAAAATCTATTTCAAAAAATTTTTCATGGTGAAGAGGTTTTAATGTTGTCATTTTAATGGAAAATAATATCTTCTTGAAGCAGACGATAACCATTTATAATCGCTTGATTTAAAATGAATGGGTGTCATATTATATACGGCGAATTCGCAAAAACTAATTTATTCCCTTGAAATGTGAAGATAAAAATTTTAATTTTCAGTTAATTTTGATAACTGATTCCTTCTCTGAAGGAAAAAAAATCAATAAGATCCGAAGCTAGATTTTATATCATAAAATAATAAATGACATAGCTGTAAAAAAAATAAATAAAAATACTTTTCGGTTAGTTGCGGGATAAAAAATTCAACTATCTTTTATTTTATTTTTATTTTATTTTTATTTTACTTACATACTTTTTTAATTTTATTTAATTTTACTTGCTTAAAAATAAATAAAAGGAAAAAAAATTGGTGGATGTCTACATTTTTTGACGATTTTTTGCTTGCGTCCAAATAACCGGAAAGTACCATAAAATCATTAATTTTCAATTATTTCTTTTCTTTGTAGGAAAAATAAATTAAAGTAAGACGAAAAAACGTTTCGATAGCTAATTTAAATTTAAAATTGAGGTTTTATTGAAACAATGTTGCCTGTTTTTATAAAACTAACAAGTAATAACTAACGCATTAAATTAGTAAAAATTAGTATGATATATATATATATATATATATATATATATATATATATATATATATATATATATATATATATATATATATATATATATATATATATATATATATATATATATATATATATATATATATATATATATATATATATATATATATATATATATATATATATATATATATATATATATATAAAAGAGAGGAAAGAAAGAGGGAAAATAAAATTTCTAAATATTCAATTTTTCTTTTTATTTCTCCCTTTCAAAAATTGCATATAAACTTGCTTGCTAATAAGGAGAAGTTAAAAGAGTGTTTTATATTAATCTTTCTGTAAATATATCAAAATTGATATACTTCCGAAATAATTTAAATGTGATATTTGAGTATAAAGTTTTAAATAACCTAACTATTAAAATCATAAATTTCAAGTCGAATAAAAATATTTAAAAATAAATATAAAAAAATATGTTTAGCTGGTGACCATATGGGATTGTAGTTGAGCGCCTTCGTCTTTTCGAATTATTTTTTTAATTTATCTGAATTATAAAAACAAGCAGTACTGCTTATTTTCACATATTTATTAATATGTAATGTGAAACTATTTTATGGTGCTGCCATCTGTATTACCGTTAGAAGAAATTGCTAATTCGTTCGAATTCTGGATAATTAGGTCATTATGTCATGCCATTATATGTATAAAACTAGAACTATTTTATAATTAGAAACAAACTGACTAAAAAGTTTCTGTTATTTAAATACATTTATTATTTTTGTTTTTAGCGTTAAGTGGCGAATAGTAATTTTAAAATGTTTTCAATGATCTAATTGAACTTCTATTGAATTGAATGACTTAAAATCAGTTTATCTACTATAAAAACTAAAAAAATCTTTGATATCGATAAAATAATTCAGTTTAAATATTTTTCTATAATGAAAGTGCATGCAGAGAGGTCGAAAAATTTTTTCACTATATTTTTAAAGGGCTTGGTGCTGCCATCTATCAAACTAAGAAGAAACTCAAATTTTTAGTAGAGGTCCTGTTATCTTCAGACCATTATCATCACCAGTTTTTACCTTCACCAGTATCTTCAAAGATTTTCATTATCGAATGGAGTCCTTTTTGGTTAATAAATTTAAACTAATTTTCTGTTTGCATTCACATAACACAAAGCTTTGTTCGGTTAACAAGCATAGGAGGAAAATTCTTAAAGTTTTGCAAACTACTTAAATAATTACAAAATTAAGGAATTGAAGTAACAAAAATGTGGGGATTGTTATTGTTCTTTTAAAATAGAATCCTGAAATCAATAAGATTTTATTTGATTTTGTTTAAAAATTTTTTTATTGACCTTCTTTTGTAAACGTTGATCTTGCCTCCAATTCTGTGTAAATTGATATGTTGAAATTTAATCACCGGAAAAGAAGTAAGAAATACACACACAAGCAAAGCGGGGATTTGAATTCAGGGGAAAAAAGAAACTTGAATTCAAAATAGGGACAGTATTTCAAAAACGGGAATACTGATTAAGTAATAGAAAAACAAAGAAAATGTGCTTTTCTTATTTCTTTTCATGATCTTTTACTATCGTTTCACTACTGCCAATGAAACTGCTACGAAATTATGGCCAAAAAGATTAAACATGTATGAGTGGAGGAGATTTCCGAACAAGAGAAAAGCGCATAACTATGTAAGATTCCGGAAGGAAATTGCTGAAGTCTGATTGATTTACGAACGACCTTTAGTATCAATAAATGTTTTAGAAAACTGGAGGTAACAACATTTACGTGAAAAACAAGTGATAAAAAAATTAATTGTTATTAAATTATAAATTTTTTTTTAAGATCAACGATTATCAGAAAGATTAGTCAAGTCCAATTAAGGAAAAGAAAAAAAAAAAAAGGGGGGGGGGGAGAGGATTTGTAGGTCTGGAAAATTTTCTATTTTATTAACGCTTCCTGATTACTCTAATCCCTTTTTAATACCAGTTTTATTTTCATTTTTATGATTAATTATTTTTTCTTTTATTACTTTCAATGAACCTGGGTCATGACTCTTAGGTATCTTTTTTTTTGGTATCTTGTTTTCCGCACAGTGGAGGTCCTTTCTCTTCTTTCTGTATTTCATTTAACCATCTTATCATAAAGTTTCATTTGACATCACAATACATTAATAGCATTTACATTTCATTTGACATTAATAGCTTGCATTTAGAAACTGAACTTCACATTAAATAACATAAAATGTACTATTTATTCTATTGAAGAAAAAAAAAAACACAACCTCTATGTAAGTAATTAAAATATAGGGTTAAAAATGTTGATATTATGTTCCTTGTTCTAATATTTTTAGAAAATTTTCTTTTGAAATGAAAATTTTTCTTAAATTAGGTTTAATTTATTCATAGAATAGTATCTTTAACTTTAAAGCTACATGGTTGAGAAATATAACTGCAGAAATTAAAAGCACCTTTTATCAAACTTTTTTAAGTCATCCTTTAAAAATAGATAGCTAAAAACGTTTGATGCAATTTGGAGAATTTAGGAATATGGTAATTAAACAGTACTCAGATATTGTTCGGCAAGTTCAAAAACTCCTTTTGTTTTCCAAAACTTTGATTGGTTTGTTTGCGTCTACCAAACACAAGAAAAAGTTTTATTGCTCTAGAACAGTGGTTTCCAACTGGCGGCCCGGGGGTCGCATCCGTCCCTCGGAGCCTTTTTTTTGGGACCCGCGAGCTAAAATATATTAGTTGTCAATTTTTTGCGGACAATTTTCGTAAAAAATCTATATGGGTTTAAAATACTTCTCGTTAATAAAAAACTAATTTCTTCGTTTCTGTGAAATTTATCATACCAACGGTGCAAAAAAAATTATTCCTCAGGTTCTGCATCCAAGAAAATACTTATTCAAATACAAAAATAATAGTGTATGTTGATCTTTTTTATTTCATTTTTTTGTATTTTGTGAATATAATTTAGTATGTGTGTATCAGAAATTTTCTCGAAGAAATTCTCCGATTTAACTTTTTGAAACCACTCATTTTGGACGAAAATATTTACACACACATCTGTAAATTTAAAATGTAAATATCTATTCTTTGGTGGTTGCAGCAGACAAATCTCAATTTTGTCCTTGAACATTTTGTGTGCTACTATGTAAGTTTTAATACCAACTTTTTTAAAGTTTTATTTCTTAATAATTAGATATCTGTTGCACATTAATTGTTTAATAAATGGGTGCACGCTAATGTTATTGTAGCCCCAATTTTTTAATATGCAATTAAATATTTTTAAAAATCTACTTCTTATTTTAATTTGTAATTCAATAATTTTATTTTGCATAACTTGGTAAAAATCTGACAGTAATATTTAATGTTTCTTCAAACATAAAAGAGTCCTACATAAAATTTCGATAAAGTTGCGGCCCGGCATTTCATTTGTGTTTTTAATTGTGGCCCCCGGCCACATATAAGTTGAAAACCCCTGCTCTAGAATAAAATAAAATTTTATTGCCCTTTCTTGAATAACTTCCCAATAAATTAAAAGTTTTAAGTGCCCCCTGGAAAAAATAATAATGATTATTATTAATAATAGCATTTTCTTAATATTTTGTGATGGTCTTTTAATATTTTGTTATGGTATACTTCAATAATCAGACCTTTTAAGTAGTTGAAAACATACCTAATGAATGCTGAATATATTTAGATTGGAAGTGTTTTTTATTCTAACATGAATAAAAATAATTCATCTGTAAAATTTTTATGTGTATGCGTAAAAGGAATTCAACATATCACTTCGTAGATTAAACTAAATATCTAATTAAATATTATTTTTCTTTTATATAATTAGGTATATAAAATAAATGATGTTGTTCATTATTGTTATCAAGTCGACTTAAAATCTATTGCTTGTGTTCTTTCGTACAGCAAATGCCGAGAGAAGTATAATAATAAATAAAATCAGAGAATTATGCTTAGTAAATTACCTGAAATTAACTACATTTTGAGAATATCTCACTGAATTATTTTAAAAAGTAGAATGAAAACATAAATCATACAAGTAAATTAACTTAAAAATAAATTAAAAACTTCTTTAAAAAGCGAAATAAAAAGTAAGTTTTTAATTTTTTTTATACATACGCTTAATTTAGTTGAATATATCAGCTTTAAAGTTAAATTTGGAAAAGCCTTAGAGACACAAAAGTTTCAAACTCATTTAAAGATCATGGCATGGTTTATAATTAAAATTATAAAATGAGCATTGTAGTATTTTATTATCATCATTTTTTATGTATTTTTTCTTCTAAAAAAGAAGAACAATTTTTATAACAGCCTTAAAAAGTTTTTTTAGTAACTGAGATAGAACTTAAATAGTAAATAATTATATACCTTCCCTAAAAGTCTGAAGAATGAATTTTAAGGTGTACTCAATACTAATTTCATTGATAGTTTGTTAACGACCCTTATGAAAACCCAAACCCCCTTTAAATACTCAAAACTATGTCAGTGCCCTCTCCAAACTAAAGGTCATCACATCACTACCCAATGGGGGCGATAGCGTCCAGTTTGGGAACCTAGGATTTAAACAATAACATATTTTAAAAATACAACTTTTTCAAAATTTGATTTCACAGGAACTATTGTACCGATTTCACTTAAATTTTGCAATTTGACATTTAAAATTGCGTTCTTTAAAATGATGTAAAAATTGTATGCTTTACTTATAAAAAAATTTTTTTTGGCTATTAGGAAATAAAATATTAAAAAATAATAAAAATTTACTAAAAATTATATTTTGTATGAAATTATGTTAGGATAAACGAATTTTATAGTTGTGTACAAAACCTTTTTAATTTACTTGAAATTTTTTCGAGATATGGTGAAGATATGGCAAAAAGTAAAATTACCATTAAGGGGTCCAAACTTCGCAGATGATTCCTGACCAAACTATTGGGATCATATTTTCCAGATTGCAGCTACCCCCTATACTGTTGGTGTCAGAAATCGAAATCTGTCGAAAAAAAGGTATGCTTATTCAGAGAAAGTACGTTTTTGTGTCTGATTTCGTAACTTAAAATATCATCTGCAATTATTAATTAGCATATTTGAGGTCGCCCTTTCGAACTTTTAAAATAGAGTTCTAGAATATGAATATCCGATCATTAGATCAAAAGTTATTCAGGGTGGTCCGTTTTTTATTTTGCGAACTGTACACTATTAATATTCATTGCTATATTTAGGCACAGTAAATAAAATAACTTATTGGTAAAAAAAAATATAATTTTCCTTAACCTTATAATTTTAAGGCATTGCAAAGATTAAGGAAAAATTGAACAAAATGAGCACGATAAGTACACAGGGATCACCTTTTTAAATCTATTTAATTTTAACGTTATATATATATGGCTTATTCATGTTTATGTTAGACAGATAATGGATATTTACTGCCTAAAAATAACAAGATTTTGAATGATCTTTGTTTTCATTACATTGTTTTCAATGCTACACACTGCACTTGTAGTGTTTATCATCTCGAATGTAAATTTTCAAAATTACAAAAATTTTAATCTTCGTCGTTGAAAGTCTATAACTCGAGAGCCATTCAAACTGTAGTGATTAACGTAGAGCTTGTCCGTTTTATGTAAAATTTATAAAACATTATAATTTTGATTGGCAGTATGATTTTCCAAATTTAGGATTTTACTGAGAGGTTAAATTATTATTATTTTTTTCTTTTTGCTTGATATTTAAGTTCGAAATATTTTTCTATTCTTCTAAAAAATTTCACAGGTTTTAGAAAAGAATCTGAAAATAATGAAAAAAATATTTTTTTTCATTCCAGCTGTATAAATTCTTTTTTTTTTGTATAAAAATTTACGTACAGCCATTTGAAAACGCTCAAAAAAGTTTATCCAGGGAAAACAATTACATTTTTATAAATTGGTAATCCATGCTTGTACTCTTCTTTTGCATCAAGAGAGCGTAAGTTTAAAAAAATTTAAAAAATATTTATAAAACAAAGTAATGTATATTAGTAAATGTATAAAAGTTGCCGTTTCAAATTTTTAATCAGTCACATTTATATGATCAAATAGGAGGAGGAATGCGCTATTTAGGAGAAAAATATGCTGGCTCAAAATGACTGTTGTTGTCTATAAATTGTTAAGTGACGTTTGTGATAAGTTAGCTATATCAAAATATAAGAACCCAGGAAAATGTTTGGAAATTATAAAATTCAAAATATTTTTTAAAGCAGCAAATACGATAAAAAAATATCAACAAGAGATTTGAATTTTTTAATATCTTTCTTAGAAAGAAATTTCTATTGAAACACTTTTTTATTGTATTGATTCTGAGATTTATTTTTTTAATTAAACAATTTATAATCTAAAAAAAGAAATCAAATTTTAAAGTATATAAGTCGTTTTAATTTATTCTGTTTTCATTTTGTTTTTTTAAAATTGAAAAAAAATTTCTCAACTTTTTTTAATGGGACGTTTCTTGGCTGAAGTTTTTGATGCGATTAATATGATTATTTATAATCGCATCCTTCGATGCAACAATAATAAGAATATTTATCTACAAGAAATTTGAATTTTTTGGTATCATTCTTAGAAAGAGATTTCTATTGATACATTTATTTATTGTATTGATTCTGGCATTTATTTTTTAATTAAACAATTTATAATCTAAAAAAGAATTCAAATTTCAAAATAGATGAGTCTCTTCAATTTATTCTGTTTTTATTTTGTTTTTTTGATCTTAAAAAAAAAACTCAACTTTTTTAACGGGTTGTTTCTTTGTTGAAATTTTTGATGCGATTAATATGATTATTTATATTCGCATTCTTCGATGCAACAATGATGTTAGCTTGCTATTATGAAAAATAAGATATAGTTTCGCTCTTTGACTTGTTAGGCATGTATTTTCACGCCACTGTTAATAATCCATTCATATGTCGCCAATAACGATAAGATGGAAAGTGTAGTACAGCTATTGTGGTTTCGTAAACTAAGCGAAACGTTACGAAAGTTGCCGAAAAAAAGTGTAAAACAATCGAACATTGTATCTGCGTGTCATCTCATTGTTTAAATTAGGACTACAATAAGTGAGAAAGTTTCCAAACGTTGCTTTTTAATCCGATTTATGATGTTTAGTATTTTGAAAATTAATTGGTCGTTGCAAAGAAAGGTTCATGTTTCGTAACATCGAAGAATGTCAAATAGTAATTAATTTGTAATAAAATTCTTCAAGTTGTTTAATCGTTAAACTTTGGAAAAGAAGATATTCGTAATCTTCCTATTTAGAAACTTTATATCTTCAGAGATATTTTTCAGTTATTCAAGCTTCATAGTAAAGAAATTATGAAACAGCTACTTTGAATGTGATATTTAATTAGAATTAGACCAAAAAAATATACATTTAGTTCTGTAAAAGAGATATTATTCTTCGAAAATTTGCATATGAATTTCATTCAGTGTTAAAATACATTTATAAAAAATAGCTTTTTGTCATTGGTGCTATAATGTTAGTCCACTTTTTTTTTTTAAAGAAAAAGAAATATAATTTTAAAATTTTTAGTATTAATTTATTATTAACTAATGGGCTGCGACCCCATGGACCCCCTCGCTTCGCTCGTTACTAACTTAGGTACATTGCAAATGCACAAAGCTCTAAGAATTCAAAACAATCATTCAAATCCATATAAAAACTTTTTTTTAAAAAAAATTACATCTTCTTAGTAAATACTAAGTCATTAAAACAAATTTGAATTCAAATAAATGACATGTAATTCGTTAAACCTATGTGCTATAGTATAATTCGCTAATGTGCTATAGTATAATTCGTGATATAAATCAAAAATCGTCAAATAAATTCGTAATATATAAATTCGTGAAAAAAAGCGCTTTCGACAAAATACTAAAATAGAGATCTATCGACAAAGACTACTCACTTCTGCCTAGCTTAATAGTATGAGATTGCCGCAGCTGATGCTCTCTGGTTATTTTAGTTTCCGTTTTTAAAAGCGCTATGTGTTGAGCCACCTCAGCTAGATTTGGCATGTGACATTTTTAGCGGCAATCATTGGTCGATTCGGCGTGTAAGAGAAATAGTAGGGTAAACAAAACAAACCAAACGTTGCCACCAGCGGAAATGAAATACAGCCAAAATTTGGGAGTCACGTAAGAGAATTATATATATTAGATACTTAATGCTATGATTGTTAATTGATTTCAAATTTCAAAAGTTTAAAGATCGAAATGCTTATTCAAATCAATAATTTTCTGAGAAAAAAAAACAAATGGTTTCCTTCCAAATGCCTGACACACTGCGTTACAAAAAACAAGGCGTGTGTCAGAAAATGGATATAAGTTGATATTCTGAGGAATATTATCCCAGGTGCATAGCGCTATATACATGCCACCTATTGAAAAGTTTCATGTTCAAATCCCGTTGATCATGCCATGGAGGCTTCGGGGATCGAGCGCTCGCCTGCAATTGAAATGATTCAAGTTCGAGTTCTGATTTATACGAATTCTGCTCCTGGATCGCACCGAACACAGTGACACCACATAAAATATTCTCAGAGCTAGGTGAATCATGGTTTAGAATCCCCTTCCCACCGGGAACCGTTAGAGGTTTTCGGGTTTTCCTCTCCTTGTAACCATGGTTCTGCCATTTACCAAATGTAGAAGAAACACGAAGTTATGATAGAGGTTCACGAAATTAGTTCCGTCAAAAAGTAACCTTTACAAAGACTAGTTTGTTCCAATGCCTAATCCAGGAGTTCCCTTGTCTTCTGGGTCGGGTGCGAAATCACAAGGCTAAGGAGTTGAACATTGATTTTCGTAAACTCAGAATTGGGTCGGCTGTTCAACGCTGGTATTAAAAAAGTAATAATAAAAATCTCGTTGATCACGAGGTCGGTTGTTCAATACAGGTTATAAAATAAAATAAAATAAAATAAAATAAAATAAAATAAAATAAAATAAAATAAAATAAAATAAAATAAAATAAAATAAAATAAAATAAAATAAAATAAAATAAAATAAAATAAAATAAAGTAAAATAAAATCTTTAGATGACTGGTTAATTCGTTTATTGTTTCAGTCTCGCGGATTACACAGTGCTATGGAAAAACGTATCCATTGAAAAAAGGATCATGTGTTAGAGGTTTTCGTGGTTTTTCTGTCCATGCTTTGAAATTGCAGATTATATTCTTAATCTAAGAGAAGCTCGCTTGTCTTCTGGGTAAGGCTCAAAGTTACAAAGCTACAGAATTAAAAACTTGATACATCTGAAAATCCAATATGAATCACTATGTTTAATATCGAGATAAAACTGAAATTAAAAAAAATAGGGGAAAATATTTCACGAAGTGAAATATTTCAGCAGCAATTTGTTATTTTGTGATTGTCAGGATCACCAGAAACGTGGGATATGGCAACCCCCATTATATAATTTTAAACATTTCCTTGTTTGTAATACACGTTATTATAATATGAACCCCATAATTAAAGTGTTGCTCCACTGGTGGTCAACTTAAATAGACTTCATTTCCCTTAATAAACGTAACAACTGTCTACAAGGTAAAAAATACAGAATAAATAACAGTATTTTATTTTCAGAACTGAAAAAAAAAATTATTACAGAAAATATTTAGCATATTTTGGTTGCATGATATTATTAGTTTGCGTCGAGAATTTCTTTCGCATTGATTATGCGAAAGAAATCGGATAGAACATATAAATTATTTTGAATTAAAAGCCTTAAAAAGTGAATAATCTGTTTCAATTTCGGGGGGAAATATACCTAATTTTATTTAAATGCTAAGTTTCCTTTTTAGTGAAAAATTTATTATCTCAACTAGTTTGCATCTCCTGAGCAACAAAACTGAAAGACTTTAAAAATACATTTCTGAATACAAAACGTTATTTAACATGTTTTTTAAACAAATTCACTCGTTTATTTTAATTATTAATAATTTTTTTAAAGCTTAATTTTTTGAAATTAATTTTAAAAAATAGTATCAGAATTTATTTAGATTTAAGCTACAAATATATCAATAAATGTGAAAGCTTTATTACAATTTCTTTTTTAATACGAGTGTAAATTTAAATACTTAAAAAAAATATTTAATGTCTAAAGAATTGGTCATTTAACCAATTTTGTTTAAACCCTTGTTATTATAAAAAATAATTCAATTGACTTTTAGAGTAAAAGAGGTTATTCAAAGCTAACATTTCGTAATGTATTAAATACAAAAAATAAACTTTCATTTTCGATTCTCTGCCCTGTCGTGAGGAGGAGATTCTTAATCGTGACAAGATGACATTGATAAGAAACGTTTATTTAGATCTTTATCTTACATAGAATTCATAATAAGTTTCAAACACAAATTACCACTTATAATAAAAATATAAGTTTAGAAGGACATGGCCTCGTCTTTAAATAATTAGATTGATAGTTCGAAGATACTAGTATAATGTCAAACATGATTTCCCAATTACTTATCATCCACTTATTGTTCATTCATTTTTAAAATTAATTATGTATTTGATTTGGCCCCAAAGCAGTAAAAATCAAAGATGTCGGAATTTCCGATTCACATGAAAAATATAATGAATCATTTGGTTTATACTAAACTTGTTTGAGCGTATTACCCTCAAGGTATTCTCCCCCCCCCCTCCCTCATTCAATCAATACATCAATCAAGTTCTCATCGCTTCTGAAATCATCATAATAATAACACTTGAAACTTTACTGTTAGGTCACCATCGACATCTGCAGAACAATCGGTCAAGGTAAACGTCCCAAGTTGAGATGCACGTATAAAATAAACAAACATGCAAGGAAGAAACACATAAACAAATGCATGGTTTCGCAATTTTCAAGGGATTCCGAACAATTTTCTTTTCTTTTGTTCTCACGGGACTTCGCGTTCTGCCATTCTGGGTTGAAAATTCTTAAGACTCAAAAAAAGATGAGCCATTTTGTTTTGTTTGTTTGATATTATTTGATGTAACAAAGCGGCAGACAAGAATGCTAGAGTGTGACACCATATTCTATATGAATGCATGCCACGATATGGTGAGCAATGGGAAGTGTGGGTAGGAACGCGACTTTTTTTTTTAACTTTCTCTTTTGGCGTTGTTTTGTTCTACAAAAGACCAAACAAAAGAATTATTTATTAACTAAAGTGAATTCAATAGAATAGTGTTGGTGGTGTAATGACAGTTGAATTTAAGTTTGAGGATCTTATGAAATTTGCCACACCCTAAAGAATTCTTTTTAAATGACTTTTTATGATGCCATGGATCTGGGCGAATAACGATAAGGATTCAACGTTTAAAAAATCAGTAGTAAAATTCGTAGAATGCAAATTCAGCAAATCAAATTATTATGCATATATCGTCTTTATGAAATATTTTAAATTTTTATAATGTATAATAATTTGTGAATAATTTATTATGAGAGATGAGTAGTGGATAAGAAACAAAAATGTAAGATATTGTTTTACATTAAGCAAACAATTGGTTGTTATGAACATTAACAAGATATTATATATATTAACCAAATTATCACAGTTGCAGTAAGAATCATAACTAATAAACTAAAAAACAGATTGATTAATAGCATTTTTCCTATGAAAGTGCTTTTAAAAATTTATTATTCACTAAATTTAGAGACAATTTTTTAACATTACTTTGGCGATTTACGGTATTTTTATTAATTATTATTAATATTATTTGTACAAGAATGTTTCTAGCAATATGTAGGGAAAATTTTGTGAGTATCCACAAAAATTTATTTATAAAATAGAACCCAGTGAATCGAAGCACTTTCTAAAGTGAAATTCGCACGGGAATTTTTTTAAATGATTTTATTTGATAGATTTTTTTTGTAATAAAAAGAAAAAAACTTTAAACAAAAAGGGCTGCATTTTTTTTAAAAAAAGAAAAAAAACTTCTTTTATTGTGTTTCAATATATCTCACTAAGGGAAAATTGGGACACTCAATACAATTTATGTTTTTTTTTCCTATTCAAACATTAAAAACAACATTCGAAATAAATGATATGTTACTTAATAAAAATTTCTGTTGTAATATTAAATTGTGTCAAAAGATGAAGTTGGGCTTATACATTTATTCTTATTTGGAATTTTTTTCGAAAATAAGGTTATTTTTGCTTTTTTTAAAATTAGTCAGTTTTTTTTTTCAAATTTGAAAGTCAAGAGATATCATCAGAAGGCGTTGCTTTTTTAAAACATCTTTAGATTTTTAGAAATAAAAGAAGTTTATTTATTATTCTCTTTATTAGATACCTCAATGTAGACATTAGCTATTTTATAGGTCTTAATTCTACTGACTTAGATTCTGTGAGTCTAAGTTCATTTATAAGGTTAATCAAAAGTAAAGATGAAGATTTTTTTTGTAGTTTCGGGAAGTTTTTCATCAATACGTAAGGGATTGATATTTAAAGGGTTATGCACTCTAGCAGTGAAGAAAGAACATATCTGGTGAATTGCTTTCTTAAAGACAATCGAATAAATCAAAGTTTTGTAAAAGGTCCTTTAATATACAACTAGAAAACTGAGAAAAATAAATTTTCCACAGCAAAATTAAACAAAATGAAGCGATTTTCTTTCAA
This sequence comes from Parasteatoda tepidariorum, assembly GCF_982258835.1. NCBI lineage: Eukaryota > Metazoa > Arthropoda > Arachnida > Araneae > Theridiidae > Parasteatoda > Parasteatoda tepidariorum. The sequence goes on along the minus strand of NC_141755.1, from coordinate 67,578,271 downwards.
TGGAGCTCTAAATTTTGAAAATTAGTTCGGTTTCCATTTCGCAAACCTTTTAATTATACCATTTAAAGGTGTATTTTTTTAGATTAAATTTAAAATTACAAGATTCAAGCATTTAATTGAAAAAAATTTTAAGGAATTAAATAGAAAAAATATGATTTTTCCAAAATTCTTGATTGTTCTTGCTCCTTAATATACTATAAAATTTTGAAAAGTTGGATTTTAGAAGGTCGGATAAATTAGCTTTAGTATGATACAGCGTTGTACAGATCGATTTTTACCCTAACATTAATCTTATAATTGGTTTTATATGATACATGCTATTCCAACGTTTGCAAAATAAATGAATAAATAAAAAATTAAATGAATGAAAAAATAAATATATAAAAATAAAAATTTAATTTTAAAAAAAGACAATATTCATGACTTCATAAAACTTTTTTTACTAATTGGTATTATGTAAGACAATAGTAACATATGTTAACGTAGTCGGGATAGATAAACTAATGGTCAATTATCATATTTCTGAAACATTTCCTCTTGTATTAAGATTAAGAACTATTAACTATTTGACTATAAAGGAAATTTTTAATGTATTTGCTATTGCATGTGTAAACATATCGTGTCAAGAATCTTAACCCCAAAAGTATCATGTTAATCTTAATTCGATACCTTATTTCATAATTTATCTAAAATCGTGTACGAATAGTAATTTCTCGTTAAATGTTTTACAAAATCTGGTAACTAAAACTAATTTTCAATGGTTTATTACGATTAAATGTTTTATATTTATTAGTAGTTAGAATTAAACCTGTATTCTTTCAGTCTCATAGATTATTGTCTCATATATTTATTTATTACATGAAACTCATAAGAAAACAAAGCAATTTATATTTAATACTGCTTCATAGTTTTTCTTATAAGAATATATATCTTAAAATAAATTTACAATTTTATTCTTTTTGAGTCACTTAACAATTTTATGTGCAAAATATTAATTGACACTTCAAAAATATCAAGCGTTTAAAAAATTAATAAAAATAAACTAGCGCTTCAGTAATACATTATACCGCATGAAATCTAATCTATTAACCAATTCTTTTAAAAATAAACTAATATTTATCTACTGTCCCTTTAACATCCAGGCAGCATTTATGATTAATTGATTTAGCAATACAAGGAAATGGCACATTTGCGCATAGTGTGAATGCATTATCGACATACTTGATAAATTTTAAGTGATCTAAACAAAAGAAACTACTTTAAAAATAAGAACAAAAAGTTTTCCACCCTATCTTTTCTCATGAGTGAAGATGAGCAAACAGAATGAAATGGGACAAGGCTTGAGAAAAGTGATGCAACTGATGGTGGGGTAAGGCTTGTCACGAACCTGGCTCATCTTCTTTTTTGATTAATAATATTTTTTTTCTTGAGTCTTAAAAATATTTTCTTTATTTGAATGTCCTATATTTCTTAGTTGTCCAAATATCGGAATCAAATACTGAATTGACAGATTGATATTGACTGCGAAAGCATGCATGCATTTTTGTCCTGAATTTCGAGCATTTTGAAACAATATATCCATGCGATTTACATAACATAAAAAAGGCAGCACAATGTTGGAAAGTTTAGAACAAGTTAAACTATGATATCATTAAAAGTTGAAGCAGTAAATTAAAATTAATTTTAAGAAAAATTATCAATATCTCTTGATATGCTAAGTATTAAAACCTTATTACTACCAAAATAAATATGAAAACAATTTCAAGAGAATAACCCGCTGCAAAAATTTATATAAGTTTAGAGAAATGTCCACCTTTATGTTAGTTCTATTAATGCCTTGAATTTGCATTAAATAAAATACTTTAAAATTATTTTTTCTAATTTTTTAAGATTTTTAATTTTTGCTCGATTTTTTTCCAAATTTATTATGTTTTTTAAAAAATCGTTTTCCTTTAATTTTTTAAATTTTTTTTTATTATGATGGTGAATATGATGGTTTTTAATATGAATAAAAGTGATAAGTTGAACTATTTCATACAATGAGAAGTAAAGTATGGTCAAAGATACCAGGATAGGGTAAAATTTACCGTGTTTATGATTCTAGGGGCGCACCAAAAAGCAGGGTGATTTTTAGCAAAGCGTTTTGGTTAGGACTTTTGGTAAAATTAGCAATAAAATAGGGTTTAATAACCATGCTTTTTTGCAGTGAATGTGGTGAAATTTAGTAATTTTATCATGATACCTTAGAGCATGTCATAAAAATCATTCATTCGGTCAAATTTACTTTTCAGTTTTGCTTTTATAACTAAATGTGTAACAATATTAATTATTGTTTTGAAACCGAAATTCCCGGAAAACCGTAACCATATGAACGGAGGAATTACAAAACAAATGATTTGAATACCAAATATTTAGGTTTTATCACCAAAAAAAACTTTTTTTTTATAAGAATTGCCTCTACCATACAGTACGGTAATTTTGCTAGAGTGTTTTTCCCCATGTAATGTACATTATTCCTCTTTGAAATTGATATCACGATACGATAGCTTAATTAGAGCGAAAATGTGGTTCAATTCCATAACTATTCAGATTTCATCAACTTCGATTGATAGTGAGTTCCATGATTGATTTGTTACGGTTCAACGTTGTACGGGCTTTTTCGGAACGTGTATAATAAAATCAATAAATCTTCCTTGCATTTATGTTTTTATTTATTATGATCAATAAATACATTGTGTTTGAAAAACATGCTTTACCGAGACAACGCTGTATTTTTTTCCTTAAAACTAACAAGATGTAGTTTAACCGCTCATGCAACTGCTTTTAACGTTAAGACAATATAACTCATTACTTATCTTTTTAACATAAAAGTCCTTGAGCGATATTTTCTGTTTTAAATAATTATGTTGTTTGATTCGTTTTGCAAGTTAATCAATGATCTATATTGGAAAAACCATGAAGTTTAGGATTTCTTTTTTTTCTTTTTTTTTTTTTTTTTTTGATTGGAGAATTTAGAAATTAATTCATTTTGATTGCAGAGTTATCAAACATATTCTTGAAACGGGATTTCCCTAAACTTCTGTAGACAATTTATAAAATATTCTAATTTCCAATGAACCCGTTTCTTCCCAAGCCAAAAATCCCCTATGTCAAAGAATGTAACCTTTGTACAATCAAGTAGTTCAGCTTTTTTTATTTATCAATGATAGTGCCTCAATTAAACTCGAACGTGTGATCATACTTAACTTTGCAATTACAATCCTTTTCCTTCAATTCATGAATTTTGAAATTAAATATTACGTGAATAACATAATAAAAAATTACTTTACATTACTGTTTTTTTTCTTCAATAAAATAGATGAGAAATGAGCAAATTAATAATATTGTTGAAAATATTGTTTAATCACTCAACTCTATTTTCGTAAAATAATAGTGAAAAATATAACAATCACACAAATATTTTTTATGTGTAACTTTCAAAAATAGCAATTTAAAAACCATTAAAAAATTGGTTTAAGATGGAATTCAAATTAAAAGTGACTATGTATTATCGTTCTAACTTACCGCTGCCTTCGAAAGATATTTAAACTATAAAAAAATGTTGTTCTTTACATAGAAGAGCTATGAGTATAAAAAAAATATACAGAATAAAAACAAAATAAAGTGGAGCTAAAATTTGTTACACTCGATTACAATAAATCTGCACGAATGGTTCAATTTTCAACAATATCGGTACTTTTCATTTTGCCGGCTCAAGCATTAAAGTCGCCAATGAAAAATTGCTTAAAGCAAGTAAATTAAACTATTATTATTATTTTAATAAATAAATAAATAGATAAAATAGCCGAAATTACTTGCGCCTGCGAAATGAAAAAGTACTGCAATATGATACTAAATATTGATGCTATTCAAAAAATATTGTCTTACAAATGATATTTAATTTGATATATTTTTGAAAGAATATTGATATATTATGGAAATATATATTTAATAACACTTTTTTTAAATTTAAAGGGAACACTATTTTTTTCCCTGATTTTTAAGTGTTTAATAGGAATGGAGCTGACAGATAGCAGCTAAGAAATTTGAACGTATGTTACTAACTAAATGCCTTTAAATTTCATAGATAATATACTAATCCTATCAAGAATTGTATCTGCTTTTGTTGCCAAAATAAATCTAGCTTACAACAAGAAATTAAGTTTTAAATAATCTATTCTTAACAATGAAATATGAGTATGTTTTTGTAATACAATGTTTGTTGTATATATGCAAGGTAAATTAAAGTTATAATATTTATTTTTTTCGGACAATAACTTTTATTTCCAATTTAGACACATGAATGTTTCAAAATAAATGATATTTTAAGTATCAGCCGGTTTAATCAATTTTCTTTATATTTAAATCATAATTATAATAAACTTTTGTAAAGCTTCCTTGACCTAATTATAATATCCAATTCATATCTAATTGTGTCAAAACGCGCATAAAATGGCCCCACACCGTAAAGGTTGATGCATATTCATGATAATTAAATTAGACAGTAGCAGAGATAAAAACATATTCTGAAAAGATCTGGATGGCTGACCAAACAGAAACCTTATAATCTGTATTCTGTTCACTCTATAAATCCATCTTTTTCGCACCTAACTGACCACTGGGGCCAGATATCCGAGCATAACAAAAATCCTCTCTAAGCTGATTAACGGTACAAAATATTATTACCCAATTGTAAGAACTTAAGCAGAACGGAACATTGATTTCGCTTGGGTCCAAAGGCAGAACCGTAACATCGTTTGTTGTCTCGTATACCCAATCATGGGAGCGTGGTGAGATTTGTTTCTTTTTTCATGGAACAAAACAATGTTGCGAAATTATCGACCCAATTGGTCGAAGGGGTTTGTGATTTAGTCATTGTTGTGTCGCATCGCATCAATGGATTCTCCTTTTCAAATAAATATTTTTTTTCCTGATTTTCGGATATGTTTATGTTCGTAACTACATGTTGACTAACTTTTGTATTTAGGTGATTTAACTAAGCCAATATTGAATCATAAGCAGAAACGGAAGAAAACGTGATTTCTATCGGAGATCTCAAATTTTTCGGAGCACCATTCAGTACAAATTGTATAGGGTGGGCTCATTTTAATTTAAGAGATAACATCATTGTCAATTTTTTTTTGTTGAAGAAATTGTTTGATATATTTTTACATAAATTTGAGAACATGCATTTATGATAAGTTTCTTCAAAAAAGTATTAACAGGAACTCTTAAATGATAAACATACATGGATTATTTCTCAGACACTTGTTAATTAACGAATTAAGCATTTCTAAACTTTATCGTTTATTTTTTTAAAACTTTATTTTTCTTGTTTGCATCACTATATTTTTTTAGTTTGTAATTTGATTTTATTAATAAATAATAGAACTAATATATAATTATAATTTCCGTTCACTTCTGTTTATTGTTCATAGATACGCTTATTACGCTTACAGTTTTCAATTTATCAAGCGACAGCCTAGACTTTTAAGAACATCTGGCGATTTTGGAAACAAAAAAGTTTGAGAAGATTCCCTATTCCAAAATCGCGTTTTATGAGGGAAAAAATACATCCATTCACACCAATAATATGCATGTCATTATTATATTAAGTAAATTAGGCGAAATTTTGCATTACAAAATTTCTTTTTATTTCATGTTTTAAGTAAAACTATATACATTTATATAAAAATTATACATGTTTTTATTTCATATGTGATCAGCAGATTTACATAGAAGCCTAATAGCAGATTTACATGAAGCCTTTTTTGAGAAAAACCACAATAGTGTTATCTCTTAGCATATATCTACAACTAGACTAAAACCTTAAGAAACTATCGCAAGCAGAACTCACACCATAATACCCAAAATTATGATTCGTTAATTTTTTTCTTACTATGAAAACTTGATTCTCTAAAATTCGAGATCAAATTACAATAAAGGAGACTGGCACTCAATATGTCAGTACTCTTTACCATAAAATCCATCTTTATAATAAAATTTTATTGCACAAAATATTTGATATACCGTAATGTTTTCGATAAAATTTACTGTAAAATCACTGTAATTAAATAAATATAACTGTAAAAATTACTGTAGAAAATTTTACGGTCACAATAGATTTTACGGTTAAATGAATTTTACAGCTTCTGCACTTAGGTGATTGCAAATACTTTTTGCCGTAATTTAATTCGGAATTTTTTACTGTGTACATTATATTAATTTTTTTCAGAAATTTAATAGCAACATAAATGACAGCATTAGATTAAATTGATTGATTGTTTCCAGATTAATTAAAGGCATTGAGCAATTCAAATGTTGAAAGTTTGTAAGAGCTAATTAGATGTTGGCCATTAATTATTTTTAATATTTGCTGAAATAATAAATCCGATGATCGGATAGACCTTACCTACTTTTTTATATTGTTTCTCGCTTAGTTCGAGATAATTGTATGAAAAATCGTAATTACCAAAACGAATTTCATCCGAAATTTTTAAACAATCTATCAAAATATTTTGAAACCTAATTTTTAAAGCAAAATTAAAACCAAAATCAACACAATCATGTTATTTTAAAAATTTTTAATTAGTTATGAAACGAAATTCTGAAGAATTCTAGTATTATAGTTTATAATTATAATGGATCAACTTTCAATACTGTAAACAATACAAATTAAGTGCTACAATTGATTTGACTTTTTACTTAACTGTATATTAATTCTATTATTAATAGTGTGTTTTAAAGTTTTTTTCTTATTAAAATTTTTATAAGTCTATTCCCACTAAAATACATTAGAGAAATACGCAGAATAAAAAAACGAAAACTATTTTATTATTTGCTCTAAGATCCGGGATATGTGCATGAACAAGAGTTTTTTTTCTTCTTTTCTTCTCAAAAGTATATTTCCAAAACGTTTTAAGAATCATGCATGAAATAATGTTCAAGAATTGAATTTCCTTCTTACTCAAAGAATAATCCTTCTAATTATTTCTAATAGCAGTATCACCTTCTATCTAGACCGTAAATGCTTGGACGCAGCAAGACTCTCAGCGCCCAACTGAGTGGAAATGTTTCTTGATGACATGCTATTATATTCACAAAGACAGTAATAGACATCAAGATCACGACCTCTCACCCCTGCTTTCATTATTACCGCACCTGATTCAGATGGACAATGGCTGCTCTTTGTACTTTTTATTCCATTTTCCTTTGCTTGAGATATGAGAGAAGTTATGTTGCCAATCAACCCAAAATAATATCTCTTGGTCGTGACGATTTTTTGAGTTTTCGTTTGTTTCCTTTTTTGAGCTTTTGTTTTTATAAATAAGATATATCTATAACTGTGATTACTTCCTCACCATCTGATTCCTTCCTCACCATCACCTTAAATTGGTAAATAAGTCACACTTTTTGTTTAGAGAACACTATATTTTGTTGCTTATGTTTGATTTTCTTTTCTTATTGTCTTCTAGTGAGGCTTTCTAAGCACATTGACATTATACCAACACCAACACCCAACTACCCTTTGCGGTCGTATTAAGTTTATACATGGGTGTCATGCTGGCCGGAATTAATTTACTTAAACACGATTTATAAAATATTATTTCGAATTCTATGTATCTAGGATGCTTGTAGACTTAATATAATGTTGGATCAGTATGGTTCTTTGCTGTGGTGGCTGAGAGCAGACTTACGACTGGAACGCTAAAAAAGCGTTGGTGGCTGAGGGTAGATATACGACAGCAAAGGTTTAATTTTAGAAAAATGTAATGAACTAATAAGTTCCACTCCCGGCACTCAGTAACTATTCAGCATTCATTTTTATTTTTCGTTGTTAAATAAAACTTTTATCAAAAAAATTACCCATGCCGTAATTAAAGTTCCTCTCTTTATTTTTTGTAATTTTGTATTCGACATAGAAAACAACAATTGACAAAAAAACAAACTCGTCTTTGTAGAATACTTTTCAAATAAAATTAATAATTCTCGAAATTATTTATATACAGCAAAAGACCACTGATAAAAATGTCTTAAATTTGTCAAATTTATGATTATAGGACTTTAACCTTTGATCCAGTTTTCGTTGGAGGAGTAATTGTCTTTTACCATTTTACTTTGTATAGAAAGTATTACTGTTTTTGTGACATATTTTTTTTAGGCCTTACTTCTATTTGTTCCGATCACCGTCTTCGATTTGCAAATATTTTTATCTTTCATCGCAAAATAATTACTTCTATCAAATATATATATATATATTTTATTCTATTATTTCTACCTCTTTACTTGGAATCATACTGCTTTTGATACAATTAATTATTAAATATTATTAAGTTTAAATGAATTTATAGCATTGATGCAAAAGTTCAGTTCCTTAAGATTCATACAAGTATCTTTAGATAGTTTTAAAGCCCACTCAAAAGACAAGTGATAAGGAAAACTCATCAAAAAGTTAAATTACTATCAAAATGTTGTTTCTGAGGTGATCACGATTTCTTTCTTCGAAAAATGAGCAGGATGTCTCGCTTAGTTTGAATTTCGAATTAGTATTGGAGTTATTAAATAGCTTATCTTGATGGTTTTAAAAATGTTTTAATGTAAAAACTAATTGCAACAAAGTTATAATTTTTTGCAGTCATGAACTCTTCTTATAAATAAAGATGAGAAGGAAAAAAAATCTTGTCCTCTTATAAAGTTTGAAATTAGTTCAGGATATATTAAATATCAAAGTTTTAATATGTTTTTACGCAATCCTAAAGGAGGAACATCGAGAAAATCTTATTATTTTTCTCTTTTGAACGGAAACAGGGCCAAATATTCCGCCTTATTTTTTCAGAAAAATTGACTGGTTTTTAACATGGGGGATAATATAAATTATTTATGTGAAATAACACAGCGAATATTAATATTTTTTTCCTTTTACTTCAAAGTGACGTATGTGTGGACGTCAAACTTTTCATAATCATTAGTTTAGTTTATTGATATGATTGATTTATAATGAATAAATGATCTCAAATGAATGATTTTAAATAATTGAATATATTTCGAGTTTTATGGATCGTTACTTTCGTTTGCTAGATTTTATTTTTCAGTTTGAATTTTTAAGCATATAAAAATAATTTTAATTTTATTTTATATCAGTTTGAGTTTGGTAATTTAGACGCATATGCTGCCAGAAATTTTGTTAAATAGTACATTCAACTTTTTTCAATTTTAAAATTTTACTTTATTTTCGGAATTTTCACTTCTTTTTTCTTTTATATTGTTTCCAAAATATAAATTTGCATAAAAATGTGTTTAAAAATTTGTCCTAAGCCTCTGTAAATAATCTTGTGAAGTGGGAAATCCAAGGGTATGCCGAGGAAAACTTAAAAGTATAAATAAATGAAAAAAAATGATTGAAATGAGATCTTTTCGAGTTTTCATTTTTGTTTTCTGAATACATATATGTAACCATTATTTTTAATTGTTTACTATGCGCATGTTATGTTAATTAAAGGAAAATTAAAACAAGTTAGAGTAGCAACTTTAGGTTGAGAAGCAATCTGGAAAGAACTATACAAGTAGTTTCAAGGTTTGGTGAGCTATTGGTGGTTGGAGGGAGTGTGTAACCTCTAATATAATTTAAATAAACTATAAAAAATATTAAAGTATAAAGCATAAAAATTGAGGTATTAAGCAAGACTAAAGTGAAAAAAAATGAGTGAATTGATTTAAGACAGGGGTCGCCAAACTTTTTTGATCATCGACCCCTACATAATTTTTCAAAATTTCCATCGACCCCCATAAAAGTAATTTTCTGTTAATTAAAATAATACTCCATTAGATACTGTGTTTGTACATTTATTTTATGATATTAGACATTTATTAAAGTAATAGTACATTCTATAACAATAGTATTATGAAAAATATATTAATGTTGAACCTTAATTTTTATTAAATAATAAGTAATTGCAAGCAAGTAGAAATAATAAGTAAAGTAATTACAGATATATTTCTTCTTTATCAATGAGATGGGTGTGCCTGGTGTTCATTTGCAAGGTTTGCTATATTGGGTTCAAAATTGGTCAATTTTGATCTTAAATCTCCACATTTAATTTATTTCTGTACTTAGTTAAGATTGAATTGACATGACTGAAACCGGCTTCAACCATATAGGAACTTGGAAATGACTGAGCTTGGAAATGGCTGAGCTCAGCATAAATGGCTGAGCTATTTCGTAAAGTTTTACATGTTTTTGCATTATATACATAATTGTCCAAAATTGGCTTATTGTTAAATTTTTAAAAAGTGTCTTTGCTCCAAGATCCGATAATAATTCAACAAGCTCATCTTGCAGGTTGATGTCCACGCTTTCAATTTGAACAGAAAATGGCATAATAATCCAATCAGGGATGTCAATGTTTTCCAAATCAACAAAGCGCAGTTTAAAATCGTCGCTCAATTTTTGAAGATGACCTGTATATATTTCCAAATCTTCTTCTTTTATTTCTAATTGTCGCAGATTTGAAAAGTACTGATAATCCTTACGTAGCAATGAAGATCTAAATAAATTTAATTTTACTTGGAAGCCTAACAGTATTGTTCGAGCTTCGATAATTGTTACATCTTTTCCTTGCAGCTTTGTTTGGACATCATTAAATTTTCCAAATAAGTCCGCTATATAAAAAATATGGTTCTTATTGTTTTGGAGTTCGTTACTCAGAACAGGGTTTATTTCGCTGAGAAATTCGGTCGTGGAGTCAAATAACTCAACGAGCCTTTGCAAACATACACCTCTAGACAACCATCTAACTTCGGTGTGCAGAAGTAATTGGTTAAATAACTCGTCATTTTCCTCACAAAGTTTAGAAAATAATCTTGATTTAAGAGGTTGGGCTTTAATTTGATTGATACACTTAATACAAAACTGTAAAGCTTTATGTAACTCTGGACTCAGATACTTCGCTACTAAGTTGTTTCTATGCAACACACAATGAATAGTACATATACCGGGCACTTTTTCTTTGAGAAATGTAGTAAAACCGCGGTAACGGCCTACCATAGCAGGTGCCCTATCTGTGACTACCGCTATTATATTTTCAAACGGAATATCATATTTATTTAAATATTCTTGCAAACATTTAAAAATTGTCTCTCCTTTTCCATCAGTTTCGAGATATTTAGCAAATAAAAATTCATCAATGACTTGTCCTTTAATTTTACTGAAATATCTAACGTACATCATAAGAATAGCAGAAACACCAAAAAGAGATTCATCAAGTTGAATAGAGAACTTGCAATTTTTTAGCTCTGAAACTACCGTATTTTCTATTTCTTCAGCCATTTCGTCAATACGCCGTTTTACAGAATTTGCACTTAATGGCAATGACTTTAAAACATTAACGGAGTCTTTTTTCATTACATCCTCAATGACGTCTTTGATTGTAGGCATAACAATTTCTTCAGCGATTGTGTGGGGTTTCCCCTTCTTTGCTATATTAAGCGAAATCTTGTACGAAGCTATTAATCCTCCTTCAGTTTCAACTTCAGTAGATTGCTTCATAAAACTTTTTATAGTTGGGCGACATGTGAATTTTTCTTTAAGTTTTTTGAAAAATTCAAGTTCTTCATTTTTTTTATCTGAGTGAACCCTATCAAGATGATCTTTCATTTTTGACGGTTTCATATAGTCATTTCCAAAAGTTTTTTCACATAGAAGACACATAGGAATTGTTTCATTTCTCGGAGAACAAATAAATCCAAATTTCAGATATTCCAATGAATAATACCGGCATTTCTTTTTAGAAACTGAAGCTGCCATTTTTCAATTATGGTTCTATAAATAAATTAAAAATAAATTTGTATAATATGCTGACTAAACAACGACAAAATTATAGCCCACTTTATATTTTTTTACGAAAATGGCAAAATTTTTGAAGATATTATTATTTTGATTTGATGTGTGTAGTTTAATTTAATTTCCAGTAAGTAGTAAACAGCAATGATGTTGTTGTATTGCTGTTTATTACTTACTGGAAATTAAATTAAACTTATTTCATACAAAATTGTTATTCTTAAGAACAGTTAAAGACACACATCAGATTAAAATAATAATATTTTCAAAAATTCTGTGATTTTCGTAAAAAATACAAAGTGTGCTGTAGTTTAGTCGCGGGCTGTACTAATCCGTATTATTAATGCTTACCATCTTTTATACAGAGCTCATTCTAGGCAGAAAAAAGGGCAGGGTGCAAAAGTTTAAAAAAAAGGGCATTATTATTCTAAAAAGGCAATTTCTTTCTATGAGCTTTACACGTTCTATTAAAAAACATTGTCAATTTTTTTTTTACTTTACTAAAAGCAATCATATTAATTACTAATTTTTATTAATAAATTAACATATATATCGAGTTAATGAGCTAATTAGCTTAGTAATTTATTTAAAGTGCATGCATATATTAATAAAATAATAACTGTATGCTTTTAAGTGTCTGTAGTTACGATTTAATAATTAAAATGATTAATAATAATTATGATTTAATGATAGGGAAGTAACTGCAAACTTTCAAAGACAAGTGCAACAAGGGGGTGTGATGGCTATTTTTCCTTTCCCATATAAATCTATGTATTGACAGCAATGACAAACTAAACAAAAAGAGTTGAAAATAAAGAAGGGTTGAGGAAAGAAAGGGCAAAAAGGGTATGGAGTCTATTACAACAGAGCACTAATTTACTCCAGGGGCAACAGTGTGGATTCTTTTGACTAAAAGGGCAGCAGGATGCTGTGCCCTGTTTACCCTGCCTAAAATGAGCTCTGTTTTATATATGTATTGTTAATTAAAGTTGATATCTAAACTAAACGAATGGTGTATGATTGTAAATTGTAAAATGACGGACCAGGTAAAATTAATTGCCAGAATTGAAAAGAGAAAGAAAATAATAATAATATTGCAAAATTTAAATTCTGACAAATTAAGAATCTTAAGAACATTTTATTCTGCTTAATAATATATAGAACAAAAAACGATGCTGGATAATAATTAATTTTACAAAAATAAACTTAAATTAAATTTTTTAACAGAAATAAAGTTATTAATAAGATAGCAGCAATATTTATTTAGTCAATTACACATAAAAACGATTTCAGACAGTTCAGCACAGCATTGACAATAAAACATAAAATATGACTCACCTCGAAATTAATATAATCATATAATAGCTATCGAAGCAACAATTAATCTCTAATCCTAATCGTTACATCTTTTGGGAGCTGGTCCCAAAAACGAAAATACTTTAAACATCTACAACACATCGAAATCATTAATTAATTTACGCCGAGGTGAAAAAACAAAGTAAAGGTAAAGGTTCGAACGGAAACTTACTACTGCGCAGACTTCTACAAAAATTGTGCTGACATCTCTGAATTAGAATTAAAACAAAATAAATTATATTTAATGAATTAATGCAGCTATCTTTTAAAAGTTAGAATTAAGTTTTAAAACTTTAAATTCAAATTGAAAATTAATTAAATATTAATAAATGATAAATTTTTAAAACTAAGCAAATGGTTTTATCGAAACAATAACAAATTATCCAAAACTATAGAAGTTTTAATAATAACACTGCAAATATTCAACACTGTTCACTGTTTGCAGAAGATAGCTGACACAGCGTATGATATTTGCGTTTGTAACGTCAATGCTCGTCACACATGACATTTGGATAAGCGCACATTTGCATATGACTTATAAACCAGAAGTGCAGAGTTCGTGCCACTGCGCGCTGGTACGTAAGTACTTGTTTAACCCGAATAAATATACGTTTATTAATTTATGTTCTATAAAGAAACTGATATTAAGTGAATTATAAAAAAATTCACAAATTTTACATACTCAATTAGGAATATGTAATATGCATATTTAGAACTGTTCTTTTTTCGACCCCCAATCGATCCTTCCGATTCGGATCGACCCCCATTCGACCCCCTGGTTCAGATCGACCCCCGCCTTCATTAGATAGACCCCTGGGGGTCTATATAGACCACTTTGGCGATCACTGATTTAAGATGAAATGCGTCATCAGCTTCGAATAAGTGAGCGTAGAGCACAGTAAAAAATAAAGACGTTAATGGATTCTAAAAAATTCATCTTCTTACTTTTATAACATAATAATTATTTTCTAAAGCAAAAAAGTGTCAATGCATTGTTAAAATATTATGCTATATATTTTAAAAATTGTGTTAAAATAGAAGTCCTCAACATTTAAAATTTTTTAATTATTTATATTACTTTTTTTTAAATAATACAGAATGTGATTTTTAAATAATACAGAATAACACAGAAATGTTCTTAAAGTAAAAAAGAAATATTAAGTTACTATCTCTAACAAAAAAAAATTAATAAATTTAATCGACAATATTTTTCATTTCTTTTAAATTAATATATTAAAAAAGAGGGAAAATGAAAATTAGTTCGTTTTGCCAGGGGGGAGAAAAATCTATATACTTTATTTGCTTTAAATTTTACATACTTTTAAGTATAAACTAAAGTCTCACTTTTTTACTCCAATTCTACATAATTTTTTGACTTTTTTTTGACAAAAGTATCTTTGGTACATATGTGTACGGGAATTTACAAAGCTAAAAAATTAAAACACACTTCTTAAACGATGGTCTATTCTGCTCTTCATGTCATATATTTTTACTGCAATCTAATCAAATTTAGTTAAAAACTTTAGATAAACTTTATTAAGTTTCTTATTTTTAAATTCAAAAAGAAATCAGCTCCCTTTTAAATTTTTATTAATAACCTTACGAATAATATTCATCCATCTATGAAGCCGGTAAACTGTTAAACTTCTGACAAATGTCAAATCGTTGAAGCTGAAAGTTAACATAAATAGAATTGGTAAACGATCTACAGTCAACGAAATTCAAGATTTGACATAATCGAACACGCAAAAGATATTGAACAAGGAAGTATCATAGCTACTGAAAATAATTGACTGAAATAAATAAGGCAAAAAGCTGTGTAAATTTTAAATTCAGTTTTTGCACTGTTTTGGAGGGAAGGAAAATAATTTTGTAAATTCAATGAAGATTTCTTAAGGATTTAAACAGTTCTTTATACTATCTGTTCTTTGAATCAGAGATTTTTCAAATTTTCTTTATTTCAAAATTGCGCAAAATTGTTTCCTATTAAACTTCTTCCATTTTTTGAAGAAATGTTTTTTTAAAAAGGATAAAATTAAATTTTTTAATAATATCTTAAAATGTGTGTGATTAAATGTTTCACAAAAAAAAAATTGTCTATTGTATCAAATTCATGCTTTTTCATTGTTAATCAAGAGAAAGGCAAACTCCTCAAGCCAACTAATTTTTATAATTATAAACTAATATCCATATAAATTTTCTCAATAAATTTAATTTGTGTTTTTAATTTGAGTTGTGTGCTGAGTAATTATGGAACATCAGGCTTTTGGAATATTTTATATATTCTTCGTACCAAACACGATGTAACATTAGATAACTAAAAACTATCTTCAACCACTAAAATGTCTCTTGATTACTTTTTAAAATTAACTGTTATAAAATATTCTTCGACTAAAGATTTTTTTAGAACTATGCAGAATTTATGACGTCAATTTAGCTAAAAATGAATTAAAAATCAATGATGATTTTTCTTTATTTTATGATTGTAATCGTTACAACTCCAACAAATTAGAAGACGATTTTTCATATGTGTTGAATAAGTGATATTTTTTTGATTAATATGCATAATTAGGAAAACAGCATACCTAATACTGATGAATACCTAATCTTCAATAAATTCAGCACATTCATTGAAAAAACTCATGCATGCCAAATTTAGTTAATATAGCATTTATTTCTCAATCACTTTTAAACATGTTATATTGGTAAACCTGAATTTATCACACAACCTTCTTTTTTATTTATCTTACTTTTGAACTATACACATGCAGATAACTGCTACCCCTTTTATTCTAAGTCAACATAAATTTTTAAATCTTATAGGTTTATTTAAGTTACTTTCACCTTAATGAAAAAGTCTACTAATTTAAAAAGATTTATCATACTTCCAAAATATCTGATAGGCTTCAAGTTATTGTATTATGGGTTTAACACCAATTTTTATAAAAAATGCGGTGAAAAAAATTTAAAAATTGTTTTCAATTTCCAGCATGATACTGTGCATAATTTGTCACCCAAAAAGACAGCAATGTGGCTTATTTTACGTAAAATGACAATTAAGATTGAGAAATAAGTCATTTTTTAAGAAAAAAAGTCTTGAAATAAAATTTGATATAGTTTTATTATTTTTCATCTTTAAATGCATCTTTTGAGTAAAAATAAGGCACATATAGATGTTTTTTGGGGAAATAATAGTTATAGTACTGCATTTCATAAGATTTATGAAATTTAAAAAGTAGCTTTAACATATTCCATAGCTTTAACATATTGTAAAAAGAATATGAATGCAGAGATTTCCTATTTTTTACTTTTACTAAACATACAAAAAAAAAAAAAAAGAATTTTTAGTTTAATTTTACTCTATAGTTTTCAACATAGTCTTAAAAGAGTTTAAAATTTTAGTTTAAAATTTTCGATATTTGCAAAGTTTGTGCGTCATTTATAAACCATTATAGAAGGTATTGTTCCAAAACATTCCTAAGCTTTCCAACTGTGTTTAAAATATATATTCAACCGAAAGGAAAATATGAATAAATGTCAGTGAAAACATTTGTCATTTACCTTGGAAATCATTTAAAAGTAAAAACAATTCGTTCATTAAAGCACGTACGAAAAATCATTCTTTGGTTTCTTGAATCATTCTTCAAGAACGTATCATTTCTCGCAGCCTTTGTTAACACCCATTTCGGTTTTCCAACAAAGATATCATCAAACGGTGAAAATAAATAACTTCTCGATTCTGACACCTTCTTAAGGTCAGCTGATGCTTTTCGAGAAAAAAGGAATCTTTCTTCTGGAATAAGTTGCTCATTTTCGAATTTGGAGAAAAAGATGCGTGGGAGGGATATTCAAGGATCTTGGAGGAATTACAATACCCCAGAACTTCTGGGTTGGAAAACAATTATGCTTACTATTCCAGTGGGAACCTTTTTCAGCGATTGAGAAACATTATCATAACAGATAAGGAGTATTCTACTTCACGAAAGTGAATGAAACTATCAAGGCCCCAAATGTATTTCTTCAAACTGACATATAACAAACAAAATAGTTGCTTTTACTCAAAATTAATAATAATATTCCTAGTCATACAAAACAGAATAATGTTTTGTAATTCACTTTCTATAAACTCGAAATTTTCGATTTTTTAAAAGGAAAAGGTCATTTTTTCCTTTAATAAAAATACACTTTTGTATGAATATACATTTTTGAGAGTGTAAAAAAATTTTAAAGCAAAAAATATATATATCTTATTGAATAGTATTTTTATACAAAGTGTTTATATTCAGATAAATATATCTGATAAATTAATATGGTCTTAAAGGCAAAGATATAGTAAATTTACTTATTATACATTGTAAAATGGGACAACAAAATTGAGCGAAAATGTGTCAAAATAGCTCGGTGACATATAAAGTAGAATTTAAAACCCCATACATTCAAAATTGAAACAGCATGTAGGGGAACATCATAACAAAAATTTGATCAACTTTTTCTCTGAAATTTTAACTTTTTCGAGGAAAAAAAAATCATTCATTAAAAAAAAATGAGTGAATATATGGGTTTTTCAGGAAAGGTATATTGTTCACAATGAAACATTGAATATCTTGATTGAATTTGACAGTTTCTAGGTCAAACAGTTTAGCTTGAACAAGCTTTCAAATCTTAGCTGCCCGATCTTACCCCACTTTCCCTTTCTCATTTTTGAGAAAAATGCATAGTCTCAAAAGTAATGCGGGGAGAGAAATGTGTAAGGGAGATTTGCCTCCTGCAGGATTCGAACCAAGGACCTCCAGATTCATAGTAGGAGATTCTAAACACCATAGTTGCGCACTCCAGTCCTGAGAGAGTTAGGAAACTTTGTCCGCCGCAATGACATATCATGGCTAATTAATTAATTTGCAACTTTACGTGTACAAGGGGTCGTAGTTTGGAAAATATGGTCTTAATTGCTCAATCAGGAGATCGGTAATTTTGATTTCATTCTTTGCTTATTTCGTTATATCTTAAAAAATTTAAGCGAATTTTACGATATGTCAGTGAGATGGTTAGTTAGTTTAAGCTTTAGTGTGAAATGTCTCATACTTTTATAATGATTTAAGCAGAACATATGATTCATTAAAAATTAACTTTGCAAAAAATGTGATTTTATTAACCATTTACTTTTCAGATAAATTAACATAATTAGATAGCTTACATTATAATTAGATAAATTACCTTACAATTAGAAAAATTACATTGCAGCTCGATAAATTACATTACAATTAGATAAATTATATTGCACATGACAGTTATGTAAATTACATTCACATAATTAGAGGACAGCGCTTCATGCTCACAATTGCTCGCCAACCCCGAAACTGCTCACTCAGTCTTTATTCAATAGCTTCGTGATATAATCTCGATTTACTCACTCTTTTTGTATAAATCTAGTTAATATACTCTATTCTTTTACTTCAATACTCTTTATAGATTGATCGTTTTAATTATAAACTATACGCTCTCTGCTTTAATAATCGGAACTATATACTAATAATATACTAATAATCGGAACTATTTGCTCAGTTCTTTTCACATCGCTTTGCTGACTTTTTTCACTTGTTCAGCCTGTTATGGGGGAATTTTACCGATCTAATTCAACAACTCAAAATATTGGAGTGGATTGCGGTTTGCTCTTTAAAAATTCATTCTTTAAAATTTTAGAACTTAATTACTCCAAACAAATTCTAAAAAATACAATGAAGGATATTTTATTTTATTTTGTAACCGTCGTTGAACAGCCAACCCAAATTTTTTGGGCTTACGACTACTACTGCTCAACTCCTTAGCCTAGTAATTTTGAACCCAATCCAGAAGACAAGGGAGCTCCTGGATCAAGTATTCGAAGAAATCTGCCTTCGTGGATAACTTTTTGATGGAACTAACACGTCACACGGAAAGGAAAACCAAGAAAATCTCCTCCGGTTTGCCTGACGGCAAGGGGACTCTAACCCATGATCCGTCTACCATAGAGGATATTTTACGTCAGCATTGCAGTTGACGCAAGCCGGATGCTGAATTGGTATCGACAACCCTTTGTTGGGATTCAAATTCATTTCATGATATTATGTTATTTATATTGTAATGTCATTTTTAATATAAAGGTCATTCATAATGTGAATTTCGTTATTTATCATTATTAGTAAATGCGATTACGTAAAATAATTTAAAAATTCTTATCCAAGATTTCTTGGAATATTTTTTGCGCATTTTTCACTCTAATAAGTTACCCAAAGAAAATTTAACTAATTTATATAAATTTGTTTAAAATGATTTTCTTCTTAATTGATAAATTGAAAAATCGAATCTTGATTGTTATATTTTGTTTCAATAATCAGTGATTTCTAATTGGAGAATTGAGTAAATTAACTTGTAATATTGCAGTGGTTTTTAGTTATTAATCAACATTTATACAATAACGCATTTATACAATAACGCACTAATTTAAGCTAAGAACATTAGAAATTAAAAATTAGCAAAAACAAACAGATAAATAAGTGGAGAAAAAACTCAACAGTGATTTTAGTTAAAATAAATGGCAAACTGTATAATATTTTTGATAAAAAATGAGTCTTTGAATCGTTTTCGGTATGAAATAAATTATTTTTTGAAAATATCTTCTAATAAAGTATAATAAAGTATTTTTTTTAATTCTGACAAGAGAAGTTTCAATTATTCTCAAAAATAAGAAAAAATTTGAACTGGATTTTTTAAATTGAAAAAAAGAAATCAAATTTAAAACTGGTGTACATACAAAATGCGAAACGACATGAATATTATTGCAAATGAATTTACCATTTCATTTCTGAACTAAGTTTGAAAAATTTGAAGTTTTCATATTATAAATATTAAATTAAAACTGAAATCAATGTAAGGATAACGAATAAATTCTTATAAAAATCGCGTTCAAAGAGACAATTGAACGTTCTTAAAATCATATCTCAGAAATTAGATACTTGCACAAGAATAGTACATAACATTCTTAAAGATTATATAACATTCTTAAAGATTCAGAGTTCTAATAATACTGCTAACTTATACGAACGCAGTTAAACGATAAAGCTCGAAATATATGTAAAATAATGCAATATGTAAATCATAAATTCAAATACATTGAATTAAAGTGCAGAGAAGACTAAAAGAAATATTTCCTATAAAAATATGTGCGTAATCACTTTTGAATATCTATTGAGTATTTTTCAATAGTGGATCGAACGTATCTTTGAATAAAATAAGAAAAGATCTTAATCCTATTGTGAAATCTTTATCTTATATAATCGAAAAGCTTTCAAAAGGCGTGAATATCTTAGAATAATTTGTTATATGTATTTATTATATGGGAAAATTATGAATGACTTCAAACAAGGAAAATATGCAATCAAAATGCTTTTGACTTAGAAGTTATTTTTTTCCTTTATGCTGCAAAATGTACAAATAATGTAAAGTTTTAGATTTGAAATAATGTAAATTTTAAAGCTATAGAGTATTCCTGACAGCTATAGGATTAAAATTTTTAATTAGAAGAGTATTGTTTCTGACAAAAAAAGAATTCTGCTATTATTTTTCCGTGCTGCAACATTCACAGATTCAGTAACATTGCAATGTATAACTCGTGTAACATTGCAATGTATTCACATCATTCTGGATCTATGGAGTATTATAGTCTTAAAAGGTAATTATTTTTCTTAACTTTATTTTTCACTCATTTTTAAAAAAAATTTTGTTTTCAAATGATTTAAAAAAGAAACTTAAATTTATTGCTTTACTATTATCATAAGTTATTTGTTTATTTCATTTAAGTTGCCTGCTTCGCTAACATCAATTTATAATTTGGAACTTTAGTAAGATGCATTTTTTGAAGGAGTAAGATATCATTTCCTTGTTGTGCTTTTTTTCTTGTATTTAGATATTATTTAAGCTGTAGCAGTTTCTTTTCCTCCGGATTTTTATTGCATATCAATTAAAATACAGTGGTGGCATAGATATTTTGAACCATCACAGTGATATTTACTCACAACATTGATATTTTCAAAGAACACAAATGTTATTTATAGTCCTCTGTCTGAACATAGTATTATATAGGTTCCCTGTTATGTGTTATAAAATTAATTTGAATAAAGCATAATTGTTCTTTATAAAGTGATATCATTTAGTAATAATTGGTATTAGTTGTTAGATTGAGTTATTGTTAACTATAATGCAGAAATGTGAATATCATTTAAGTTATCAAATAGGTTTTTCCTGACTATGCTTTAAATCAGTTGTATAAATGTTTCAAAAGATTAATTAAAAGCAATTTATTCACAATAAAGTTTTGGTGCATGCTTATAGAATAGATAGATGTCGAGTGATTGCTTCTAACATTTTGTTTTAATATTATGAAGAAAAAAAGTATATATAAGCGTAGTATTTCAGACTGTAGACTGTAAAATTGCTTTATTAGAATTCATTAAAGTAACAGTTTTTAAAAAAATTGAAAGCAATATGCTTTTATTTGTAGAACTTCTTTATTGATACCCCTTTGAAAAAAATCTCCTCAAATTCTTTTAAGCAGTTGAGGCTTCTTAACTCTTTATAGGAAAAATATTTTTTATTTTTATATTTCTTGAAAATTTAAAAATATAATTGCGTAAGAAAAATTAAAGAAATTAATTTTCTTCGTGCAGTTTATTATTATTATTTTAGAAAATAATAAGTTCCATTATTTCCTACAAAATCAAAATATCTAGGGAAAATTGAATTAGATTTCGTAATAAAACCTACTGGATTAATCTAAACAGGAATGTAAACAATATCAGTTTAAACAAGAGATATTTTAACGTAAACAAAACTTAAAATATATATAACAATGCAATATACTTTAAAATAATCATTGGGCTCATTTCTTTTCCCTTCAAAACTCGCATAACATTAGTTAAACAAAATTACGTCTTTAAGTCAACATTTAATATCTCAACTGTTAAGCTCTTAAAATGGATTGATCAGGTTTTGAAAGCCATTACTTGTTTTTAATTATAGTTTCCATCACCTAATATGTATTTCATTTCAAATTTATTTCAATAAATGTAATAATACTTAAAATTAGAAATATTTATAAATAACTCCATATATTTGTAATTCAAGTCAAATGAAAAACTTAAAAGGCACAACATTGGAAAATAATTAGCATCATCTTTTATTTTCAGTAAATACCTGTCGTTGGAATATAGGAAGAAAGCTATAATTTTCCAAAGGGAATAATAATAAAAATTATTCATAAAAAATATGTAATTGTAAGAAATTGAAATTAAAGGTAAAATTTAATAAATCTTACATAAAATTATATTCCCACAATTCCGTTTTCTTCTTATTGGAAAAAAGAGCAAATAACTTAAAGCTAACACATAAAATAAAATCGGCAAATTGTCACTAATATTAAATTACTGTATTTTACTATAAAACGAAATTATCCATTTGTTGAAAATAAAAACATGTACGAAAAGAAATTATGTATCATAAGATAATAATAAATCCATTTCTTTAACATTTACAACGACAATCTTTTTAAGTTGAATTTAGAAATCCTTCACATTTGTTAAGTATAAATACGTAACATTTATACTATATATATATATATATATATATATATATATATATATATATATATATATATATATATATATATATATATATATATATATATATATATATATATATATATATATATATGTATATATATATATATATATATATGTTATGATTTAAAACAGCTCATAAAAGATGAGTTGATTGTAACTATTATTGAAATCATCTCATCTTTTTTGCCTAATTCTATTTAAAGAAGTCTTTAGTATCTAACTCATATCATGAATATAAACGCGTCCCAGATTTATTGTATTCAAAGTAATTTGATATGAATAGTAGCTCTCAACTATAAAAAGCATCATGATCTAATGTTGTTGACAGTTTATGTATAGCCTCTAATGTTTTTGGAGGTCAGGTTATGAAGATAAATAAGCTATTATTTAAATTTTTGTTTGCTAATGTTACTATAATTATAAATATTGTCTAAAAACAAATATTGCAAAGGAAACATTATTTTTTTTTTCAAAAACGTTTGAAAGATATTAAATAAAAAGAAGATTTGATTGGGAGAAAGTTTTGTGGGACGCTGTTTCTAATTGAAAAAAATTATCAAAAAAAAAGAAATCGAATTTACTTTTTTATAATTCAAAATGAGGAATTTATTTTCTTTTGTTTAAATTTTTGCTATGATTAATTGTGTTTCTGTTTCTTAAATATTTAAACGGATTCAGGTTCATAATATTTTAACGCATTGCAAGGTTAAGAAAAATAAACATAATACTTGATCGGATACAGCGTATGGAAAAAATGCGTAAATATGATATAAAAATTTTAAGGTATTAAAAATAAAATATCTATCAGACAAATATTTTGATTGAATTGCATTTCTTCTTAAAATTAAAAGTATGATTATTCTAATAACATGTATAAATTTTAAGGAAGAACAAACAAGTGACAAAAATTAAGATTCAAATTTCGACATGACAAATTTTGAAAACCTGAATGCTATGTAGTTCACTGGGTTTTTCTAATAATATACAAAACTATTTCAGAATATTTTTAAAAAATGTTGCTTTTTAGCAAAGAAATTTGATTTGATTTTCAAACAAAATAAAATGCAAAATGGAAAATTCGATAATCGTATCATCATTTTGATTCATTTCGATTTTATCATTTTGAGCGAGATAATAAGGAAGGAAGGGGAAATAATATATGTATGCACCTTAATGCAAAATAAAGCTTAGATAAACAAATTATTTTAACAAATTTTAATAATAAGTTACTTTAAATTTTAAATTTTTGTTAATTAGATAATCAGCTTTAGATTTGATTTTGTTTAAACGAGGATATAGATTCTTAAATTTACCTAGTATTAATTTTTCAAAGTATCTGCTTCAATATGCGGCTTTTACTCTTTCAATTTCAACGGACTTAGTGAGCCTCTGCTAAGTGTCATGAAATAAATCGTAAACTATATTAAATTTTGTATAGCGGAGTTTCATTCTACATACAAAAAATAAAATTGTTTTGAACCGTTGATTAAAGTACAAATTATTTTAAAGTTCTATTTTTCTATAAAAGGTTAACAATCGTGACCTCTTGTCATCGGAGACAAAGCTGAAGCAAAACTGACTCGTCAAATTTATTACGGCAATTATCTTTTCAACAAATATTTATTGGGAGCTTGTTTCCAAGGATTATAACACTTTCACGCAGACTGGCGAAGAATATTGTCATCATTTGTAAAGAATGATAAAGAACCAGACGGTCTCAGAGAAATAAAAGCAACTTTTGGAACAACGAAAGTTATCTTTTCCGAAGATGATAGGTGATGATAGAGAGAATTCTTTTATTCCGAATTTAAGAAGAAGCGACCGATTACTTCTTTAGAACACTTTTTCCTTGGTGCCGATGTGGAACAAAGGTCAAACGAAAGGTGTCTGGGAAAAGTAGAAGAAAGTGACTCCTCAACTCATCTCTAGAGGTCCATTGTTGCTCCTTTCAGGTCATCTTTTCTACCTGACGTCACTGGATTGGAGGCGGAAGAAACAAATTTGCTTTTTTAACTCGTTTTCAGTTTTAGTAAAGCGCTAGTTTAGTCCGAGTTCTGTTACTAGAGGATGCTACTAAGGGATCTAACATGATGCTTTCTGTAAGTACACCTTAAATCTCATCATGCCTTATTAATAAGGATAAACTGTTTATGGGAACCATTAAGTAGACTTACGAAGTATCCCATATTATACTTAAGTTTTTCATCGGATAAGGATTAGTTAGATAAAAAAAAATTCATTTCCATTAAAATTTTTGAACGAATTATATAAAATTATTTCAATGTTATTAGTAAAGTTTAGGCCGATTTCTGTTACTAAAGGATGCTACCTGGGAGTTTAACATGATGTTTTCTGTAAGTACACCTTAAATCTCATTGTGCCTTGCTAATAAGGATAAACCGTCTATAGACACTATTAAAGAATAATAAAGAATGTTAACAACTTAAGAAATTTTCAGTTATATGCGTTAGATTTTTAATGAGGTAAGGCTAAGTTAGATAAAAAAATAATATAATTTTGTATTTTAAACAATTTTTTAAAATTCATTTAAATATAAGTGTATTAAAATGGTGTATTAATTAGATTAATAACCGGCAATATATCTTTAAAGTTTAACTATCAAAAACTGTATAGAACTGTATTTATTTTGAATTTGTTTTTCATATTTTAAGTGTCAATCTATATTTCCTGTTTTCGAGGCATATAGTAAAATTATTAATAGAAAAAGATTAGACTAATATTATTGTATAAATTTAAACTAATTTTGCAGGAATTTAAGTTTATTTGTTTTATGAAACATCAATTAATTTGTTTTATGAAACATCAATAAGGGGGAAGTACATAAATATCAAGTACTAAATAAATTGCAATATGAGTTTAAAATTAAGTTATGAGTTATAAGTGTATTAAAATGGAGTATTAATAAGCTTAATAACCGGCAATATATCTTTAAAATTTAATTATCAAAAACTGTATAAAACTGTATTTATTTTGAATTTGTTTTTCATATTTTAAGTGTCAATCTATATTTTCTGTTTTCGAGGCATATAGTAAAATTATTAATAGAAAAAGATTAGACTAATATTATTGTATAAATTTAAACTAATTTTGCAAGAATTTAAGCTTACTTGTTTTATGAAACATCAATTAATTTGTTTTATGAAATATCAATAAGTGGGAAGTACATTAATATCAAGTACTTAATAAATTGAAATATGAGTTTAAACTTTTACTACTAAAAACTGTACTATTGTAAACTGTATGTACTGTAAAACTATTTTGAATTTGTTTCCTACAATTGAAATATCAATCCATATTTCCAGCTTTCGAAAGGTCTATTGTTGGACTATTAGAGGCAAAAGATTGGAATTTTAGTGCTAAATGAACTCAAATTAATTTGCTAATTTATATTATGGGACATTGATATCAGCAGAAAAATTTTGACTTTTTACAGAATTTTATTTTTAAAAATTACACTTGTGGAGAAAAGTCAAATGCACATATTATGCAATATTCTTCCATATTACATAAAATGCTTCTGAAGTAATTTTTAAAATTTGATTATATTATAGAAAAATTGTTAATTCAGTCATGTGTATTATGAAATGTATTGGTTCAGGGCCGTTGGACGAGTTTCAGAGATCAGGCTCGAACCCCAAATAGAACAGTGAATGATCAAAGTGAATATGATAGTATGATATAAGTTTATGAATAAAAGATATGAGATAGAAGTTTATACGCCGCGATGACTCAGTTAAGGCACTGAGCTATCATTGGGAAGAACTGGGGTCCGATTCTCAATGTCATTTTGAAACCAACCCAGCTTTAGATCAATGGGTACGTACCAGCTTGTCTGGTAAGTAATGACAGCCTGTGTGCAATGCTGACCATATTTCTTCAATCATGCCTTTGGTTACAAAATTATGGAGTTTTAACTTCTCTAATCCCTGTAGGGATCCCTAACTGGCTGTTGTTGGGACGCTTTACTTTATTTAAAATACATGGCGAATAGTCTGTAATTAAACTTGATTTGTTTAAACCTTGCTTTAAAACAAGTTTGTTCGGTCTCAAATTAATAGATGGCAGCACTATAAATTTCACGTCATAGCACTTAAACCATCTGAAACATTTGCATAATGCTCATGATAAGATTTAAAAAATATTTTAGATGGAGATTAGTATATGTAAAGATGGAGATTTATTAGATTCTCTATACGCAATAACTATTAACTAAAATTTCTGAACATGCTCATCGTATGCTTTGGAAGTTTTGCTTGGAGAATTCAATAACGAAAACGCAGAGTACGTTTCATTAATAGCTGAAATAACGTAAAAAAATTTATAATCGTAACACAAACCTAAAAATAACTTTTTTCTATCTAGCTAAAACAATAAAGAGTCAAATTTTCTCTTTTTTTTTAAAGTGTCAGATGATTTATTTCATTATCAAAGTCATTTATAAATTATCCTTTAAACAGTATTTTTATTTCATACGTGCATGAGAGAGAATTTTTATCTAAAATTAAAAAATGACCTTATTCTGTATTAGTTTTTAATTTTCAATGTATAGAAGTTTTTGCCTTTTCTTTGAAAAGCACTTACTATTTTACATATTAGTTAATATTCTGTTCGTTTTTTAGTAAATAATATTGACTAAATATGTAAATCATATTTAATGCATGCAGTTTCATGAAAAATATTATTTTTTTTTTATTTTTCTTATTAATATTAACTGTTTAGTAATTTTAAATTTTCAATAATATTTTTAAGAATATTTACAGAAATTCTCTTTATTTTTGTTATCTGGTATATTCGCTTATCCGGAGCTAGGCATTTCATTGGATTTACTTTAGCAATATAATTTATGTTGGAATATTTCAACTATATTTTGGAGTGTTAATTAGGTATGCATATAAAAGCACTACATTTTAAAAGTATGTATGCTAAAGTGTTTATCTTCATTAAAATGTATATACAAAGTATAAAATTGAATAGGTTCATATACTCTACGAGATATTGTAAAAAAAAATTAAATGAATTTTTGAGAAAAAATATTATGATCACAAATCTTTCCTATAATCATTGAATATTGCAGTTGGACAGCATTCACGTAATTTCATAAAATACAAACTGTTATAAGGGTCGATTTTAAACTGCAGCTAAAATCTAAATTGTCGGTAACTAGCACAAATTACGTCAAATTAATAAAAGAATTGTTTTGAGTAGAAACATAAAATATTTTCAAATAATACAACACATATATACCAATAATATTGCAATTAAATACACTTTACAAGTATTAATTTAATCATATTATTTGTTTTCGGCAAAAAGAAATGTAATTATTTTAAAAGTTTTAATTAACTCACTGTATATACAAGCACTGCATTCTACACAATTAATATTAAAAGATAACAGAAAATAAACTAACTTGACAATTAGCAAAATCAGCTAATGATAAATCTGTCCTTTTTGAGTATGTACTTTTTATAGCACTATTCAAATCAACACTTGTTCCTTTTTAAGTGTTCTAGCTTCATATTGGATTCAAAACCATTGAATTCCATCAGCTTTTACGAAATTTAATAGATTTTCAACACACACACTTATACCTTAATAAAATAGTTTCTGAATATTATGTAAAAAACACAAGTTAACAACGTAGAAAGTTTTAAAACCAACCGAAAATGCCGGCAAACGATTTCAGTCGACAGTGATCGTTTTGATTGGTTATCTGGCGCAAACAACCAATTTCGCAGGCAAAAAGTGCTTTCATTTATCGATAGAATACTGATGCTGTGAAAAATACATCGAAAGTTGCTGTAAAAATTGCAGCGATTATTTATAGTGCTGTTAAATACCCATTTTTCAGTTTGAAGTTAAAAATAAATCATCAGTAATTAATAAATCGAAATTAATTAACACTTCACTTTCATGCGGACAACTGAACGGTTAACGCTATAATTATTTATTATTATTATGAGTCGTTGCCTATCTTGGTGCCTTCATATTATCATATTAATAAAGACACGTTTTATGGAGTTAACTCACTGGTAAAAAAAAATTACAATACTTAGTATTATACGTTTATTAGGATATCAATATATTAAAATTAAAAAAAAAATTAATACATTTTTATTTTAGTATAAAATTTATTTTTATTAACTCCAATTACCGTTTTTATATGACATTACGTCATTGAAATTTATGCAAACACATTCAAAATGACAATTGTAATCAAAATTATGCACGTGATTTCAGAAAGTTCTCGAAATACTAGTTCGATGACGTCATCCCAAAATGCTATATGAGTTTATTTTATTTTTGTTTACCAGGCATAATGAATTAGACATGTATTATTATTAATAAACTTACAATAAACGTTTAGCAAATCTCCTTTTTGATTAATCAAATGCCTTGCAAAGTAAGCTAATAAACATCAATGATAATACCGTTGATAACTCAATAATATATTGAATAAATAAAATTTAAAAAAACGAAACATCCCCCAACTTATATCAACAATGCTTACTTGTTTGAAAAACACTCTTTTTCTAACATCCCTTTCAAACAAACTTATAAAAACTTTTGGAACGAATTTTAGTTTGGGGTTGAAAATTTTTCGTTGTATCAAATTCAAATTCTTGGATCTTCCTTCACACGGTTCGAGAATTATAAGTGTGACACATGAATTCTATCCATTATTATAGATACTAAATAATATTGAATTGACTCAGTACATTTAAGAGTACAAAGTATGTGATAAAATTAGTTTATTTTATGCTGGACTCAAAATATGCCGATACGCTCCATAATCACCAAGATTTTGGATCTAAACCCCGGCCAATTTAAAATCATTAGGAAAGGGAGATCAAATCAAGTTTTTAAAGCAAAAATGCTTAGCTCACCAATGTTTGGTAGAGTATTTAGCTTTATATGAATAATTTAAGCAACTTCATCATCCCATTAAATTAGAAATGATTCGAACAATAAAGCAACACAAGACTGGTGTTTAATCGTTTATTCATTTTAACACATATGATTGGATGTTTCATAAATATGAATTTATAAAGAAAATAACATTAACAAAAGTATTTTTCTTCTAAAGAATGACTGTAACACATTCAAATGACAAAATGAGAAGGAAACTTTTTACATCCAGTTAAATGTATTATTATAAATGTATCATAGTAAATATTTATCTAAGCAAGCTAACACGGCTTTTTATTTATTATTTAAAATTTTATTTTGTCATAGAATGTAATTAATTAATAACAATTAGGAAGGGGGATAAGTCCCTTGTTCTCTGTCTCTCACAAATTTCGTCAATTACTTCTCAAAAATTGTTGTTCCTAGGCATAAATCAGTTTTTTTCTAAGACAGTAGAAATTATTCACTTAAAATGTATGTACTGAAAAGAATTATGTTTGTTTGTGCTTGTGATCCCCATTTCACACGCTAAAATATTTCCCTTATGATTCTATTAAGATTAGTGAACATAAGTAATTTTTCTAAGCAATTATTTGTTGAAATTCAATTTAAAATTAAAAGTATTTTGTCACAATAAATTTGGTGAGATCACAACAGTAATTTAATATTTTCGCTTACTAAGCGAATGGATACATTAAATGTTATAGCAACATTAAAAATCACGGTAATTCTTACCGATGCCCTCGGTTATTGACTTCTGGTATCTGGTAACATGGTTTTATTACTACGCTGTTTGGTAGCTAATATGGTAATTTTATAATGGAATTTTAGATCATGGCGTAAAAATCATTTATTTGATTAAATTTACTTTTTTTGTATTTTTACTAAATGTAATAAAAGCTGTAATTGTGAAAATCAGAATTTCTGATAAATAGCTACCACACGAAAGAAAGAATTACCGAAATAATGATTTGGTTTCATCACGGAAATTATGGTTTTGTTACCAGAAATGCCATTACCATGCAAGCAAGATAATTTTATTAAAATTTGTTTCTTTTTGTATAATTGCAACCGTAATTTCTTTTGTTTCTTTTGAGGTAAAACTTCATGAATGTCAGATTTTGCAAGACTACCATACTATTAAAAGATTTTCAAAAAATGCTATTTTCAGAACAGGGATTTTCTAACATTTTCTCTGATTTGTGTTTGCAAGAGTGTAAAATACGAATGTACTAGACGAATGTAATTTCTCTTGTTATTCTTTGGTCATTTTTAATTTTTAATATTTGAAGATAAAATTATTAAATTGAAGTGAAGATCAAATTAAAAAAAGTATTAAATATTTTGCTACTTTTTGCAACATTGCATTGTGAAATTTCTATTTTTGTTCTTCGGTGATTATAAAATCTTAATATTTAAAGATAAATTAAGCAAATTAGAGAAAAGATTTGATAAAAAAGATTATTTTACAGTTTCGTTACTTTTAACAACATTTCATTTTGATGCTTGTTTTGTTTTTCATTCTTCGGTCACCATTCATTTTAAATATTTGAAGATCTTAAAATTTTTTGTCAGACTTCTTTTCTGCGCAAAAACAATTGTTATTCCAACAAAAGTTTATTTTAAAAGAATACATTAACTTTTTGTTTTTTCCATTTAGGTCAGAAACATAGCATTGTTGTAATACGTTAGTATCAATGAAACCGTCGACGCTACAATGCTTTTTTTTCCGCACGAATTCCTCGGAAAAATGGAGAAATTTAAGTCATATGTCTATTATAAATAGTGTTTTAGACAACTGAATAACTTGTTACGAGAGCAATAATTACAATTTGTGGTTTAATGTTTTCAAAACGCTTTCCGAAGCCAAAACCATTGAGTTGTATTTCAATTGTTTTACGAATTTGAAGATAAAAGTTGTTATCCCGTAAAAAAAGAAAAATTGTAAATCACTTGTTTGTTATCGTTTTTATATTTTCATTCATTGGTTTATTTCCTTTTGTTATTACTTACGTGCATTATCCTTGCTACTTAAATTAGAATTATGCGTTATTTTTTTTAATCATAAATAATATGCAAGAATTTATTAAAATGTAGCAATTTTGCTTCCTTTTTTCATTAGTTGATTAAAAAACAATGATGTTACTAAAATGCAGCGAAAATTTTTTTAAACTTATTTATTTTAAATTATTTAAATTTTTGCGCAGAATCATGGTTTTCATACATGAAAAAAACTCTGGTAAAAAATCTTACTGTATGGAAAGAAAAAAAATATGTAATTCTGGTATTGAAACCAAAATATGCTGTATTTAAACCATGCATTTGATAATTTTTCTATTCATATATATATAAAGAATGTTTTACTGGAAATTCTGATTTTCCATATTACAGTTCTTATTACCACATATTTAGTAAAAATGCTAAACTGAAAAGTAAATTTTAAGAAATAAATCGATTTTCCATCCCATGCTCTAAGATATCATGATACAATTATCAAATTTTATCACATTTACCAAAATTTCACGTATATCATAAAGAGATATTTTACTGTCAATTTTACCAAAATTATTACCAAAGCGCATTGGTATAAATTAAAGACCTTTTTCGTGTTCCTATAGAGCTAGAAACACGGTAAATTTTACCATATTCAGGTAGTTTGGACCATACTTGTTTTCTCAGAGCATATATTTTTATAATTTACGTTTTCATTGAAATTTGTCGTTATTTTTTTATAGCATACCATTAACTTAAACTAATTTCGCAAATTTTTCGATAAAATGTATAGTAATTTCAATAACAACATTCTACTGCATTAATGGAAATTTACCGCTATCTTTTTCTGTTTGTTGGAAATTTCTATTTTTATTATTATTGTAAATGAAGGTTTTAATTAATATACATGAAAAAATATACATTAAATTTAATGCTACTATGCCTTAGAATGCTTAGAAAGTTTACTCCATTTAATAACTGATACACTTTTAAGATTCAAATGTTTAATCTTAGTACATCTAATAAAAATCATCAAATTACTTATTCACTGAATCTAAACAATATTTTTCTCATTTTAGGGGTTTACCGTTATAATAATTTTTAGTAAGCAAAAAGAGTTTATAGAATAATTATATTACAAAGATTTTAACGCGATTTTCTCAAACTCATATTTTTTTATTTGAGATATAAGCATAACAGTCACCCAAACTTTAACCAATGGTCTCAATTTGGTGTAACTTCTGAAGCTTAATGTAATTTAAAGTCTTAGAGGATTGGTTTTGCCTTACAAACAGTTGTTTGAATTACAATCTAACATAAAAAAATTGTGGAAATTTTTAACTCCCATTTTGAAATGGACAAAATATTCGAACAAAAAACTCCAATAAGTTATAGCTTAAGTAATATACAGATTGAAATTAATCAAAATACAATTAAATACAATAGTAGAGTAAATTATTGTTTTTGACCTATACTTCTGTTTTTGAACTAAATTATTGTTTTTGAGACTTATATGAAACCAAAAGAATTTCTCAGTAGTTGCCAAAAAAAAGCCTTTAGTAGTTAAAAATTGAGTATCATCCAAATCAATAATGTTTGAGCAAAAAATTCCTAAAGATATCCTTTTACTTTAAAAAAATCAATAGTATGAGAGACCATTAAAATAAAATTATGTAAGCAGAAAATTCATATTCATATTAGCTATTTCAATCTTCAAGTTGACTATTTTAAAATAAAATTAAAATATTCAAAGTGCTTATCAGTTAATAAGAGACTTTTATACAGAAAAGAGAAAAATGTCTAAGACATAAACACGCTTTTCTATGAGTTCTCGTCAATGATAAAGATATTTAACCCATTTTCGCCACAGGTGCTTAAACTCATTCTCTCAATAAATACTTTTTTACTAACTCTGTGATGCATATTTTTCTCAAATTTCATTTTTTTTCAAGGATTTTGAAGACATGTATATATTAGTAATTCAATTGGAGTAAACACTTTCTATTGAGAGATTTTTCAAACCACGCTAATTTGAAAATGTGACTTACAACGGTTGTTAGCAAGTTCGACTTTTTGAAAATGTATTACTATTCCTTTTGAGATTAGTTATATATCCTTATGATGGATTAAAGGTGCAAGTTATGTAAATATAATAAAGATAAAACAAATGTCATAAAAACCAGTGTTTAGATAATGATTGTCCATTGATTTGGTCGATATTGCATATACAATCTGGGGACAAATTATTAGACTCATTATAAGATTCTATGTAAAATCTTAATTATCAGGTAATACAAAACAGCTTTATTGTTTTTATGAGACTGAAACCGGTTTGTACTTGTTTACGTTAGTGTATCAATTGGTTAAATTAGACGATATATAATATAAATATAGAATATTTAGTATATCAAAGCATTATATTAGTATATTATAATAATTAGATCAAATTATTAGACGTACTGTAGTTTTGAATAATTACATGATTTGCACGCGTTTATATGCAATACTTTTATAATTAACCTAAAATGGATTAAAAGTGTGCTGAAAATAATTACACATTTAGACCCAAATTTACTTATGGTCAGGAAAATGAAAAAATGCAAAATATGAAAATTAAAATGAATACATTTTACCAAATTATTGCATCTGCAATTGAAAATTGTTAATATCTATCCCAAAAAAAGAATCTGATCGTTTTCTGTATTAATTTCTTACGTTAATTCTCCATCTCTACTTATTATTTAATCACAAGTTTTTCAAAGAATTAAACATTTCTAATTACAAAATATTACAATGCAATAACAGTTCTAATTTAAAATTCGATTCATTTTTTAATATCAAAATAAAACACTCTAAGATATCTTCATTTCAAGGAAATTTTTAAATAGATATTATTAACTGTCTAGCATGTATAAAAATATAATTTATGATAATTTCCAGGATGTACTCTAATCTAAATCAAATTATTTGCTATTGAAAGCTCTTCCTTATTCAAGAATTACTGAAATAAACAGTTTCCTTTGCAGCGTGTAAACAAAAAACCATCACATTCATACGAAACTGAGCATAAACAATAGTTCACCTTTGATTCAATTTTGATTAGACTATCAAAAGTTATTCTTAACCTCTGAGCAAAGATGCGTGAGCACAGATAGATGAGAAATTAGGAAGTGCATAATATCATCTCTTCTATTAAAGAACGGGGAAAGTAATTTTGTGTTTTAAATAAAATTGAACATAACCTTGTAGACCTAGTAGCCCACTTATTTAATTGAAAAGGCGTCTGCCTAATTGAAAATATTTTAATCATCGGATAAAAATATTCTAAAGAGGTTAAAGGAGGATTAGAAATGGAGGAATATGTCTGTAGACATAAAAACAACGCTTTTCCAATAACAAATGCATACCATATATTGGCAATAATAATTCCGACTGTGACAAAACTTGTACTTCTTTATGCCACACTGTGGAACAAAAATCATTTTTTGCGGTCAAAAATTAAAAAAATGAAGTTATAAGAAAAAAAAATCTCAATATAGTTTTTTGTAGTAAAATGTCCAAGGAATATGACGGTGTATTTTGTTTTTTGGTTTATTAATGGAAATAGCAATTAAATGGAAACAAAGTTGAAATTAAAAAAATTAAATTTTTCAGTTAAATTTTTATTAATATGATAAATCCTTATAGTAAATAAAAATATTAAAACTATGCATGATTTATACATAAATGTATTTCTAAGATATATATGAATTCATTATTTTATATAAATACTATTAAAACCAGAGCCATTTCCCTATTTCTGCCCTGTACAATGAAATTGTAACTTTAGGGTGCTCTATAAAAAAAGCCTTATGTTGCCGAGGTAAAAAAAAATTTACATTTGTTTGGTATATATACTCAAGAACTAAAAAAAAAATAGCTGAGAATATTTGCGAATTTGGCTGATATATCGATTTTTATAGTTCGTGTCATTTTCATAATAATGATAAAATTAATGAAAAAATTATAAAAATAAACTTGAGATTATTATTTTTGTTATAAAATTTTCAAAATTTTTTATATCTAGCAAGATAGATTCATTATTTTTTTTAAATTCGATAATCGAATTTGCAATTAAAAATCTTAGATATTTTGATTCAATTTATTTAGTTTAAATTTGTTTTGATAAACATTTGCGATTTTACATCCATTACTTTATTTATTAAAATTATTAACCACAAATTTGTAATCAACGATCTCAAAAACTACTAGTAAATAATTTTTATTTATTTATTTACAATTTT
Organism: Parasteatoda tepidariorum; assembly: GCF_982258835.1. Classification (NCBI taxonomy): domain Eukaryota; kingdom Metazoa; phylum Arthropoda; class Arachnida; order Araneae; family Theridiidae; genus Parasteatoda; species Parasteatoda tepidariorum. Next base: position 67,542,182 of record NC_141755.1, on the reverse strand, counting down.
TTCAATAATCATCCGCCAATTTTGGATCCGCCATTTTGTTTTTTTGCAATTTTGACTTCATATTTGAAATTAGCGACCCAAAAAACCCATAGGTGATCAATTTTTAGAACATTGAAGTTAATTTTCTAATTTTGGCAGCATTTTTCTGATTTTGTCCCACTTTGCGCCAGTAAAATTTTACGAATCAGTACATTTTTAGGCCTGTAAAATTTTACGAAACAACAAATCTGATATAATATAATTTTTACAGTAATATTTATCGTAAAATCACTGAAGTTAAATAGTTATTACAATAAATTAAACGGAATAAAATTTTACTGTAAAAAGGGATTATACAGTAAAATTAATTGTGCGCCTGATGCTGTTACTTTTTACCATAATTTGATCCGGAATTTTTTTTTGTAGTGTAATAGTTTTTTTAAGATAAAATTTCATAAACATTAAAAAATAGTTTCAGAACTTTATTTCAAAAACATTTTCCATGAATTCTTAAGAATATATAGCTTATCGTAATCAAAATCAAATAAATGCGACTTTAAATAAGAAAAAAACTTTAATAATTATGATTTTGAGATTACCTGTGGGCAACATTTCGGAAGTTAAGGACATCTGGTATTGTTCGTGACCTTGGCTTAGAGAAAACGCTTAGTATTTCCGGTTATAATGATTCACATGTTTATTTGTCCTTCGACAAGTAAAAGTAAGATGAATCAGGTATTAATTTAATAGAAGAATTAGTTTTAGAATGTTATTTTGGAATGAACATTTATTAATTTAAGTGTGCTTTTAAGAATTGATTCTTAGCGTCAAGACTATTTATTATTATGTTCTTTTTACTTTGCAGAAATTTCTATTTTTCCTTCTTTATTTTTCTTCTTTTCTAATTGAAAATATTTTTTAATGAATAGCTGTTTTTTTTAAATGACTACACGCATGGTAGAATGTATTGCCTATCAAGTTAATCTGTTCAACTTAAAAATTTAGCTTCTTTTAAAATAATGGTATTACCTATGGCTTTTTTGCTATTTCTTTCAACTTGAAAATTCACTTTCTCATTCTATTCACAATTGAAAATTCACATTTCGTATTTAGCATTAGAAAAGGATACAATAATTCCAATTAATCGTAGTAAAATATTTTGTTAAACAGCCGTTTAAAAAATTTCAAAATTACAACTACAGGAAATTGTTTAGTTTTTTTTAAATATTTTGGCTGCACTTTCATATTAAATTTTAAAATCACTATGTTAATCTAATTGATATTCTTTCGTCAATGTTTGATATTGTTCTGTTGTGTTAAATTCATATTCTTTTACTCACTATATAAATTTAAGTGTTAAATTGATATTCTTTTAATCGCTATATCAATATAAGTGTTAATCTAATATTCTTTTGAAAATTATATAACTCTAATAGTTTTTTACTTTAGGTTTCATGAAATTCTAAAATGCTCAATCAATTGTTGCTGTTTATAAAACTACATATTTATTACTACAGAAAATTTTTAAATTTTTTAATATTTTTGTCTGAAATTTTATGTTACATTCTTCTGATCACTTATTACACTATTATTTAATGGTTCATTCGTTTAACCACTATATCAATTCCACAATTTTTTTTTGTTATTTCATGAATTTTGATTTACTGTGTCAGTGATATATAAACAATTATTTAAGAAATGGCAAGGGCACCAATTTATAAAATTTTCTGGGCTAAAAGTTATACTGATACTGATGAATTAAATATTATTTACTGATGAATTTATTATACTGATGAATTAAATATGGTAACTTTTTTTGTACAGCAATAGTCATATGGGAACCGAACATACTTTAAGCTAAAATTGTACTTTATTTGGTTATTCAAGTTATTTACAGTGTTTTGAGGGACTCATACCTATTGCGTAATGCAAATTTAGCCGAATAAATGGTTTTTAGTGCCGTGCTCTAAGTTAGCATGATAAAATTACCAAATTTTACTTTTACCAAAATATATCACAGATGTTATAAAACTAATTTTTTTGTTAATATTCCCAAAATCATTACCAAGGAGCTCTGGTAAAAATTACTGAGTTCTTTTAATGTTCCCATAGAACCAGAAAGGGATAAATTTTACCGTATTTTGGTATTTTTGACAATACTTATTTAATCAGCGTTGATTTTCACTGTTTTAAAATGAAGAAAGTTGTTCCAGAAGGTTGTTAGAAAGATTTTAAACTACACTTACTTTTGAAACCTTTTTCTATCTTGTTGTTAAAGTTATATTTGCACAATTATATGTTCTTACGTTTGTTTAAAAATGCTGCTACACAAATTTTAATTGAAAAAATGAACGAACAAAACAAGACGATCAAAACAAAACAAAATAAAGTAGAAACACACTTTTGTGCTTTTTGAGAGTTATATATTTTTATCTCTCGCGCTTATTTGAAAATTATTAAATATTTGAAATTTTATTATTTGAATCTTATTTGAAATTTTGATTTTCATATTATATGAAATTATTATTAAATATTTTATACAGGAGACTGAGATTTTTCTTTGCTTGTCGCTTTGTTCCTCAGCTGAAGCAAATTGTTTTTATAAAACCTAAAAATATTCTGCTCATTGCTTGTTTCATAAACTCTTCCAAACCTTTGCTTTTCCGACGTGTATTTAAATTTCCCTATTAATCAAATCCCTTTTATCTGCAACCACTTCCAAAAGACCATTTTTCCTTCATTATAACAATAGTGAAATTTGCTAACAGTGATCGATAAATATGCTTACTAAAATGCCAAATAGTTATACCGTATGGTGTACAGTTTTCATAGTATTAGGAATAAAATTTCTTTTCTGAGGCTGTTTATTAAGCATTAATGATTTTTTGTTCATTTTAAAAACATGTTTAACATTTTTTGCGAAAGTCTGTATGTGCAAAAATTAATGGTTCATTTACTTTTTAAATTTCAGCTTTTTATTTTGCATTCATTTCAGTTGAATTTTTCGGTTATAAACAATACACAACAACAAAGGAAATAATAATTTAAAAAAATACATCGAAATTTATATTTGGAAAGCATTGCATGTATTTTCAGCAATTTAAAGAATGTAAAACACTCGGGTACTAAGCAAATTTACTATGAAATTTCAAATTTATACAATGTTGTTATTTACAATTCATTTTTACGCAAATACTTAATAAAATATTATTAATAATATTTAACGAAAAAAATTAAAAATCACTCTTCAAACTCAAATATATAATAACAGAAGATAATATTACAGCAGGCAATTATAAGCGTTAATATGTTGACAGCGTGATAGTTTTCTGCTAAAGGCTACTGCACACATCTGTAACTTTTTTGTTTATTGAGCAACAGGTCAAGTGATTTACTGTTCTGTGATTGCCTATGGGTTCACTTTGCAAGATTTATGTTATTGCATGACATATATTCCTTTCAATGAAAAATTTTCTTTTTTTACAGCACCCAGTATTACTGGGTTTCCTTTGGTCACTCCTGCTCCAAGCATTGAGAGGCCAAGCTCAGATAAGCAACCAAGAAAACAAAGTCTATGCTTATTCATATCACTTCCAGCATAATGGAACCACTAACTCCAAAGATATTTTAAGATCAGTACTGGGAACTGATCCAGAACTTGGTTTTGACAACGATGATAAAAGTATTATCAAAACTTTCTCAAGTCCTAATATTCGTGGATTTTTCACTAAAGGCATTCTACCAGGAGGTCCCATCAACAGTGGATTTGGTGGCAATTTCAGATCAAATTTTAATTCCAATCCAGCAATAGAAAACATCAAAAATGTAATTCAATCAAGTCTTCAACCACCTTCTAGCAACATAGCTCGAGGGATATTACCCCCTATTTCACCAGACATAAGAAATGAATTCCCTGGGGATTTTAATAACGTGAATGATATTGGACTCAACTACCAACCACAAGATGACTTTCCCAAAATTCCACCTCCACCACCTCCTCCTATTTTACAGAATCAAAATAATTATCCGCAAATTCAACCGGTTGTGACAATCCCATCTTTGGGTCAGAACAATTTTCCAGACATTCCACCGCCACCACCTATACCTTCATTAAATGTAAATTTGCCACAAAATGTTCCAAATAACAATAATGGTTTGAACAAAATCGAAAATTTTGAGCGCGACACTCCTGATGGTGGTAAAATTGTTGGGCAGGTTGAAACATTTTCTTACAATCCTCCGCTCGTCTCCAATCGCAACTCTAACTACCAAGAAAACGCAGAAGGTTTCAGACGCAAAGAAAACTTCGTTAACAATAACCAGCAGGTTACTGGGCATCGCACGCAATCATATTTCCGCCAACAATTCAGAACTGTAACGCCAAATATAGATTCAAACAGTTTATTCCAAAACAACCGAGTCAATAATCGTGATAGTGATAATTCTAATAACAACGATAACCAATGGTGGAACGCTCTTAACGTATTAGGCGGTAAAAACAATAATAATATTAACAACAATCATAACAATAATCAAAACCAAGGCAACAATTACAATAATAATAATGGTAATGGACAAAACTTTGGGCAACATGTTGATCAAAATATAAATCAAATACGAAATAATATAAACAAAGAAATAAATAGAGCATTTGGTAGCAGAATTAGTAATTCGAATAACCGACAAAATTATGCTCGGAATAACAATGATTTCAAACAGAATACAAATAATGAATTTAATGAGCGCAATAATAACCAAAATCCAACTCTAAGCCAAATTCATAAAAATCAGCCGCAGATCAATATACCTTTCAATAACAACGCTGTTACTAGGGTTTTCAATCGACGTGCTAATGATGGTGGCTACCAGAACAACCAACGTCAGAATAATGTTTTAAATAACCGACAGCAGAATAATGCTAACTACATAAGTAACCAAGGTCCCAACAATATCTTAAACAATCATCCACAAAATAATGTCAATTATCGAAACAACCCTGGTAACAATAATTTTAATAACAACCAACCAAATCTAAACAATCAGTTTAATAATGACGATACAACAAGAAGAGTGTTAGGTTTAATTAATGAAGTAAGTTCACGTTTAACAAACAATCCAGAGAAATTTTCAAACGACATTGGAGTGACGTGGGATGACGTAATTCAACCGAAAAATTTCAACCATGATTGGAGTCGGCGTCAGTCTTTTGGAACAGGCAGACCTTTTTCCAATGGCCATTCAGGACCATTAAATAATATCGATCCAAAACCAATCGAAGTAATAAAAACGTCAATTGAAGCATTGGCGGGAAATAGAGATATTCCAGTGCCACCAATTCCCGAAATTGGTAATCAAGACGGCAATTACAGAAATGTTGGTGGAGGCGGAAACGAAAAGTTTTTTAATGTTAACAAAGTTGTTGAAGGTCCCAATTCCTTTAGTCAAAATCATCACCGTGGATTCGAACGAAATTTCCATGTGAACTCTAACAATGGTTTTCAGCGGACCAATCAATGGTCCACCAACGTGGTACGAAGATTGGATGCCCAAAGCACTAGGGATGATTTCAGTAAAGATTTCATTGATGTTTTTAGAGAAGACTATTGATTCTATGACAGAATAATACTTAATCATTGAACAAGGAAACATATTTTTTTAATGGAAAAAGGTAATATTTGTAATTACCATGAAGTGCAATAAAATATTTCATTGCATACTCAATTGCCAAGCATTTATACATACGATATTTAAAAGAATATTGGTTTGGTTATCAAAGTCTTGTTTCAGTCTACAAACAATTCAATGAATAATCATATTCTACTAATAACAGCATATCATGTGTTAATTATCTTTCATAATGATTATTCTCATTTTCACCAGCTAAGTGGAATATCAAAAAGAAAAGTCTGTTAAGTTATTGATCGATTACAAAATATGTGAATAAAAATATAAAATAAATTTTTAAAGCGTTACATGAGTTTAATATAACTTAGTTATTGAAAATGATATGTTCTGATTTCATAGACTGGTTTTTCTTACTGAAATCATTTAAAGATTGATATTTTAAAAATGAACTCACGTTTCAAAAATGTCAAATAATAATCTGAATCTTCAAATACTTTTTAATTTAGGAGGATATAAAATACAGAATCAATTCAAAATAATTGGAATTCGTGATGTTCGTGATGATTCGTCTATTTGTTTGTTTGAATGTCTAAAATGTTTTTTAGAATTTAAAATATAACAAAATATAAGAGTGAAAATTAAAATATTAGTTGAAATGATTTATTAGTTGCTCCTGGAAAGCATTTCTACAAATCATTGTTACACGCTGAGTGGTCCGAATTTCAATACCATTCATAATAATTCTCGAAAAAGGGTGGTAAACAATTTAAAATTATGTGCAAAAATATATGAAAAAAATTAAGGAAAATTAGCTGAAAAAACTTGCAAATATTTTAAATTTTTAAAAATTCCATTCCCTATTTCACATTTCATATTTTCCAAAATGGTAGAAAATATTGTAAGATTTCGACAATCTCTTAAAACTATTAATAATTATATGTCTCTGGAAAATTTTGATAACTTAATATTTGTGAATATTAAATTTCAAATTGTAAAACAAATTTAAAATGTTGAATAATTAATTCATACAATAGTATTGTATTATTAATGTAATTTATCATTACGCATTTAGGTGCAGAAAGTTGAAATTTTTGTGTTTATCAATGTTCGAAACAGTCTAACTAAAAATATGTAAAATGTAGGTAATATAAAGATTCAGAGGGCAACAGCATTAGATATGATATAATAATAAAGATGTATACTTAAGAAGCAGTGATTAATACTGACTTATAGTTTATTTCGAAATTTAAATTGATAACTTGGACAAAAACTATATTTTGCCAAAAGTTATTTACATGGACCAATTAAATTTTATTTCTAAGATAAAAATTTTATATGAATTATTACTTACACTTTTTTTGAGAACTGTAAATAAAGGTAATTTTATATTTTTAAAATGCAATGGCCAAACAGTAGAATTAATGTCCATTTTAAAAATGTTATTTGTTCTTATTAGAGTGATATTTTATTTATTTTGTGTAATTTGTGTTATGAGAGAAAAAATATAGCATCTGATGTATTTTTTTTATCATATCTGTAAATTGTAAATTAGATTATTGTATAGACATCAAATTGTGAATTGAAATTAAGATGTTTAATAGTCAGATTGTATAAATATCACAATTTGAAATTTTTTCATTATTGTGGGTTTTGAGGTATATTTGGAAAAAGGGATAATGTAAAGCAAACATGTTTGGTGTTGGCGACTGGTCTAATGAAACAAATCATAAGTATCATAAGAAACTGTTTATTGTGTATTATAAAAAGGTTTTTATTTTAAATATAAACTGATGTGTCAAATAAAGATATTATTGTTTGATTGTTTTCTTAATGCATTCCTGAATATAGGTATTTTCTATTTACTTCCTATTTTTATAAATCTCTACCTAATTACATTGTTAGAGATGTAAAAAATAAAGCTTATTAATGTATGTTTAGCATTTTCCAATTTTCCCTTTGATATTTTCCAATAGAAAGTCTTAAGTAGTCTCTAAATCTTAACGTATCTTTAATGTGATCCTAACTTTAATGATTACAAATTTATTCATTATTTATTCACATTTATTTCCCATGCAGATCATTTAAAATCATTAATAATTATAATCATTTTATTTCATATTCATAATGATTTCCTTTTATATACAAAATCTACAGATATCGCTCATTATCTTTGATTATAAGGCAAATACACTTAAATTATTATTTATGTACATTTAAGTCGCTTCAAAATATTAGTATAATGACAAAATATTAGTGTATGGATTCCCAGTCTTTTTTGAATCACGGTCTAGTTTCTAAGTAAGAAAAAAAGATTTTATTGCTCTACAGCAGAAGAAAAAAAAAGTAATAATAAATGGCATTTCCTTAATTTAAATTAAGTTTTTTAGTAGTTTGTTAATGCACAGTGAGCAAAATAAAAAAGGGACCATCCAGAATAACTTTTAATCTAATGATCGGACCTTCACTTTCTAGGACTCAATCTTAATGGCTGGACAGGATGACTTCAACTATGCTTATAAATAAGTGCAAATATATTTTAAGTTACGAAATCAGACACAAAAACGTACTTTCTCTGAAAAAACATATATTTTTTTCTAAAAATTCGAATTTCTGACCCCAGAAATATAGGGCTTAGCGGTAACCTGGGAAATATGGTTCTAATCGAGAGAGCGTGAAAGTTTTGACCCCTTAATGTTAATTTTGCTTTTTGCGTATTTCTCTATGTAGAGAGAACTTTTGAGGCAAATTAAAAAAAATTTGCACACAACTAAAAAAGTTGTTTATTCAATGATAAAATAACTTATAATAAATATTTATTATTTTTTGTTATTTTTTTTAATAATGGTCGAAACAGTTTTAAGGTATACAGTTCTGAATAATTTTGAAGAATAAATTTTTACATGGTAAAATACAAAATTTTAATTAAAGTGTTCAAATAAATCCTGAGAAATTGAATTTTAAATATCTGACTTTTTGGAAATTCAGTTTCTCAGGAACTTTCAACCGATTTTGCTCAAATGTTATATTTTGCTGTGTAAAATTATATTCTTTAAAATTAAGCTCAAAATTTTTTGCCTTACACTTCAAAATATTTTCGACCATTATTAAATAGAATAATAAAAAGTAATAACTATTTACTGAAAGCTATTTTTCGCATGGGAATATTTTCGGATAAATGAATTTTATAATTGTGTGCAAAAATTTTCGAATTATAGTGAAATATGCAAAAAGTAAATTTATCATTAAAGGGCCGAAGCTTTGGTAAGCTCTCCTGACTAAACTACTGGAACCATATTTCCCAGATTGCGGCAACCTTCTATATTTTTGGGGTCAGAAATCCGATTCCGTCGAAAAAGAGGTTTGTTTATTCAGATAAAGAAAGTATTTGTGACTGATTTCGTAACTTAAAATATCGTCAGCACTTATTAATTAGCATATTTTAGGTCAAACCCCTTGAGCCATTGAGATTGAGTCCTGGAACGTGAAGATTCGATCATTAGATCAAAAGTTATTCAGAGTGGTTCGTTTTTGATGGTGCGTTGTACACTTCAATAATGAGGCTTTCGTGTAATTGAAAATATAACTGATGACAAATGGCCAATAAAATTACATAAAAAATTTACATCTGGATTACTTTCATCAAAATTATTTAAGCAAATATTTTATAAGTACATGCAATAAAAATAAATTCAACATATCACTTTTTAGAATAAATTGAATTCTTAATTAAATATTATTTTCTAACATTTAATTAAAAATATAAAATAAATGTAGTTCATGATTGTTATCGAGTCGATCTGCCATCTATCGCCTGTGTTTCTTAATACTGAATGAAATGCATTAATAAATCAAATCAGAGAATTATATTTTATAAGTTAGCAATAGGCTACGAGAAATTAATTACCTTTTGATAATATCCCACTTAACTATTTTGAAAACGCAATAAACACATAAATCATACAAGTAAATTAACTTAAAAGTGTATACAAAACTTTTGAAAAAAACCAGTTAAAAAAAGAGAGAAAAGTAGATAAAAATTTAAATAAGTTTTCGAAAAATAATTTTTTTTAAAAAATGCAAAAATACGTTTAATTTAATTAAATATGTCTCCATTTTAGGTGAAATTAAGAAAAACCTCAGGGACAAAAGTTTTAAATTCAGTCGAAGATAGCCTACTAAAAATTAAAATAGTAAAATGGGTATCACAGTATTTTATTATTATCAAAGAGTTTATTTTATTTATATTTTTTAAAAAAGCCTAACAATTTATATATAATAACGACTTAGGCAATTAATATATGCTGAACACGAATTTAATTAGTAGATAATTATATATTTTCGATACCAAACTAAATAATGAGTTTTAACGTGTAGGTTGAGTCCAATTAATTCAATATTAATTTCATCTATAGTCTGTTAACGACCCTCTAGTTAACAATAATCCTCTAGAAATACTTAAATCTTTACAAGTCCCCATAAAAGTCTAGGGGCGATAGCGCAGACGTTGGGAACATCGAGTTTAGTGGAACATATATATTAAAATGTATTGCGATAATTTCGGACATATGATATGAATATATAAATATAATGATTATATAAATGCATTTGTCCATAATAGGTTGCAGATGCTTTCTAAGAAAACTCTTTTTTTCATTAGAAATATATTTCTCTAGTCTAACCTTTATTGAAGTTTTAACTATTATTAAAAGAAGCCGAATTATAATTATATGCTTAATACATGTAGACACGCAATATTAAGATAAGATTGGCAAAAAGAGAGTGAAGTCACAAAAATTACCAATAATTAGCAACACAAACACAAATATTTGTAGCAAAAGTATAATATAGTACTGAGGGTACAAAATAATCTAAGTGCTTAGTTTATAAATTGTTACATGATATTTTGAAAGATTTCACATTTTCGAGTTTAGAAACAAGATAATTTATAAATAGGAACACATAAATTTATTCATTTAAGTCACTTTTCGATATAATACATTTTGTAAGTTGTTTCGAATAAAAAAAAAATCTATACGAACTGTAGCTAGTTTTTCGAAGCTTTCGAGTCTTATTTAATATGATTTAACACTTAGTCCATTCATCAAAAGTGCAATAATTTAAAGTTTAAAAAAAGGATAAATACGTTTATTTATTTTTTCCTTAATATTTCATATACTCCATAACAAATTTGTTGGACACTGTCGGTATTTTCCAAGTCAATGTATCCATTTTAGGTATTTTAATTTTTATAATAAGAAGCAGGAGCATGTGAGTAGTAAGCAGGGGTTTTGGTGCGGCGGAACTTATTTCTGCCCGCCTGGAAGTGACGTCATCATGGAAAGTCAATGGGTGCTTATTTCTGCCTCAACCGGAAGTTGCTTATTTCTGCCCGCATATAAACCGGAAGTTGCTTATTTCTGCCCGCTTGCTTATTTCTGCCCGCCTGAAAATCGAAACTTCGTCTGCAGCGTCATGGGGAGCTTATTTCTTTTTTTCTTAAGCCTAATATATTTTTAGTTTCGGTTTCTGTTTTTAATTTAGTTTCGTTTTTTTAAATATTATTTAATTTATTAGTTTCTTGAGGGTGGCAACACTTATTATTTTTAATATTAGTTTTTTAAGGATGGCAACACTTAGAAACTTTGTTATTTGGGGAGATATTGTATATTATGAAGTTATGACGTCATCTTTTATTGCATAATAAATATCCTACACATGCTTTAACTCTAGTGGCGCCATCTGTGTGGGAATGTTAGAAATAAAATAACTTTAAATCTATTTTAATATTTAAATCTGTTTTATTATTATCTATTAAATATAATTAAGGCTGAGGATCGAACTCACGCCAACCAAAAAGCCTTCGCGGGTCAGTAGTTGGATATCATAACCACTGACCCACGAATGCTTGGTTAGATATGTGTTAATAAGTTAAACTTTTGTATTCTGAACACGTGTATAAAAGAAAAGGATTTGATATCGATATCATCCTACAGTTTCATCGATATATTTTTCACTTAACCTTTGACAGTTATTAAATAATTATTTCTGCCCCTCTTAATATTATAATTAGCTATTTTTTAACATATAGTTGATATAAATGACTGTAATTATTATTAACCTAATCAATATTAATGAATACATTTGAAATAAATTGGTTCAAAATTGAAATAAAAATTGTATTTATTAAGTATGCCTACTGTGAATATTGAAAGTATTAGAATTAAAGGCATATTAATTTTAAACCAATGAATATTATTTTATAAGATGATATTTTTATCATCGTCATTCGGATTTACGGATATCAACGTAGTCTTGTCAATTTTGAACCCAGAAGACAAGGGAACTCCTAGATCTTGAAGCAATACATGTCTTCGAAGAGGGCTTTGGGAGTACCCATGTTATATGAGAAGGAAAACCACGAAAACCTCCTACACTTAGTTCGACGGCAAGTAGGGGACTTTTTTCTATTAAATGCTTCATAATTTTGAAAAATACTAACATAAGTAGTAGACACGAGACTTCGTTATTCATGTGATTTTATGAAAAACTAGAAAATTTCATTAAAATGTTTGAAATATTTTCACAAAGCTAGCAGATTTTTTACAAAAACAAATATTTTTCTTAGAAAAGAAAAAATTTTTGCAAAAAAAAATATATATATATATATATTTCTGAAAATGAAAGAGTAGAGTTACAGTTGCATAAATTTATTCCTCCTTTAAACGTTAAATAACTACAATAATTTATATATTACAATAAAATATAATTTTACTTACTTTTTTCTGAACGAATCAACTTCTTAATAAAACAAAAAAAAATATTTTAATTAATTTTATTTTCGGTTAAAATAAATAACGACATATTTACATTATATTATTAATTATGTATTAAATTTTCTTAAGTTACAAATGATTTATTTTAGATCGAATAAACATACAATTGGTATTTTTGACGCTGTAAATATTTCACTTTTTATTTTAATTTTATAGTAATTATAAAAACTTACTTTATTTTTCAAATTAAGAAACGGATTTAAAAGTATCTATATAGATTACAGAGTGTGAGAGAGACATGATAACCATTTCTCACAAAATTTTTACAAAGTTCTGCCCATGACGATTTAGTTTTATCTGTATATCATCAACTAACTAGAATTATAAGTTCGACATAGTAATTTATACTGATTACAGGGCATGGATTTCACATGAAATTTAAGAAGATAAATCTCACTATGTGTCACTTTAGTTTTATCGGGGTAGGAGTATTTTATCTATATGGGAGAATTTAAAGTATATCACTGATTATTGAGCGTGGGATTATAACTATTTCTCACAAAATTTAACAAGATAGATTTCCGTATCCTTTGAGTTTAATCTGTATTTTATTAGTTAATCACAACTGTAAGGATATAGTTTATCTATATACACGAGGATATGGGAAGGACATCGTTAGAGCTTATCTATGAGTAATAGTATTGATAACAATCAGTACATATAGAGCAGCTTCACGAAAGACAAATTAGTTGGAAATATTATTCCAGTGTAGTATTTTACACTTCTCTCTAGCTGCGTTATACTAGTGTCTAATGTGTGTTAAATTTTGAGAAGACCCTATTCTGAAATATAAAAGACGATGGAAGGGAATAATGATGAGGTAAGAAATTAAGAATATTTCTTCATTAAAATTTAATTTTTATTAAAGTTATTTATTAAGATAAGTAATATAGATTCTCTCTCTTATTTTTAAAGGATGTGAGTAATTTTGTGCCGTATTCAGATAGTGATTCTGATTCTGATTCCGTAAGATAATTTTATTTTTTTCATTAATTTAATTTAATTTCTTAACATTAATTTAATTTTTTCAAAAGTTAATGCTTATTTTACAATAAATTGTTTCATGAACTAATAATATTTTTTGTTTGCTCTTAATAGTATTTGTCTCCATCAGTGCGTAAATATTTCGAAAATAGTCATAGTGATTTTGAAGATGAGTCTGATAATGATGTGAGTTACATATTTAAATTTGATTATAAGTTTATTTTTATTTTATCTTAAAAAGAAAGATGTATGCTTCAGTTAAAAATTATAGAAAGCAATGTTGCAAATTTGTATTTTAAATAGCTCTCGTTAAAAATTAACGATTCATTCAAATAAATTATGATTTGTTTCATAGAAAAGTTTTAAAGACGATCGAGTAATATTATTATTATTTTTATTGTTATTGTTTTTTAAAATAGGGTTCCAGCTAAATTAATGTTTTTAATTGCATGGATAATTCCTTATAATTATTATCTAATTTTCAATGTATATGCAAAAAATTTTAACAGGAGAATGTTGACAGTCAGCAGAATTTCAGGAGAGATGAAGTTTATAATGCTGATATGACTGATGAAGAGGTATTTATGATTATATTGAAAATACATACATGCTTCTTACGATTTCTTGCTTCTTTATATAAGCTCTTTAAAATATTCATTTTCATAATTATTTTTTAGCTGATCAGCTGTATTAAAATTGTGGAAAAGGGTCGACGTGCATGTAAGAAGTACAGTGCTGAGGACATTTGTTATGAAGTTCGTGTTATACCTGAGTTAGTTCCTGAAAGATTCAGAGGCGTACCTCTACGAACAGTTGCTTATGTGTTAACTAACATTTTTTCTTACTTGATGACCATGATGTCTTTTAACTTAGTGGGGGATGATCTAATTCGTTTTTGCATCCTATCTGATTACCTCGATAAACCAATCTCCACTTGTTTACATAAGTTCTCTGATATGACCGTGGAAAAAATTCTTGCTTCTGTTGTTAAAGTGTTGCAAAGCAAAGATAGAATCAAGCTTGATGATGGATTCAGTGTTGACATATTAACAATTAAACGACCAATGGGCTCCGGCCGCACTAATAAAAGGGTGATAAATATAAGTATGGATCGATTACGCAAATCATCTATTATTACAGTGCCGATTGATGACTCAAATTTATGTTGTGCTCAAGCAATTTTATTAGCTCATGCAAAAATTTCAAATGAAGCCAGATATAAGTCTTTAAGAGATATGAGAAGATCAACTCTCCGGAATAGTGCATTGAATTTACACGACGTATGTGGGATACCCGTTGGACCATGTGGTTTACCAGAAATTGACAAATTCGCACAACATCTTGGATTATATATTATTGTGGTATCATCTGAGAACATGAATAAGGTAAGTTTTCAATTCAATATTCTAAAAGCAGAAAATAAATTTCTTAGATTGTTTAGTATTTTATAGAAGCACTAATATAGTGCGATAATTTTTTTATTTTAATACTTTATTTTTATATTTTTTTGAAAAAAATTACTCATTTTCATTATTGCTAGAAAAGAAAAAGAATGTATTGAACAAAAAAACTTTTAAAATAACTGAAAATCTATATACAATAATTATCAAATTAGAGAAAACAGTTTTTTTTTCTTCTTAATTTTATATAGATATTATCTTCACTATATTATTTGGTTTATTTCTTAAATTTAAAAAAAAAAAAATTAAATATTCTTCATACATAATTGAAATGTTTGTTTTTGCACTTTTAGTTATTTTTTAAAAATATTGATAGAATATCACTTAATATTTAAAGAAGAAATATTTCTTCAAAAATTTTAGAGATTAAAATTTTTTATATTTAATATTTATAGGTCATACACCGGTCAGGAAACAAAGTCCACCCTCTGATACATATTTGGCATCATGATAACCATTTTGATGTAATAACTTCTATGAAAGGTTTCCATGGTACAGATAATTATTGCTATGATTGTGACAAATGTTTTCAGAATAATATCGATCATCGGTGTAGTTCTAAATGTGCCATCTGCTATTCAACCGAATGTATTTTGGGTACAAAAATAAGATGCACTAGCTGCGATAGACTTTGTCAGTCTACAGAATGTTTTGAGCGTCATAGAGCTCGTTCTGGAGGGCAAATTAAATCTATATGTGAACAAATATATCAATGCCGAAAGTGTTGTAAGCTAATCAGAACCAGAGATTGTCAGAAAGAGCAGCATCGATGTGGGACATCTAAATGTCCTTCTTGTAAAATTTTTGTTGACATGACATCCCATAAGTGTTTTTTAAACAAGATCTCGCCTATTGCTCCCAATGAAAAGATTATTTTTTTCGATTTGGAAACGGATCAAAGTTCTAATGTTCATATTGTGAATTTTGCGGTGGCACAATATTTTGACGGTAAGGAGTTTGTTTTCGCCGGATATGAAGCATTGCATGAATTTTGTTGCTTTCTTTTCTCCCCTGCACATTCTGGACACACTGTAATAGCTCATAATATGAAAGGGTTCGATGGGCAATTTCTATTATCTTGGATGCTACAACAAGGAATGACCCCGAAAATTATCCCCAATGGATCCAAGATAATGGCCCTACATCATACGACATTGAACATAAGAGTTGTCGACTCTTTTAACTTTTTGCCAATGTCTTTATCTAAATTCCCTAAAACCTTTGGTATAACCGAGCTTGCAAAAGGTTTTTTCCCCCACCTTTTTAATACCCCAGAAAATCAGAATTATTTAGGACCGCTTCCGGATGCCAAATATTATAGTCCAGATAGCATGTCACTTCAAGGCAGGAAAGAATTTTACACTTGGTACGAGACAAGAAAGCAAGATCCTTTTGATTTTAAGAAAGAAATGTTAGAGTATTGCAGGTATTTATACTATTAAATTTTTTTTTTTTTTAAAAATTGAATAAAGTAACAAATTAAAGTTATTTATAATTCTTTGTTGTTTATTTTTAGATCTGATGTTGACATCCTACGTCAATGTTGTATAGAGTTTAGGGAACAGTTTCTCCAAATTACTAAAGTGGACCCTTTCACATACACGACCATAGCGTCATCCTGTATGGCGACTTACCGCTCTCTTCACATCCCTTCCAACGCTGTCGGAATGATTCCAAGCCATGGATATTTAAACAACACTCTTTTCAGCCAAGATTCTATACGATGGTTAGATTTTATAGCTCACAAGAATCAGATAGTTATAGCGCATGGGATGAACGGGTTAGGAGAAAAAAAAGTGGCGGGAGTGTCTGTTGATGGTTTCTGTGTGCAAACAAATACTGTTTTTCAGTATCAAGGTTGTTTTTTTCATGGATGTTGTAAATGTTATTCTCCTGACACCTTCAATCCTTTAAAGGGGGTAACAATGGGAGCTTTATACGACAAGACAAATAGGATTTTGCATCAGATTACTTCACAGAGATATAACGTTGAAGTCATGTGGGAGCATGAATTTCAGGATATGAAGAAAAAGAATTCCGACCTGAATGAATTTCTCAAGCATCATGAAGTGGTTGACAGACTGAAACCCAGGGATGCGTTTTATGGGGGAAGAACGAACGCCATACAACTCTTCTACGAAGGAAAAGCGAAGTATATAGATTTTACTAGTCTATATCCCTGGGTAAACAAATATTGCAGATACCCCGTTGGGCATCCTACGATCATCACATCAAACTTTGATAACATCGAGAATTATTTCGGTGTTATTAAATGTAAAATTTTACCACCTCGGGAGCTTTATCATCCAGTCTTACCATATAGATGCCAGAATAAGCTAATGTTTCCTTTGTGTAAGTTGTGTGCAGACCAGCAAATGGAGAAATGTGTGCATTCTCAGGAGGAAAGAGCTCTTGTGGGAACATGGGTCAGTGAGGAAGTGAAAAAGGCTATATCCGTTGGATATAAAATGATTAAGGTAATATTTTTATCTTTTTATTTCTTCTTGATCAATTTTTATTAAATATGTTCGAATCATTATTTTGTTTATTTTCAGATATATGAAGTATATCATTTTGAAGAATCTTCCACAGAACTGTTTAAGACATACATAAACTTATTTTTGAAAATAAAGCAGGAAGCATCCGGATGGCCTAGCTGGTGTAAAACAGACAATGATAAAAAGAGATATATTGAGGAATATGAAAAAAAAGAAGGTATTAGACTTGATCCTAATAACATTGAATACAACCCAGGAAGACGGCAGGTAGCGAAATTGGCTTTAAATAGTTTTTGGGGAAGGTAATATTTCCTTTTTTTTTATTAGGAAAAATCAGCACCGAATTTCTTAACTTAATGATTAAGTGTTATTCATTTGTTATATTTTTTCTTACAGATGGGGGATGATGCTCAATAAGACTCAGCTGAAATTTATTTCATCTGTTGTTGATTTCAATAAACTTTTAACAGATACATCTTTATGCGTAAGTTGATATATGATTTTTAATTTAAAAAAAAAATGAAATGAGTTTATCTTTTATTATATCTTTATTTATTTATTTAATTTTTAGGTTACAGATATGTATTTGCCAACACCAGAAGTGGCAGCAGTGCAATACAAATGTGCCGATGAGTTCGTCTCCCAAGATTCAAATACCAACGTCTTTTTGGCTGCGTTTACAACATCATACGCCCGATTAAAGTTATATGGAGAGATTGAAAAACTAGGCAGCCGAGTGCTCTACTTTGACACCGATAGCATCATTTTCAAGTCAGTAGAGGGACAAGATCCCAGTTTAGGAGATTATTTAGGGGATTTTACCGATGAGTTGGACGGTGATACCATCACAACGTTTGTTTCGGGTAAATATGTTTACAAATTTAAATTTGTATGGTAGATGTTTACTTTTTTTTTTACTTTATTTACTTTGTGATTTTTTAAAATTATATTTTAGGAGGTCCTAAAAATTATGGCTACTGTACTGCTGGAGGAAAGACTGTTTGTAAAGTCCGTGGATTTACTCTGAATTATAGGAATTCAATTAATTTGAATTTCGATTCAGTTAAGGATCTCGTATGCGATCTGGATCAGCAAAGATGTATATCTATCACCAATCCTGCCAAAATTGTTAGAGAGCCAAAGAGAAGAAGAGTGGTGAACAAAGAAGAAGTTAAGAAGTATAGGATGGTGTACAACAAAAGAATTATTCAGCCAGATTTCACTACTCTACCTTACGGCTTTTAGATGAAAAAAGTTATCGTGGAGGCGACCCACTTGTGAAAAAAAAGCAGTGGAGGCTATACCCACTTAGAAAAAAGCAGTGGAGGCTATACCCACTTAGAAAAAAAGCAGTGGAGGCTATACCCACTTAGAAAAAAGCAGTGGAGGCTATACCCACTTAAAAAAAGCAGTGGCGACGTCCACTTTAATAACCGCGGAGTGCCAAAAGGAGAAGGGTCCTCGTCCCGCACTCTGGATGGTTACTTCAAACCAACCGATGTCTCCTTAACTTTAAAATTTATGTTAATTTAATTTTCAGAGAAATGTTTGTGAATTTAATTTTTTTAAAAATAATAATCCTTAAAATAATACTAAGCGTAATGGATGTGTCTATGATTAAAAGTAACTAATAGTAAAAGTATGTATGATTAAAAGTACCAAGTACCTATGTTGATTAAAAAAAAATTTAAAAAAATAATCAAATGAAAATTTTGATTTCAAAATTCGTTTATTACAAAAATCATAACATAAAAAATTTACAAATAATATTTAATATTTCAGCCATCTATTTTTTCTAGCAAAGAATACTGGTGAATCAACTGCAGAAGGTGAGTCAGTTAACATTTTTTTATTAATAACAAATTTTTCAGGTATTTTCATTTCTCTTAAAGCTTCGAAAAATTCTTTCTGTCCCTTAGGTTGTTTCTTTTCATTTCTCAAAACATTGTTTATTAAATGAGTGATATTGGTTCCAGGTAAAAGTTTCTGTCGATAGAAAATTTCTCCTTTTTCAGTCCACGTTAATAGTTCTGTATTCTCTTGTAGGAATTGTAAAAGCTCTTTAGCTCGGTCCTTTTGACTCTTGGGTACGACATTCATTAATTGCGTTTCTATCAAGCTATCACTTTCTGTAATTTTTTCTTCTTTAATTTCTTTAGGATTTTCTTCCACTTCATTTTCCTCCACTGCTTGAGTTGGTTCGCTTTTATTTTCCAAAAAAGTAGGAAATTTAACGTATCGTTGAAGAATTTGTAAATATAGCTCTGCTTTTTCATTGTCAGATATATTTTTATTTTTTAAAATATCATGCATTTGCCTGTCCAACTCGGATAAATATTCTTCAGTGTTAGTTTGTAGCCTATCTTCTGGAACTAAGATAAATTTTTTACCGTGTTCCATTGATTAAAGATGTTAAAGCTGTTATGGCCGCTGGAATCAGAAATCCTAAAAATCCGTCGCCTCGTTGAATGAGTACTGCTCTCTTACGGAATAAAGGTACTCTTTTGTCTGCAATTTTTCTTAAGCTTCTTTTAAAAGGTGAAAGTTTCTTCTTTTGATTTTTATTTAGAGGAATATTTCCTTTTAACAAATTAAGTACACATTCACAGATAGACTTAATAGATTTAGCTGGACAGTGTTTTAAAAATTTTCTCTTCGATTTTGATTTAGCCACAGCTTTTAAGACCTCGAGACAACAGTGCTTATTGTCCGACATTCTAATCGCATTTGATTATTTTATTCTTCACGATATTTAATTTATACCAATTTCCAAATGATTGAGCTTTAATGAAGACACAGTGATTTCTGTTAACGTGTCTAAAATTACAGTTAACACTAAAGGTTAATGGGCAAATGACTATCGTGGCTGATACACAATCATTTTATTATTTGGAAATATACCTGTGCGCAGGCGCATATTATCATCAGTATCTGGTTTTAAATCGACCAACAGGTAACCAAAGGGTTTCGAAGTTGCGTCTTGATACACTTCTTGGAAAAATTTCACTTTTGTTGGATAAAGTTGTCTGCCTAAATGTGTGATTTGACTTTGATCACGTGGGTTTTTGAAAAGAATTAGATAATGAGCATTTAGAGATATTTCTCTCATTTCTTTACCTTTATGGAATATATTCTGTACGATAAAAATGACGGAGACATTACGATGATGACTATGTTTAGTAAATAAATGCGTCAATTTGGAATTACTTCCTAATTCAGACATGAGATCATCGAGAATAATTAATGCATTTGAAATAGTATTTAAATCAGAAGGAACGCCCTCATGAAATGTCACATTCGGTATTGTTTCAAACATACCTTGATACGCTCCATAACACCAAATAACCGATTTTGGAAAAGGTTCAATAATTTTAGATTCAATTATTTTTTTGCAGAGCTGGCTTTTTCCACATCCTGTTGGACCAGCCAAAATGCACGTGAACGAATGCCTAAGTTTAGGGAACTCCATAATTTATAGAAAAGAATTAATAAACGAGAATATTTATTAAAAATAAATAACTCAAATAACGGTATGTAAAGAAAAACACAAAATAAAATATCACAGCGTTTTAAAACATTAAAATTTTATTGTTTGAAAGCAAAACGTACACCAAATTTCTTTTTCACAAATTGATACATGACGAAATCATTTTTTCGATTTACATTGAGATTTTTTATTATGGATAACATAGATATGTCGCGACAACGATTATAAATGAAAAAAATACAATAGGCTCCACATACGTTAGATGTGAGTGATTGAAAAGATACAGAATTCCAACATACATTAGAAATATTAAATAATTTATAAACATTAAGTCCATAGAAATCTGGAGAATGGCCATAGGAATCGAAAAATTCCAGTGTTTTTCCTTCAGTCATGTACAGAGCTAACCAATGCGATCCTGGTAAAGTTGATTCATCAGTGTTGACGATAATAGCTTCATTTTCTTGCAATAAGGGTGTTGTATCTCTCGAGTAAACACCTCTAAATCTAAACGCTGTTGTAGGATCTTTTGATAAAATTTCGTATATCTTCTTTCCATCCATTGTTTAATTTCCAAAATCGTATATAATGTCCCGTGCTTTGTTAATTTCTATGACGTTTTCAAATTCTGCGAACACAATAACGCACACTGTTTTTTCTAAAGGTTGCTCAAATTTCATTTCAACTCGTAAATTACTGTGCTTTATTAAATTGAAATGATCGCCATCACATAAATCAGGTGATAAGTCAAAAGCATATAGAGTGTAACCATCACAAAATTCTTCTCTGGAAATAAAGTTACCTTTATCACTTCTCATATGCTCAGTGCTCATGAATAAATTTTGATAAGCTCTTATATATTGTTTTTGTGAAAAGTTGAGTTCCAATGGATTATGGGGAACTGGTTGACCATCTACGTAAACGGCGATAAAATTTAAATTGAAATGTTTAAAATCAAAAGGATTTTTTTCAAATGTTCCATGAAATGCATCATTTTCGACGCATCCTATGATAATTCGTTTAGGAATTTGTCCCACAAATACATTGTCTTGCACAAATGACATGTTACCTTTAGGAATGGAATATACTTTACAGAGAACTCGATTGATAGGATATTTTGCAGTATCTTTTTCTAATGCTTTTGCGTGTCCTAGAATGACTCCAGGACTTACACGTACTTTTCTAACTAAAAGCGAAATTCTATCCAATACAACTTTATATCCCGACTTTCCTATTAGACAAAACTCGGGTTTACTACGATTTAATTTAATTTTTATATCGACCATGTTTAATAACAATCTGTTTTGATGAAACAAATCACTATGAATACAACCAATCATGTCCACAGTTGCACTTAACTTGAAATAATCTGATCTTTTTTTAAGACCATCGTTTGAATCTTTATAATAAAGTTCGGCCGTCAATTGGGAGGTTTTACTGTCATAACCATGGTTTAAAAGTGTTTCAATGTAAGATCGATAAGGATAAGTATTGCTAGAATTAGATATGATGCGGTCGTTTAAAGAAACATCCACTTGAGAAAATAAGGAGTGTAAAAATAAATTTACTGGACCAATTTTATCATCAGCTGTTAAATTGGTATTATCGTTTTTTAAAATTTTTGCTTGTACGTGAAGCTGAGTTTGGCTTAGATCAATAAATTCATCACCAGAACCTGATATATGAAATTCAACGGGTCCGCCATCAAACACGTTCGATAACGGGTGAAATTCAACCCACTGTCCACTTTGTATAACTGTTTGCGTGCCGGGCATTTGAAACAATTCCAGTTCAGACTTCACACATTCCGGGGAACCTTTTAAAAGAAACGTCATGATGAGTCGAAAATATCACGTCCTCTCACTTTCTGTTTCTTTGATGAAATGATCTTTTTCTTAGTCTTGCGTTTTCTTTTATAGCGTCCACTGCCAATCATTGACTGTATTTTGCCAAGTGCTTTATTGGCCAGATTTTTACCCGACTCTTTTGCTCTATTTTTGGCTGATGTTTTCAAATCTTGGCCTGCTAGTACATCGGACATAACACGTGATCCTGTGACTAATGCTTCTTTTCCAACAGTTTTTGACCCGCGAACAATGTATGGTAGGGCTGCTCTAAATAGACGTCTAAATATGCCGCCCAGACCATAACCTTTTTGATACGACACACCGCGGTAATAAGGTAAACCGTTTCCCGCTTGGGAAGCATA
Source organism: Parasteatoda tepidariorum (assembly GCF_982258835.1). Classification (NCBI taxonomy): domain Eukaryota; kingdom Metazoa; phylum Arthropoda; class Arachnida; order Araneae; family Theridiidae; genus Parasteatoda; species Parasteatoda tepidariorum. Next base: position 67,519,107 of record NC_141755.1, on the reverse strand, counting down.
ATGGTCCTCCAACTTCTTGGAACAGCAAACATAAGGTACTTTCATCTTGACTGCTTATCTTGAAATGAAGACTTTTTAAAAAAACACTCATTATTTATAGTATTTGTCGCATTCGGAAATGCAGCACAACCATCACTTTACCTCTTTCAAACGGAACAAAATCTCCTGAATTCAGTCTGAGTTCGATTTGAATTGTTTGAAATGAATGTCTCGTTAAGGGTAAGTACTGAGGTCTATCATAATACTGACTGATAGTTTCACCATCATGTCCTTTTATTCGGACGATCCGCAGTAAAGGAGCTTGTGTATCTCCGACAATTTGGGGTGAAATAAGATCTGTGTACACATAGAAAACTGAAAAATTAGACCACGCGTCAGCCACAAAATCGCTTTTCTGGTTACCCGTAATGACTGCATCTCGTTGAAATCCTAATAATTCACCTAACTTCTCTAAATGAAGACTACTACCTTGAACGGCGTTAATTTTTACTCGTTTCGTAGCTTTATTGTAATTTATTGTAAACCGACTTGGATTTTTAGGTAAAGCAAGTTGTATAGATGATACGATATCGAACATTGATTCATAACACCCCACATCAATTGTTTGCTTAACAGTCGATGCGATATTACCATTACTAATCGTGTATCGAAAATAATTATTAGTTTCATTAACGTTCAGCCAAGAATGCGGATAGATGATTTCAGATAGGCCTACTTCCCATTCACCTCTTAAATCCACTGGTATAGGTAATTGAGTTTTGAAATGAGAGATTTTGTTATCAGGAAAGAACCGTGTAGAGCTATCAGAAGGTAACGTCACGTAGAAAGACATTTTTAAAAATGAATCTTTAACGAATACGCTTCACTATTTATACTTTATGAACATCCGTCACCCAATCATTAAACTTATCCGAATAACCTAGAAATTTAACAAAATATTGTATCTTACCATTTATTTTTTTCTTCTTAATTATTTTTTCAACTGGATAAAATCCAGAATCGACTACTTTTTGTAATTCTTCTGCATAAAAGGTACCTTCGATTGATTCATTTATTAAATCTTTCAATTTATAAACTATAGGATTTCGTGGGATTATTTTATCTATAACAAATAGTTCACGTGTCCAATTATTTTCATATCCTTTTTCAAATGTAAGTTTTGATTTACTAATGCGCACAGTGTCGCCTATTTGAAAAATAGGCTTATCATTGTTCACCTTATCACTGTATAAATTATTCCATACTTCTTTTTGATTATCGATATGCACAGAGGCTGGTTCCATTTTTATACTTCTGTGTTTGGTATGATTATAACTGTACACTAACTTTGAAATGACGCCAATATATTTTTTCGTGTTAAATTCTGTAAAGTATTTCCACATCTTCATTTTTAAAGTGCGATTAAATCTCTCAATTATACTTGATTTAGTTTCATTATTTGTTGTAAAAAAATGAACTCCTATTCTTTTAAGATATTGCTGCATAAGTTTATTTGTAAATTCCGTACCTTTGTCTGACTGTAAATTTTCTGGTTTTCTTTCTCTAAAAATAGTTTTTAAAGCTGGTAATACATTTTTGGCTGATTTATCTTTCAAAGGAACAGCCCATGCAAATTTTGAGAAACAATCGATGCACGTTAATATATATTTATATCCATTATTGAATTTTGCTAAAGATTGCATGTCTACTAAATCAATTTGAAATTGTTCATCTATACCTCCAACAATCACTCGATTCCGTTTAAATATCTTTTTTACTGGTTTGTGCAAAGTATAAGAATCTTTAGTCTCTAACCATTTTTTAACGTCACTTTTCTTCACTTTACCTTTCACAGAATTATAAATAGCATTTACACCTCCAAAACTTCCTGGGTTTTCAGGTTTCGTATAAACTGATGAAAGTAAATGATTCATAATCTATTTAAAAATATTTTTAGAAATTATTATTTTTTTTCTTCTAATAACAGTTTATTCCTAACAGTTAAAATTATCACTCATAAAGATTGTTAAAAATAATGGTATGCAATAATTTTAATAAAATTAAATAGTAATGCCTATATAAGTATTAAATATTTTTTCCCTTTTTTAAAATGAAACCTGAAAAAAAAAGTATTATTCTGAAAAAGAAAATTCATGCCTGCTGAAATAGAAAACATTTTCTCCTCTGGAAGGGAAAGTTTCACACACAATTTTTTAACAAATACCTAATAACAACAACAAAATGTGTGAACGTTATTAAATACATTTTATTTTCAAAGATAATAATAATAATAAAAACTTAACTATTTAAATTTCGAAAGAGCAAAAATCCTTCCTTGCTGCAGCAATACATAGATCCAGACGGATGACTTTTAAATATTGTTCACTCAGATAGTCAATCAATGGAACACATTCCGGATAGATCCTGTTTTCACACAGTTCTTTTTCAAAATCACGAACTAGCCCTACAACGTTTAAAAACATGCAGGACTCGTTAAAATCCTTGACGGACACTAGTTCATCAATTTCAATATCCTCGTCCCCCACTCTCATAGGTGGTTGGAGACCTTTCTTCGCACCTATATGTTTGTATAAGACGAGTGTCAAACAGTTATTGAGGTCCCGTTCAACTTCTTCGTAGCGGCTGCTGTTCGGCTTTTCCAAAGGTATCTTCCTTTTGGAAACCATTTTAAAGGTCTCCAAGAGATCCCTAGACTTAAACTTTAGGGTTAGGTAGCTGGATATCACTTCCTCTTGGACATTTTTAATGGCGTTCCACTGGGCGAAGCTAATGTCTAGGGGGAACTTGTACAGTCGTCCGCTTCTACACTTGTGTTCGTGAGTGAGCGTGTACTTGCCGTCATCAGCCATGAGCAAATAAAACTCCCTCTTATCGTATTCATTTATCGCCTCAAGAGCTAGGTTAATTTCAACGATGTCGAAAATGGAGGTGGGTGGGCCATGTTGAAAACACACAGTGAACTGTTCCGGCTTAAGAGTGAGCCCCACTGTTGATGGATAATAGTCATCTCCGTAGCGATTAAACTTTCGAATATGAATAGCTGTCTTTTCCTTGAAGGTGCTGGTCAAAACAAAGTAGTTGTCGCCAATTGGGTAGTAGTGTTCGGGATAGCAGCCCTCTTGAAACAAACCTTTTCTCTTTGGTTCAGCCTAATAAAATAAAATAAAAATATTTTTTTTTGAGTCACCAAGAAAAAACAAACAAGCAAAACGCTATTAATATTTAGACGTTAACTACATTATTTAAAACATACTATTTCTAAGCAATTTGATTATTAATATCTAAAGTAAAGTTTAAGAGTAAAATATAAGGGTTAGTTTCGAATAGGTGTGTTAAAAACATATAGTAAATAAATTTAAAAAATTATGTTAAGCCTGGAAAATTTATTAACATTAAATAAAATATTATTACGCATGAACAGTCATAAAACAAGGGTGAAGAAAAATAATAAGTACTTACTTGAATTTCAACGTGCTTTCTTTTTAATGAAGAATTGGCTGCCATGACTATCAAAAGACTGTAAAACTACACTTAAGAAATAAATATTAACAATTTTCTCTAAGTAACTACACACGCTAGAGCAAAGGAACTTGTGATATACGATAGGCAAATTATTACCAACACAGTATTAATCGTTGCCAACACCGGAAATATAACTCTAACAGCCAATCAGAAAAATATCAAACAGTCACATGCTTAACTATTTACCAGTGCAAGTGAAAGGAACTGAATTCAACACACACGTCATCGACCAAGATCTAGCTTGTTATATCTTATCAGAATGACTCGCTCTGTAATCAGTAGTTGTGTTATCACACAAAACACGTCAAATCTTAGCACGTGTATAGTCAGTACCGTTGCCATCCTGAGAAAGTAATAATAACATTAAGAGGGGCAGAAATAATTATTTAATAACTGTCAAAGGTTAAGTGAAAAATATATCGATGAAACTGTAGGATGATATCGATATCAAATCCTTTTCATTTATACACGTGTTCAGAATACAAAAGTTTAACTTATTAACACATATCTAACCAAGCATTCGTGGGTCAGTGGTTATGATATCCAACTACTGACCCGCGAAGGCTTTTTGGTTGGCGTGAGTTCGATCCTCAGCCTTAATTATATTTAATAGATAATAATAAAACAGATTTAAATATTAAAATAGATTTAAAGTTATTTTATTTCTAACATTCCCACACAGATGGCGCCACTAGAGTTAAAGCATGTGTAGGATATTTATTATGCAATAAAAGATGACGTCATAACTTCATAATATACAATATCTCCCCAAATAACAAAGTTTCTAAGTGTTGCCATCCTTAAAAAACTAATATTAAAAATAATAAGTGTTGCCACCCTCAAGAAACTAATAAATTAAATAATATTTAAAAAAACGAAACTAAATTAAAAACAGAAACCGAAACTAAAAATATATTAGGCTTAAGAAAAAAAGAAATAAGCTCCCCATGACGCTGCAGACGAAGTTTCGATTTTCAGGCGGGCAGAAATAAGCAAGCGGGCAGAAATAAGCAACTTCCGGTTTATATGCGGGCAGAAATAAGCAACTTCCGGTTGAGGCAGAAATAAGCACCCATTGACTTTCCATGATGACGTCACTTCCAGGCGGGCAGAAATAAGTTCCGCCGCACCAAAACCCCTGCTTACTACTCATGTGGATAGCCGGAGCAAACTACCCTATTAGGTGCCCCTCAAAAAAGAAATATAATTACCAGATGGGAAAAAGGCTACTTCAAATACAAGAAAAGTTATTGAGGGTAAAATATATTTACAAATATACAAATAAATTTTTTCAATTGAAGTGATAGTTATACTATGGTAAAAAATATATTATTTGAAACAAATAGTCTTATTTTTTTCTGTAGCGCTAAGAACATTTAACTTGTAGCGTAGCTACCACTAACATTATTCAACTCCAATTCACTAGTATATAACGCATGTTAACTCAACTCTCTCTCTGGATGTACCTTTTCAATTGATGACATGGTGGGTAGCAAACCCACATTGATGACACGTCCGTGATCTAACCGCACTTACCTTTGCAGAAACGCTCACTTCGATATGAACACGCCAACTTTGATGGATGGAACAGTTGACTAGCTATTTGCGACTGCAACATTGTCCTCCTCACGCAGTTGCTACTCAGTCTCGATCACACTTAACGAGGGCCAGTGCGCCCTCGACTGCTAATAGCAACATAGGAGAGACCACGCACACAACCGTGAACTTAATATAACTCACGAATGGCGCTCTAAGTATGATTATCTTAAAGCAGCTCTCGAGGCTTCTCACAAAACAGCAATTAATCAACTAGTAATATCCATACATCGAATTTTACCCCAGAAAAATTCTGGTGGGGGAGTATTGCAGAGTAGCTACCACTACAATTATTCTATTCCAGTTCACTAGTATATTAGACATGTTAACTCGATTCTATTTGGAGGTACCTTTGGATAGATGACGATTGACATTGTCGGTAGCCTAGCCCTCACAAATTTTTTATAGCATAAAACTTCGTTATAAAATTTGTTTGAAATACGAATTTTATTCTTCATATAATATTTTGCATGAGCCCAGTATTTATCATTAAAAAATTTGAATTTCAGAATTATAATAATAGTAATAGATTTAAAGTTTTAGTGCTTTTAGTCGTCGATTCAAATTTCCGCTTGTAGTTGGAATATTCAGTCCTTTGTCCACTTTATTCTCATCTTCACGCCACTGACTTGAGGTTTCTGTCTTCGGTTTGCCAATGTTATTATAAAAAAATGAAGTTGAGTGGAAAACTGGTGCCAATAATGCAGTTTATCATATGCATAATACGAACGCTTAGATATTTTGAAATTACACAAGATAAATCTTGGAAAGTATCATATGTTAGGATGTCAATCAAAAATGTTTTTAATTTTTAATTCAGCTTAATAATTTCTGGTAATATTGCTTGTTACATTAATCCTGAACAAGTTAAACTAGGTTAAATAAAATATAAATAAATATTTTTTAAAAGAATTATTAAATTAAATAGTAGGGGAGAGTGGGGTCAATTGTAACATTTTTTACTTAACTATTTTTAACTAACAAAAAATCCAATATATTATTAGTATTAATTGACAGACGAGTAAAGTAGACTATCCTCTACTAGAAAAAAAATAAATACCTGATTTTAAATATTATTATATTAGTTATTAACAATTTTTGACAGTCGTGCAGTTGTTACAATTGTCCCCACTTACGGGGTCAATTGTAACAGTTCATAAATTCAACTAAAACATAGTTAATTATACATATTATCATAGTTGTGATATATTTTTTTATTGATCAAAATAGTAGTGATATTTTAGGAGTAAAAATAATAATGAGCAGAAACCTAAAGGGTAAAACTTTTAACTTAAAGGGGTTAAAAATGTTAATTTATGCTGTGAAAGGTGACAAATAAAATAATGCACATGCAACATAATATAAATGATATAGGAAACTATTGGTGGTTCTTAAAGAGTTAAGTAATGGTTTGTAAACATAAGATTATTTATTTTCAGCTGTTACAATCGTCCCTTTACTTATTGTTACAATTGTCCCCAAGGCGCCATTTCAGCTTCATTTGTTAAAAACAATGCTAGTTAATTAGCAAAACTAATCTTTTTTTATTGAAATGTTAATTAAAGTGTCCACTTACATATTCGGTTGCTAATTTTTATTTGTTTAAACAAAATTACTTTGTTACAATATAATATTCTAATACCAAAAAAAGTACTTGCGTGGCGTGAAAATATCTTTTGTGATGTAACTCTCTCAAAAGTACATAAACATGGTTGCCATCAGGGGTGTACATGTAGATTTATTAAATACACCTTGTGCGCCACCTAGGAACCAAATCTAGAACCCGACACTGGAAATTTTTGCTCTGTTACAATCGTACCCTGTTACAATTGACCCCACTCTCCCCTATAATATATCTTAATATTTATTTAAAACTTATGTGATTGAATTGAAAACATCAATCAATGTTCTTAAGGCTATTTAAGAATACGATCAGCTAACTTTCTGGAAAAAAGATTGAAAAGAAGTTTAAATAAAAATAATTTTTGTTAAACAGATTCGAAACAAAATAAATTACAGTCAAAAACTTTGTTAAGAAAAACTTTTTTATAGCAATAGTTCAAAAATTTTTGAAAACAAAATTTAACTACTTTTAATTTCATTATAGGCTTACAAGCCTATGTTAGTGTAAGAAAATAAGCTATTGCCATTAGCTGTCATCATTTAACAGCGATTTTATTTCATCACTTTTTATGGTATGCTATTGAAACCAATACTACGAATAGTCTTCATAAAGCGAGTGTATAAAGGAACAAAATAATTTAATAGGCGTATTTGGGGAATCATCGAACAAATGATATAGTGCATTAGTGAACTTGTATGTAAATACAAAAATTATAAACATACAATTTATGATAGTTCAGTAGATGACCACTATGTATATTTATTTTGTTTTTTTGCTAACAAAATTGACTTTAAAATAGGTTTTTAATATTGCAACACGCATTCTTTTACAATCTGCATCATCCACTTTCACAGAAAAATTGCTTCGCCAATGAAAAATAATAATGGTACTTTTAGAGATGATATGGTGCAAATTTTATGTAACTCTTAAAAACATCGGTTCAATGTTAAGCCATAACATCGGTGCTTTGAACCATGATATAGTAGAAATTTTCTGTTATCTTTAAGGGTTTAAAAGGAACCATATTTCTGCCTATCAGAAGTTTCTTAGCAGATAATTTGATAACAATATCAATTAATATTACGGCAATATTAAAAATCATATATTTTTGTCACGTTTATTAAGTATAATGTTTACTATACCATAACTTTTTAAGTTCAAAACTTAGAAACTTTAAGTTTATTTCCTTACTTCAAAGATTTAATTGATTTTTACCGTGTAACGTCTACTCTACTTAGTTTAAAAAAATTACGTTGACATTTTATATTTCAAGTGTTATACATATAATAATTGTAGCTTCATCTGTTGCCACTCCATGTGTTGCCACTCCATATGTTGACACTCCATGCGTTGACACTCTATGTGTTCACTTGAGGAAGCTTCGAAGTATTCTCAGTAATTATCTTTCAGCCTCTTTCTATTTCTTATGGCAATCAAACAAGTTTTGTCTCAGCAGTTATTAGTTATATTTCGATAGCGTTCTTCTTTTTTAGCTTAAATAATAATTTGCAACTGCTAATGTGATGCGTTTTCAGCTTCCTTTTTTAAAAGCATTTTAAATTAAATTTTAAGAGCAGTCATTACAAATTATCCGTATTTAAAATATTTCTAAGATTTATCTGTTAAAGCTGTATTTAAAAATGAATTTCTATGAAAAAAAATGAAGCAAACATTATTTTTAAATATAGTAGATTCATAAACATAACAAGCATGTAGGTTTACTGCTTTTTACTTAAGGAAATAAAGTTTAACTTGAGAAATGGGAACCTTTAAATGTAGTATTGAGCTCAAACAACAGCTCTAACAAAAACCTTTTACGTATCTTATCAAAACCTTTAGAATATCTTATACGGAAGAGTTAGTACGGATATGTTTGTCAATGTGTGTTTGAGCAAGTGCCCTGAAATTTGAAGAGCAGGTGCAAGGAACAATCTATCCTAAAATTCATTTATGGATATTGAATAAAGCATTTGTGTGGGTCGCATGAAAACAGATTTTTCCCATAGATTTAGAGGTACGCATTGTTAAAATAGGATTGTTTTTTCCACTTCTCAAAAGGCAACATCATTGATGTTTGCTTGCTTACAGCTCTATTAAGTCTTAAACTAGTCAAGATGTGTCATCATCACTAGTCTAGTGATGTTGAGTTGAAATGCAATATCATTGATGTTTGCTTGCTTACAGCTCTATTGAGTTTAAAACTAGTCAAGATCAACGCAACATCACCATCAGTCTAGTGATGTTGAGTTGAAATGCAACATCATTGATGTTTTCTTGCTTAGAGCTCTATTGAGTCAAAAACTAGTTCATACATTGTAAGTTGACTAAAAATTATTTTATAACCAATTATTAAATTCCTACTATTAGTTCACCCTTTCCCTATATCGTGTTCAAATTTTCAATCGTTAATAAAATACTTTTTATTTATCCACTCAAGTTCAAATAAATTTTTTTGAACTCGTAGTGGATGACACTTGATGTTAATAATTTTTTTTTCAAATATTGATTTATTAATTAAATTTAATTAATTAATTTTAGTTTTGTGTGGGAGAAAAATGATAATTATTTAATAAAAGTAACTAAAATAAAATTTTTCTTTGTTGATCTAAGTAGGAATTGACTTTAAAATTTATTTTTTATATTGCTTGTCTTCATTTACTATTTAAGTAGACTAAAAAGAAAAGGAAAACATGCGATGTTTTTAAATCTATAGAAAAAAAGTTTTTAATTTGTTTGAAACGTATTTTAATAAACTTAAATAATTTTTAATCAACGGTAATTGAAATAAGAAAAATTTAAACACAAGCCATTGCGCAAATTTATTTGGAAAATTGCTGGATTAAATTTTCGTTAGCTGAACGCAACTAATGATATCATTTTCGGTGCCGAATGATACCTTCAATGGTGTTATTAAAATTTATTTTGGTGAATGAAACTTCTAAAACTTGCTTCGAAAATCACAGAGGAAACCAGCTTACAATGATATATAAAACCAAATCATTTTAATTTTTTTCATTGTGTCAGTTTATGTTTTTCAGTTTTCTGTACACTGAGAAGAAAAATTTGGTCAAAACTACAAAAATATGATAAAATTTACAGCGTTTCTGGCTCTATGGGAAGACCAAATAGGTCTAAATTTTACCGAAGGCCATTGCTAAAGATTTTGATAATATAAAAAATAAAATATGGTTTGATAATAGAGGATGAAATTCAGTAAATATGGTAAAATTTGGTATTTTTATCATTATGTCTGAGATTATGGCTTAAAAAGCATTTATTCGGTAAATTTTACTTTTCAGTTTTGTATTTTTAACTAGATGTGCAATAATTAAGAATTATAATTTTAAAATCCTGAATTTCTAGTAAACCGTTACCATGTGAACGAAAAAATTGCCAAATGAATGGTTTACAGTACTACAGAAGGTACATCTTTTTTTATTAAACAGAATTTTTACTGGAAATGTCAATACCTACAGTACGGTAATTTTGCGAGAAATGTTTTATCTGTATATGATCACAGAGTTTTGATTAGTACCAAATGATTGACAATTTCTTTTTTGTTATCCCATCTCATACCCTAGCTAGAATGAATAATATTTCAATTTACTTCCTTCATTCTTCAAATAATAACTTTTTTTTTTTATCAAAATTTAAAAATTCTGTGCTTATTGTATTTCAGATCACGTTGGAGGCAATATTTGCTTTACTTAAAAGATACTTGTTGACGTTTAGAAAAATTGTAAAATTACTTTATTTTTCCTTTTCGGAAATTTTTCTTATCTACATTCAACCCGCTACTTATCAGGTGAGTAACTACCGTTAAAAGAGTTCTCATGAAAAGAAGAAAAAAATCAGTATCTACCTTCATTGTTTATGAAATCGCCAAGCATAATATGAATTTGTAAAAACAATAGTCTTCCTGGCGAAGTTTTTTCATAGACCTTATCTCAGACGTTTTGAAAAAGAATATAATGCAAACTTTGCGTGCTTCCTTTTTGTGCTTTTTTCTGTGAGTTATAAAAGATTTAAAAATAAATAAAAATATGACTGTTTGTCATTAAAAAAATGATTAAACATGTACGGATTTAGCAGCAATTTATATAGATATATGTAAGATAATTAATGCTTGGTGAAAAGTATTTTATCTGCGACATACACGAAGAAATAAATTCTGGTAAAATAACTGTACTGCATGGTAGTGACATTTCTGTTAAAGAAGACGATAACTCTGGCTAATAACACCAAAATATACGGTATTTAAACCATTCATTTTATAATTTTTCCGTTCATACAGTAACTGTTTCCCGAAAATTTTAGTTTTCAAAATTATAGTTCTCATGACTACAAATTTAGTAAAAAATACAAAACTGAAAAGTAAATTTAAGGAACATTTTTTTTTATGAATACCGTGCTCTATAGTATGATAATAAAAGTATCAAATTTTGCCACATTTACCAAACTTTAACGCATATTAAAAAATAACATTTTATTATTAATTTTGCCAATATCCTTACAAAATTTACCGTCATTTTTGGTGTTTCTATAGAGGCAGAAACAAAGTAATTTTTTTTACTTTTATAACCGTCGTTAAATAGTAGATCTAATTTTTTGGTTTACACCTACTAATGTACAATTCCGTCATCTTGCAGTTTTGAACCCAATCCAGAAGACAAGGGAACTCTTGGATCAAGTATTGAGAAAAATTTGCCTTCGTGGAAGACTTTTTGATGTAAATAACCCGCATTTGAGCAGCATGGAGAGGAAGACCCCGAAAACCTCTCACGGTTAGCCTGACAGCAAGGGGACTCTAACCCATGATACTGAGGATATTTCACGCCAGCACTGTGGTCAGTGAAAGCCGGATGTGGAATTCGTATCGACCAGCCATCGCCAGGATTCGAACACGGTTCACCTCATTGGAAGGCAAACGGTCTATCCCCTGAGCCATCACGACTCACTGCAAATTTTATGAAATTCTGGTAGTTTTTATCATAATTTTTTTTTCTTGGTGTAAGGTTGGTATAGTAGAGAAAGTGAAAATGTTTGTCCTACACATACTTTTTTTGCGTTAGTCAAAGATTAATAAGATTTCCTTCACACTTTTATAATGCCTCACATAGTCTTTGTTCAACTCTCTTTCTTTATTTACAATGTTTTCAAATAAACTAATAAAAACAGAAATTTTGCCACACAAAGAACGTAGCAAAAAAAAAAGTTTCAATATTTTCAAATGTACCTAATTTATGACAACTTAACAGATTCTGTCTTTTTTCTTTATTTTTTTGTATCAAAGAAAAATAAATTTCCTTCACATCTTCTTTAGTATTCGTTCTCTTTGTGTTTCTTTATTCAGAGTGTTTTTAAAGTACTTTAAAAAAAAGTTTAACTTTTTTTTCGTAGTCATGAAACTTACAGTTTTGGCAGTCACGTTTTTCTTCTTTTTATCTGAGAAAAATAAATTATATTTACAACCTTTATAGCATAACACATACTATGTGTTATTTTACTTACGAATAACTATTAATTATTACAAATGATTGGATCTTCACGTTATAGGACTCATTCTTAATGGTTCGAAAGGGTGACCTCCAATATGCTAATTAATTAGTGCAAAAAAACATTTTAAATTTCTAAATCTGAGACAAAAACGTATTTTCTTAGTTTTTCTGAATAAACATATTTTTTGCTATAAATTCGGATTTCTGACCCTTAAGATATAAAGGGTAGCCACAGCCTGGGAAATATGGTCCCAATAATTTGGTCAGGAGAGTGGTCCGAAGTTCGAACCCCTTAAAGGAACAATTCGAACCATTTCTCTCAAATTTTGTATTTTTCCATTTGAAATAAATATTTCTAAACTAATGTTAAAATGCGTATACCATGAGACTCAAAATTTTTTGGACTATTATTAAATCAAATAATAAAAAAACATAAAAAAATCTTTACTAAAAGTTATATTTTGTATGAAATTATCTCTGGCTAAACGAATTTCATAATTGTGAGCAAAAACTTTTCAATTCGCTTAAAAAGCTCTCTAGATGTAAAGGAATGCGTAAAAAATTGAATAATCACTAAGGGGTTCAAACTTTGGACCATGCTCCTGACCAAACTATTGGGACCATATTACCCAGATTGTGGATATCCCTAATACCTTGGGGGTCCGAAATTCGAATGCGTGGATAGAAAGATAGGTTCATTCCGAGAAAGTATATTTTTGTATCTGATTTAGAAACTTAAAATGTCGTCTGGGAAATATGGTCAATTCATGGTCAAATTTGCACATTTGAGATTATCGCCTTGAGCCATCAAGATCCAGTCCTACAAAGTGAAGATCCAATTCAGGGGGGTCTGTTTTCTATTTTGCATACTGCACAACATATTTATAATTTTTTTTTAACATTGCATAGTAAAATTAAATTATGAAATTCGAATCTAAGCGTAATATCGTTAAAATACTTGTAATCAACTAAGTGTATTAATACAACAAATTTGGAGCAGTTAATGATTTAAACAAACTAAAATTCTCACTGACCAGACACGCACATTTTCTTACGTTTGTTAATATTTTTATTATTATTATGTTACGTTTTGAGAATGCAATGTCATATCATCGCAGTGAATTTATTCGGATTTCCACCATTTTCCGACTAACCGAAATTCTCAAATATCAACTAGAACTCTGCGTCTCATGACTATGTTTAAATCATTTCCGAACTGCTGAAGATAGAATTTGTTGCCATATTATTGGCAAAGAAAAATAATTTTAATTTGAAATTTGAACAACTTTCCTACCAGCTAACGTGCCCCACTTTCAACTTGAACTCTGTGTGGAACTGAAATAGGTGTTTAAACTATTTCTTAATCTTTTTAAGCAGAATTTATGTCACTACTTTATCCTCAATTAGAATTATCATTTATCTGAATTTCAATTACTTTCCGACTTGCTAGATAGCTGAAGTTTTTACTGAAGATCTGAATGTGATGCTTATACAAGGTTCAATTGTTTCTTAAATGATTCAAGAAAAGTTTGTCGCTATTTCAACCTCAATCGAAATTTCAACCACTTTCCATCCTCAAACAAACAATTGGACATAAAACAGAAACGAAATAATAATAAAATAAAATAATACGTAGGTATACTACATTTTTCAAGTCATTGACATAATTTGAGTATAATTATTCTGTCGGAACAAAAGAAAAGGCTGTTAACTTTGAAATTTATACTTTGAGGCTAGATTAATCGATTTTTGATTAAAATGTGAGGTCTTTACTTTCGACAACAGACAGCTAAATGATTAAAGAAAGTTCAAAATATAAACTGCCTGAATTTTATCTGAACTGAAAATGAAAGGGGAAGAAACTTCAAAAATTTGCTCAAAATATTTCAACTCCATTATTGGTTCACCTCCAAAAATTTCTCAAAATTTTAGATAACACAAGAAAAAATAAGCGAAGCAATAGGCAATCATAAGAAAACCTTATTTTCACTTCTATAGAACTAGAGTATCTTTATAAATCCTTAAGGAAAATAATATTTAAAAATTATATTTCTGGAAAAATCAAGATGGTTATAAGATTCTCCTAATCGTTTCAAGTTTCAGTTTGGCTGGTACAGTGGTTTTAATAATTAACTGTCATTATATGGTTTATTGTCTGGTCTGTGGTTTGAAGCCCATTCATCTTCAAATCGCTGGATATATCATCTTGTCTGAGAAGAAAATGGGGAGGTGCACTGTAAAAAGCTCTAGATCAAATTATGACAAAAAGTACAGGCACTCAAGGTAAAAGTACATTTTACTGTAAAATTTAATAACAAAAAATATGATATATCGTTGTTTTTACAGTAATATTTACCGCAAAACCACTGTCAGTAAATGAATATTACTGTAAAAATTAAGGTACAAAATTTTCCGGATGTTGCATTCAGGGTGGCAGAACTTTTTATTGTAATTTGATCTGAAACTTTTTACAGTATGCGCAATTGTGATCACCTTACCACCGTCCTGATGTTGGTCGCAAAATCGTAAACCATAAACTCCATGACTTTCCCTTAATCCACAATATGTTTTTGGGAGAGCGTTTTTTTACTTTTGTTTCTTACAAGTATATCTGAAAGAAAAAATAATATTTAATTTTGTTCAGATCTAAAATGAAGCACTTATTACTCAAATATATGCAATAAAATGCGAAAAATTTTCCAACTTCTCTTAAAAGTCAATGGAACCTACGTTTCTAGTTTTAAATCTGATAACAATATAGTTACTTTCTCATCTTTAATCTACTGGAAAAAGTATTTTTCTAAATTTTTATTTCTTTCAATTCTATTCAGCCAATAGGTGACTTTAAGACACACAATAACCTTATCTTAAGCATTCTTTAATCTACAAATATCGTCTATATTGTTATTTTCCGACCAGATTTAGATTGAGTTCCTGTTGTATTTATAAAAACCCAAACTATTTCCGCTTCGAAGAAAAAAAACCCATTTCACAACGAACACACTTCAACGTTTCGAAGTAAAACCATATAAAAGTATAATAATAATAATTTTTAAAGCTGAAGAAAATCATTGCTCGTTATTTTTTACCACGCCATCAAACTTATTCCATAACCTTAAGTTGCGGTCACGATTGCAAAGTGAAAGGTGAAAGCCGGAACATATTAAACTACTTTTTTTCATGAATATTCATTTTTCTTTATATTTTGATGATGGGTTGAAGTTATTCTGTAACCTTTGACTCTCTAATCGTCTTCCCATTATGTTTTGCTCCTCAAGTAGGCCACGTAGATGAGTTAAGTATTTTTGATAAAACTGCCTACTTTCTTTTTGACTTCAATATTCTATAAAGAAGTAACGCCAGCAATTTGGTGTAATTGTTTTGTTGTCTTATATCTAAATTCAGTAGTGAAATGGGATAAAAATATGCCAATCATTTTATATAGCGCCATTAAAACTGTTTGTATTATGATGGAAAACGAAAAAAATAATAATTTCACGATAACAAAAACATACATAGATTAGTTGAGCGAACGAACTACTCAAAAAAAATTTTATCGCCATTTTTATGTCGACATAATCTTTTTCTTGTATGTTCTCTCCAGAATCTAATTCTAATTTGAAATTTTCATACATCAATAGTTTAAGTAAGAACGTATTGAATATCATACAAACATTAATTGAAAAGTTATATAATTGTTAACTGTTTATATAGATATTATGTTTATGTAAGTATACTATGTGCACTATTAAAAAACAACCAAAAGACAACCGGGAAAAAAAGAAAAAAAGCAACGGTAAAAAAATTACTAAAAATGCATCACTTTAACTATAATATGAGTTAAACTTACAACTCGATTGGGGCTGTCGACCAATTTTAGCCCGAATTAAATTTAATTAAGTATTTATTCTAACGAATTATATATATTTTTAAAAAAAAATTACGTTAAGTACAAAGGTTGATTTAAACTTCATAAAAGGAACTTTTCGCTTTTCATACTACTATTTGTAAAAAACTGATCAGGGCTCTCAAGAAAGCACTAAAATTTTTCTGGATCCTAGTAATCAAACAAATTGTGTTCTGATAAAGTAATATACAACCAATAATTTTCCTACTAGTGATTTTTTGAGGCATAATTTTTATAACGTAAATATATTATTCACAAAATTAGCCTCCTTATTTCAGCCTCCAAAATAAGCCAGTTATCACAAAATTAGCCTCCTTATTTTAGGCTTTAAAATAAGCTACTTATCTCAAAATTAGCCTCCTGAGAGACTTTGTTCTGCTCGGAACATTATATAAAATACTATTAATATATATATACTATGATTGTATTATATATAATTAAAAAAAATTTCAGTGTTAATTTCTATCTAGAAATTTGTTTTTTAAAAAAAGGTTTCTAATTACATTCGAATAAATATCTAATAACATCAAATTTGCGTTTAACATTCTCAATGAAATTGATCACTAAATTCATTTAATTGCTAATGTAGGGCTTTTTCTCACTGCTCCTTTTTTTCTCTTGCCTTATCTACAACGGTTTTTTTAGGAGTATTTTTTCCCATGGTTCGAGCAAATAGTGTCTTCTACTGCACAGCGTTTCAGAAGATTTTTGTAGCATAATGTGCAATTGTTACAGGTTCGAAAATCATAACTAAAAATACCCTATCTTTCGGAGGCCCTGTGACCTTTCCACTGAACCCTAGGGCTCTACGGAAGTTTCATGTTTTTCAACTTTGTGTGCTTGTAGAATATATCAATTTTCACTTGAATACAAACGTTTATATATCAAATTGAAGGTAATTTAATGTAAAATTTAATAATAAATACAGTATTACAATATCTGTATTACAAAAACAGTTATGCAATTAATAATAAGATCTATCTTAGATTTGCATTTTTTTAAAGTGATACTAGGATAACCCTTAATTTTCAAGACAGCTTCACAGCGTCTTTTCATCGAGTGAACGAGTGTTTAGAGTTCATCTTTCGTAATCACATGGTGCCAAGAATCAATTATAGCTTCACTTAGATGTCTTTTATTAGATAGACGTTTTTTTCGCACAAGAATTTTCAAACGTCGCCGCAAATTTTCAATTGGATTGAGATCAGGGCTGTTTCCTGGCCATGGTAATATATCTATGCCTTTATTTTGAAACCATGCATTTGCATACTTTTGCTGTGTGGCATGGAGCTGAATCCTGCTGAAAAATAAATGGTTCGTTGTTGGGGAAGAGATCCCTGATGGAAAGTATCAATTTTGGTTTCAGGACAGTTTCGATGTATTTTTTGGCATTCAGGATGCCAAATCAGGCCGAAAAAATGCACAAGTGCTACTACCGATAGAAAAATTAAATGGCTATGCCTTCAAGATAGAAAAATGTCATCAGATGCCGTTAGATGCGAAATGAATGCTGCTGGTATTGCAGCAAGTTCAAGAACAATAAGAAGAAGCTTATCAGGATTTGGACTACAAGCTAGAATTCCAAGGGAAAAACCATATTTAAATCAAAAGCAACTCAAAAAACGAGTTAAGTCGGCAAAAAAACACATTAAATGGTCAGAAAATCAATGGAAGCAAGTAATCTGGATTGATGAGAGTAAAATATCGCTCTTTGGAAGTGATGGTAGAAAATACGTGAGACGTAGAGTAGGTGAAGCACTTCATCCTGATTGCATTGAAGCAACTACTAAAAATCAAAAAAATGTCATGGTTTGGGCATGTATATCTGCAGATGGTGTGGGTCGAATTCAAGTAATTAATGGCATCCTGAATGCCAAAAAATACATCGAAACTACCCTGAAACCAAAATTGATACCTTCTATCAGGGATCTCTTCACCAACAACGCACCATTTATTTTTCAGCAGGATTCAGCTCCATGCCACACAGCAAAAGTATGCGAAGCATGGTTTCAAAATAAAGGCATAGATATATTACCATGGCCAGGAAACAACCCTGATCTCAATCCAATTGAAAATTTGTGGCGACGTTTGAAAATTCTTGTACCAAAAAAACGTCCATCCAATAAAAGACAACTAAGCTATAAATGATTCTTGGCACCATGTGATTACGAAAGATGAAATCCAAACACTCGTTCATTCGATGAAAAGACGCTGTGAAGCTGTCTTAAAAATTAAGGGTATTCCTACTAAGTATTGATTGTGTAAGTATCACTTTAAAAAAATGCAAATCTAAGATAGATCTTACTATTAATTGCATAACTTTTTTGGTAATACAGATATTGTAATACTGTATTTATTATTAAATTTTGCATTAAATTACCTTCAATTTAATATGTAAACGTTTGTATTTAAGTGAAAAATAATATATTCTACAAGCACACGAAGATGAAAAACATGAAACTTTCAAAAAGTGTCCACACTTTTGGCCACCACTGTATATATATAAACACCGAAGAGCCATTTCATTATGACCATCCTCCATCTATAACAATGGGCTCGCCCAGGTTTTCATGGTTTCTATATACATTTCAATTATAATTTATAATTTATATACATTTCAAAATACAAATGCAGAAATAATGAAAATTTAAAAAAAAAAAAGGTAAAAGGTTCTATCTATGTATGTCACTTTAATTACTTTTTTTAATATTTTTCCTCTTTATCAGCTTCTTTAGTCCTTTCAGAAGATGGCTTTTTAGTTATCATTTAGCTTGTTATTTTATGTTAATGACTTCGTTCTCGTATGAGGTAATTACTTTTTGTATTTAATCTTAATATATATATATATATATATATATATATATATATATATATATATATATATATATATATATATATATATATATATATATATATATATATATATATATATATATATATATATATATATATATATATATATATATATATATATATATATATAAACTGCTGTTTGTAGAAAATGCAACACCATGAAAGAATCATCAGAATCAAATGAAATTTAATGCAGAAACGACTTGTACTGATACAAATAAATGATGAAATTTTCAAAACAAAAGAAACAAATTAAGCGTCCGAAATCAGTATTTGGTGCAGCCACCACGCGCTGCAATAAGTGCTGCTATACGACGTGGCATGGAGTCAAACAGATGTTGAATATCTGCTTGAGGAAGAGAATTCCATATCGCTTGTATGCGCAACCAAAGTTCGTCTTTGGAAACTGCAGGACGCGGATCACGAGTGAGACGCCGACCAACCATATCCCACACGTGCTCAATAGGCGACATATCCGGCGAATAAGCAGGCCAAGGAAGAAGTTGCATGCGTTGTGCTGAACAGAAGTCTCTAACAGTCCGCGCAACATGTGGGCGTGCATTATCCTGCTGAAAGATAGCTCCAGGGATGCCTTGAAGGAAAGGAACGACTTCGGGCTGTAGCACTTCACGGACGTATCTGTTGCTATTGAGATTACCCTCAATTCGTATCAAATTGGATCGTCCATGATACGAAATCGCACCCCAGACCATAACTCCGGGTGTTCGACCACTATGTCGTTCAATAATACACTCAGGAAGGCAGCGTTGACCGGCATAACGTCTAACACGAACACGGCCATCATGGGTCCACAAATTGAAGCGTGATTCATCTGAAAAGACAACTTGGTGCCAATCAGCTCGCCAGTCTCTGTGCTCAAGAGCCCACTGCCGACGCAGCCGTCGATGATCCGCCGTGAGGGGAATCCTGTATAATGGCACCCTTGCACGCAATCCACGGCGCAGCAGACGACGACGAATTGACGAAGCCGACAATTGTACACCTGTAGCAGTAGACCAATGTGCTGCCAGCTGCCTGGAGGAAGCTGTGCGATCATTCACCGCCATGCGGAGCAGGTGTCGATCATCGCGCTCTGACGTCACCTTCTGTCGTCCAGTGCCTGTTTTTCGAGTTGTTCGGTGCTCGTCGGTCCACTGCTTCCAAACTCGCATCACTGTGGAACTGTTCCGCTGCATACGAGCTGCTATTGCGCGATAGGAAAATCCTCCTTCTCGAAGGCCGATTATCCTCCCTCGTTCAAACTCCGTAAGTTGCTTGAATTTCTTATTCTTCCGTCGTGGAGGCATACTCAGGTTTCACTAAACGTTTGCCACTAACAAATAATCATAGACTATTTTCAACGTCCCGCTACAGCACTTTATTTATACGCTTTCAGCATCAATTCAGAGGGCGCTGCGCGCGCCACGCACGCGCGATGGCTCTGAAACTTTATTAATTTGCATAATATCCTATAATTGACATTTGCTGCGAATTTCATTTGATTCTGATGATTCCTTCATGGTGTTGCATTTTCTACAAACAGCAGTTTATATATATATATATATATATATATATATATATATATATATATATATATATACATTATTTTTTATTTTTTTCCATATTTTCTCAATTTTTTATCTTATTTTATGAGTTCTATATACTTGCAGCTTATGCGCAGTTAATAAAACTTATTAATTATTTTCGTTTTTCTCTTTGTTTTTATTGTGCTATATATATATGTATATATATATATATATATATATATATATATATATATATATATATATATATATATATATATATATATATATATATATATATATATATATATATATATATATATATATATATATATATATATATATATATATATATATATATATATATATATATATATATATATATATATATATATATATATATATATATATATATATATATATATATATATATATATATATATATATATATATATATATATATATATATATATATATATATATATATATATATATATATATATATATATATATATATATATATATATATATATATATATATATATATATATATATATATAAGGAGCACCATTTTCCCATTTGCGTCAAAGGGTTAGTAAAAATATGAAGCGAAATAAATACAGTAAAATGCATTTCTAACTGGTGGTCTGATAAAACCTTTGTTCGCTACCAAAATCTATGTTTAATAATTAACTTTAGTAGACTTAAAAAAGAGGTATTAAATAAGTTCTTTAACAATTACGTGACACTATATTCAGTATAGTGCTTATTTACCAAAGAGTAGTTCGCTTGACCTGAATTGGGTAATGTAATTCAAAGGAAACTAAAAGGAACATTCATTTAGTAGATATTTGAAGATCTTCATCGTGGGAAATTCATTCAAACTAAACAGAAGAACAGTGAATGCATTTATCATAATTTAAAGAAGATGTGATGAGAGATGCTTCTTTTTGATCCCCATCTAATCTTAAACAGTTAATTACATAAAGCACTTTAAATTTAAAATAATTTCGTAATTCAAATGATGTTATTTTAATAATTTCTTAAATTATTTCTCACTTGTGGTTTGTCATTTCCAGTCTCTGGCCAAATTATTAGACGCATTATAAGATTCTATGTAAAATCTTAATTATTAGTTGATACTATACAACTTTATTGCTTTTACGCGATTGAAACCGGTTTCCACTTGCTTGCGTTCGTGTATCAATTAGTTGAATTATACAATATATAATATAAATTGGAAGATAGGATAAATTAGATGATAAGTTATATAAATATAGAATATTTGTTGTATAGGGTATTATATTGTTATATTATAATAATTAGACCAAATTATTAGTTGCACTGTAGTGTTTTAATGATGACATGGTTTGCACGAGTTTATATGCAATACTTTTATATTTAAACATACATGTAATGGGTTTTAATTCAGGAAATTTTTTACATACTTCCTATTTGTTTTTATTTTTAATGTTTTGCATTACAATGTTAACTAATTGATACACGAACATGAACAAGTGTAAACCTGTTTCAGTCACGTAAAAACAATAATTTTGTATAGTATCGCCTGATAATTAAGATTTTACATAGAATCTTACAGCTCGTCTAATAATTTGGCCAGAGACAGTATAAAGAGAAAACAATGTTTCATCACTGCTTACTCGCATATTATCAAAACACATACTCGCATATTATCAAAATTAATTGTAGAGTTTTGATGGAAGTAGATGTAAGGCACGAATAATCAGCCTGCTGCAGGATTTATTAAAAATTTAAAAAATTCAAAATAGAAAAGAAATTATCATACGCGGCTGAATATAAAAATTCCAGAAAATGTAACAGATTGTCACTAGTACAACGGTGTGATAAGATAGCGAGGAAGTGGCCCTGGAACGAGCTTATTGGTTTGAATTATGTTCCTGTGGTGCTGGTATGTTTTGCTGTGGTTGTTCACTCTCGTTTTACCATTCTATTCTCTCTTTTCTATTTTTTTTTTGTTCGAAAGAACTTTCAATTTAAAAGCTATATCACACAGAGTAAAAAGTATAGACAAATCTGCCAGAATATGGTAAAATTTACCGTGTTTCTGGCTCTATTGTAACACCAAAAATCTCGGTAATTATTACTCAAGCGCTTTGGGAATTACTCTTGTAAAATTAAAGATTAAATATGGTATTGAAAAATGCGATGAAATATGTTAATTTTATTATGATACCTTAACAGTATGGCTTAAAACTAATCTATTCGGTAAAATATACTTCCGAATTTTTTTTTTTTTTTTTTAATAAAGTTTGGTAAATAGGAACTAAATTTTTTTTAAAAACCAGAATTTACGGTACGTCGTTACCATATGAACGTTAAAACTACTAAATGAAGGATTCAAATACCGTATATTTAGGTTTTATTAACCATGATTTTGCTTTTTTTAATTAGAAGTGTCATTACTATACTATACGGTAATAGTAATATTACCAAAAATGTTTTTCTTTGTGTAATTAAATATTAATTGTTGAATAGATTGTTTAATAGCTGAGTTAGGTTTCTTCAGTTTTTCATTTTTATTTTACTCAGAATTGGACTGACTGAGCCTTTAAAAAGGTTTATTAACAATAAAACCTAAGTTATTCCTTTTTTTTATTGTTTTTAAAATCTTCATTACTCAGACTTAAATTAAAATATTGTGCTGTTTTCTCATAAAACCCCACAGTCGCTAATAAATAACAATTTTTCACATTTTACAGTTTCCGACGAACTGACTGTTCATCGGAAACGGAATGCAAATTTTTTTTCTTCAGATAGAGAACATTTCTAAAACATTTGGCCACCCTCTATGAAAATGATTATCAAAGTTATCATACTTACATGAATGATATTTAAGTCTTATTCAATAATGCATCAAGTGTACTTCATTAATGCTTTTTAGTAGTTTCTTTAGTAAAATTATTATTACTTACTTTAAAATCGTGCTGTTCAAGTTTTGCATATTGTTTTAATTGAACTTTAAAGTTTCATTGAAAATTCTAAAATTTAACCCAAGTTAATTGTATCTCAGGCAGGTAATTTAACAAAGCAAAATTGAATTTTTTTAATTTTCTTTTCTCAAGAACTTTTTGAACTTTGAGTATTTCACATCCAACAACAAAAAAAGGTATCATATAAACATCGTTTGCATCAGTAATGTGTACAATATGCAGCTTATATGAAGACGTTTCTTTAAGTAATTCTACAAATCAATAAATTGCAAATTGTAAACAATTTAGATAACTGTTCTTACCATTTACTATAACGATAAAATGGAATGGATGCAGAGTTTTCTCATACGTTAATATAATCAATAGCTGCACCTACCTAAATACCATTTGCATGAATGCATCATACGCACACCTCAAACAGTATGAAAATTAAAATAAACAAAAATGAACACCAGAATTTAAGTAATTTAAGTCAAAATGGAAAAGCGCTATAAGCAGCTAAGACCAAAATTGTCTTAAGTAAACAATTTTTTAAAAAAAATTTGAGAAATTTAAATAAAAACCAAACAAATTTTAATAATACACATGTTAGCACAAACAGTACTTCATCAGGAACACACTGCCATCAATCACTAGCGAAACGCGTGATATCGTTGAATTTTGAAATTATTTTCTTTAAAGTACTAAGAAACTTTTATATAAACCACGTTCTGAGGTTGTTTTTGACATAATTTGAATGATTTTGTTTAAACGCTCTCATGATGTCTAACGGCAGAATGCTATTTTCAAGCCAGAACTTTAAAATGAAGATCCAAGCGTTAATGACGAATCTTTTCTTGTTAAATACTACAAAACAGAATATTAAGATTGTTCCAAAAGACCCCAAAACACAATTTCTATATTTAGATGCATCTTCTTTTTTCTTCTTTCATCAAAGGAGGTATTGTTAGATGCATTTTCCTTTCAAGCGCGACCGTCACAATCAAGTCATCAAGCATGACGTCATTCGTAGAAATAGAAATGAACATTATCGTCTGCTTAATTCCTATTGTTCCTTTTGGAAAGTATTAAAAAAAGAACACGGTTTCTGCTTCTGAGATTAAAGTACTTTCGCACCCTGCTTTTCTCCAAAGGTCAAGAACAAGTTGGAAGAACACGATTTTTTTCTTCTTCTTTGTTATTATTTTAATCGAAACAACAGAATAATTTCGTTTTATTTCTGTCCATCTGGGACGATAATGATCTGTGTCCGTACGAGATTTAGTTTAGAACATCTTTATGAACATCGATCAATGAAGTGGAGAAGGAAAAAGAAGAAAAGATTTTCTGGACCTATTAAGTTCAATATGGACTACGGAAGGTTATCTAGGTCTTCTTTTAAGGATTTATCCTGGAGATATATAAATGAGAAATTTTTGGAGACTTGATCTCATTTAAGCAACCATCCTCATAGTATTCTCTTTACTAAAGATAGAAAGACATATTTCTCTACTTGATTTGTTTACGAATCTGCTTTGTATTTTACTGCAATGTGGTTCAGTGTAAAATGCTATTTTCAAGTGAGTTTTTGTTGTTCAACTTTATTAAATCCTTAGAATAAACATTATTTATAAATTAGTCTTCTTATATAATACAGGACATACATATCAAAAGGGCTGAAATCCATACAAATTATATTTTTTATTTAAAAAAAGAAGAAAAATTTATAATTTTAATATTTGATGAAAATGCTTTATGAGACTTCTTTTAAATATAATAATATTAATAATAATAATAATATATATTATTATTAGTTCTTCTGTTTAAAACATAATTTTTAATTAAGTTTCCTTACTGATTTTTAAAAACGTTTCGGAGGAAAAAAAAATTCTTTTTTATACATTTGATTATAATATAAGGCAGCCGTTCTAAGTAATACATATACATAAAGTGGCATACATGTAATAAATGATAAATTTACTTACATTAAATTTACCTAAATTTAATTTTTAATAATTTATTTAAATTTACTTATATTATAAGTAGTTTATATTATAATTTTAAAAAGCTAAGGGAAACTAATAATATTGATACTTTAATAATGTGCCTAACTGGATAACGGGTCTTAATTTTTTTTACAAAAATTTAAAAAGCTTTTTAAAGTTAATTTTTAAAAAAAATGCGTGTCATTAAGTAAAAATGCATATTACTAAGCAAAAATGCATACTATTAAATAAAAATAATTTTGCATAATTTTAGTGAAGAGGCATGTAATTAAATTAAACATTTAGAAATTGTGTTTAATTTTTCATACATATTCTTGCCCAATGTATATTTCTTAACGCTATTTCAAATAATTTTTGTCCAGTTTAAAAAATAATTTTCCGGCAAATTACTTTATTGAATTTTAGTTCACTTTGAGATAAAAGATCGTTTGGGATTTAGATATTTGTGATATTAACACATGCATACATGCATGCTTAAATTCAGGTTAAAAACTTTTAAGTAACAAAAATAGTTTTAATATTGAAGAGTGTGCCAGATCAGAATTAGCAAAATTTCTGATTTACATTCTCTGACCCATCGTATACTATGTAACAAATTGATTCTCAATTACATATTTATTATTGAATTTCATTATTTTAACTTATTTTATGCATGTAAGTTAAGATTGCGTAATCAGCTTGCATAATCTGAACGTACTGTTTGAAAGGAATATTAATTACATTACTGGTTCTGTATTAGGTTTATTTAAAAAAATAAAAAATTATAAATAGTTATGTTCATATTAAGTAATAATTAATAATTTTGAGAAATATTTTTAATATGAAAGTTTTCTTTAATTTCTTAGAGTATATAAAATTTTTTAAACTTTGAAATAAATTATTTAATAAACAATTTAAATATAAAAATAGTTATAAGTCTTAAACGTTCAATAGATTTATTGTTGTCAACATATTACATTGTGTTTTGTTTTGAGTTTTATTACATCATTTCTTGCTTTTTCAGGTATATTTTTATTTCTTAATGAGGTTTTTATCAAAGTATTATATCATTATACATAAATATATGAATTATGTGAAACTGGGAGTTCTAATTATTATTTTTTTTTCATTTTGCTAAATTTTTTTCCGCATTTGGAATTTGAAATACCATTTGGTGTTTGAAATAAATTTGAAAAAAATCATATCTGAATAATAAAATTATATTTTGTTTATGCAATTATAAAGTAATTGGTAGTATTGAGTGTAATATGACCAATAAACATGTTCAGCATATTAATCTCTGAATTATTCGTCTCATTTTTGGAAAAGTATGTTTCTAAACACGATATAATTTTATTTCAATATTTGTTAAATTTTTGGTAGTATCGAATAGTTTTTAAAAAGAATTTTATTCAATGAAATGAACACATTACTGTTAAAGCCTTGAAGAATCTAGTCTTTCTAATCGATTTCTAAGTTAGTCTTAAAATTTTTAAAAATTATTTTTCTTCTAACTAGCAAATACAGAAACTTAACTTTACTCTTTTAGCAGTTTATCTAGTTCTGACACTCATAGATGGCATTTGTATTAAGCAGTTATTTTATTTTATTTTATAACCGTCGTTGAACACCCGACCCTGTTTTGGGTTCACGACTACTAATTTTTACTACGTAGCCTCAGAATTTTGAACCCAATCCAGAAGACAAGGGAATTATGGATCAAGTATGGGGTGAAATTTACCTTCGTGGAGAACTTTTTGAGGGAACTAACCCGCATTTGCGTTACATGGAGAGGAAAGCCGCGGAAACCTCCCGTGGTCAGCCTGCCGACCAGTGGAATCTAATCCATGATCCGTCTACCATTGAGGATATTTTAAGTCAGTATTGTGGTAGGTGCGCACTGGGTGCGGGATTTGTATCGTCATAACTGGAAGCTGATCACTTGACATTGTTGGGTAAATGGAATAAAAAATGGGAATTAATATACTTGAAATTTATACAAGAACTGCAGAAAAATCTACTTTCATCAAAAATGTATTATACGCTTTGCATTATTTTTATGTTTTGCAAAATATTCTTACTAAAGATGAGTTCCTTTATTGGCTCTAATTTTTCTGGTTTGACTTATTTTAGCAGAAATTGTTATAATACGCATTACAGAAGGTGCTTTCAATAGACCACTCTTTATAAGTATTTTTTAGAATACTTCCCAGAAACGAAAACAAAATATTATAATTGGAGATCACAAGTTAATATTTCAGTGGAGAAAAAACAAAAACGTTATCGAAATTTGACAAATCACAGTACAAGGCAAATAAAATAAGCAACAAGTTTGATTAATGGAGAAAGCAGAGAGAAATAGAAAGACTATTATTAGAAATACTTTTAAGCTTTAACCACCAATTAATACTTGATTCATCTTTTATTAGATGTCCCTTACTGTAATGTGATATAAAGATTTTGATAGCATCTTTGTTTTTTTCCTCACTTAAATATGATTTTTTTTGTGACCCCTAATGGGTAAAATATTTTTTCATTATTAGTTTATGATCAAAAATCCATATTATTGGGGATTTTTATGGAACACCTTTATAAAAATTATAATGCTGAGTGCAAAGTAATGTTGTATGTAAAATAAAGTAAAATGATTTCCTTATTGGCAAAAACACATAAACTATTCCCCTCAAGTAATAGTAAAATGTGGTTAGAACGAGCTGGAAAAATAATTCCCTCCTTAATCTCTAAAGAAATCTTAAAAGTGCATGGTCAGAAGATTTAAAAATATATATATTTTTTTAAACCATAGCATAATATCAATTTAATAACATATTTTTCTGTTACTAATTTCTTTTAAAATCAAATCTTCCTAATTCTCCTTCAATCTTTCCAAAAGAATCTTTTTATTTTACCTAACAAAAAAAACCTTATAGTTCTTTATTGTAGGGTAAAATACTATATGCTGAGCTGCAATAATTACTTAAATACAATTTTATTCTAAATAGTTTATTTCGCAAGTTCAAATTTTTTCAATACAGGTCAATGCACATAATTATTAGTCAAGTGCAAATTTTTGCAATACAGGTCTTTACTTTTACTTTATAATCTAGTGAAAGTAATTCTGTTTATTCATAATCTAATCATAGCTGATTTTTGTAATTTATATACGATTGCATATTTCAGTCTTGACTTCACTATTAGAATTTTACTAACAAAAAAAAAACATTTCAAGCTTGAACGAAGCAACTTTAAAAACTCTAAAAACACATTTAAAATAAATCCTCTTATTTCTTACAAAGGTGAGACATTTTGTACGGTACAAATTTTATGAAGTACTAATTTATACTTTTCCTCCTTGTAGTCACTGGCTGTGATGTTCATAATAGTACACCTATCTAATGGAACTTTTGAAACGAATAACTCGAACAACTCATCAGAATCTTCAAGAGACCAAATTTTATCTCGTTCTGACTCAGGCAAGTATAAAGAAATGGGTTCGTCTAAACAATTAACTTACTTAAAACCAGAAGAAACCTTAATCCACAAAGAGTGGCCCGCAAATAGCAATAGACGCAGTTCATTCGAGCCTGGTTGGTTTGGTTTTAATAACTTCATCACCAGATCAGCAAGGCACTTGCCTTTGGGATTCGACCGAACTTCCTTACTTGGAGAAAGTACGCATGTATATCCAATGATAAACATTCCACCACCATTTCCTAACTTCAATATGAATCCAAATTTAGCTTTACAACAGCATTTAAATGAAATGCAACACAGTTTTTCCATCAAACCACCCAATGACGGTTTGCTAGAATCTCAATTGGTGGTAATTGAACAACCAATGCAGATGCCTCCAGGATTTCTAGTACCTGTTTATCGCCCTCCCCAAAACTCATTTAAAGCAAATCAGCCAACTAGGAATTACCAACAACCAAAAGTCAATCTTCATCAATCTTCATCAGCTCCAAATCCTGTCACAATTAAAATAGTGCCTTTAAAGATCACGTCTTTCGATATTGGTAATGTCTTGAAATCAATGTCTTGGGTACCAATTCCTATGGACCTTTTAAAAGTCAGCAACGCTCAAAAGATGAATGGCAACAATGATGGCCGATCTTATGACTCCAATAAGCCGATGTTTGATGATGACGAAGAGTCAGATTTACCGCCTCCTTCCTCTCATGTTGCAACACCTCTTGGTATTACATATGCTGACAGTATTAGGTCACAGAGATATACTAATAGATATAATAATAGATATAATAATCGTTCATAACGTAAAAGAAATCAAAAATGTTGTTCTTTAGTTGCCATTTTAAACAGAGACTGACAAAGAACCTTTTTATTAACTGAATCATTCTGAACCAAAAATTTCAATAGATTAAATTGTATCTAAATTTATCAGATGCATAAGTAAAAAAACTTGAGAATGATTAAACTATTTCCTTTATTTTTCATATAAATGTAAATATAAACTCATATTATTATTTTTATGGATGAAAAATGCTCTATCAGATCAAAGCTTTATTGAACACAAATGTTAGACATAACTCTATTTGAATTCGGTTTAAGTTATGAGATGAATCTTTAATTTATGAAATGGCCTCTTTATGATATCCTATAAATTCTAAATCTATAATTATTAATAAAACAACTAAATTTAAAAAACAATATTATTGCATTTAATAATCAGTTTTGGAAAAGTTGAGAATACTTTGTCATCAGTAATTGGGGATTACTGATTAATAATCAAATGGAAATTACTCAATTTCGTTAGTGAAATTTACACTGCTTATCATGTTTGTACCGTGTATTCCATTTTAGTTGTAATGATCAAACATTTAAATAAATATTGACGCAATAAAAAATTATTTCAAACTAAATTTTAAAAAAAGTTTTAAACAAAAATTCGTATATATTTTTAACATTAACTGAAGGAAACTGTTATACTCAAAAGGAAATATCTGGCTGCTTGCAAACGCAGGCCATGTTTTGCAGTGTGCCAGGCTAACAGAAAAGCCACCTCTATTTTTTAATCTGTCTCACACTTTTCATGCTTGTGGCAATCGAGATTATTAAACATTAAAGAGATTAGACTAATAAAAAAATATAACACCAGTAGCTAAATTAGCCTGATTTGTTTCAGGCTGATTGTAATAGAATTCGATTGTTTTAGAAATTATATCATTCATTGTCTGGTTCACTATACTTCTCCATTTAAAGCATCGGCATGATATGAAGTTCGTTCCATTAAACATAAATAATTTTAAATATATATAAATTTATTTATGTTCGTATAATTTTTTCATGTAGCTTAAAGGCACGTAGACTAATTATAATCAAATTGAAAGTTATCAAATTGTATGGAAAATACTGGACACTTTTCCTGGAACATTACAATACGTTATTTGCAATTTTCAAATTTGCCTACGACAGATCCATATAATAGTAGAAATCTATGTTAAGCGGAACATTTAGTATGTCAAGGTTTTCTAAATTAATGTTTTGCTCTAGAACATATCTTATATTTGTATTAACTCAATACTTAACATCGAAGAATTTCGGCTGGCCGAATAATGTTTATATATTTCATTTTATCTAAGCATTTAATTAAAATATTATCAACATAAGTTTCTGTACGAAAAGATACTTATGAATTATTAGTATAAGATTTCTGTTCTTATAACTGAAACAGAATGCTTTTGTAAACAAAAATCTTCTAATTAAATTTTAATATAATTTTTAAATTCTTTAGATAATAGCTACTTATTTTTCACTTTTTTTAATTTCAAAATGCTTAATAGTTGAACATTTTTTATTACTAGTTGCGATTAATTTTTTTTATAAATTTGAAAATGTAGAAAATACAATTTTAAAGCTTTAGTTATTCGTAAAGAATAATATTCCAAATTTGGATGGAGAATTTTTTAAATAAATCGTGAAAATCGATATCTCATTACCTCAATTTTATCTGCTACCAACTCCAGTTATAAAGGAGCGCAACAAAACATAACATTACGTTGCATAGCATTTTTAGCATTATAATTTTCATTATTATTTTCATTATTTAAATTTCGGCACTAAGCAATGTGTTTTAGTTGCCATAACAGCAGAAGAGGAAAATAGGTAATTCATATTTTAACGATGGTGAAGAGCATTTTTTTTACTGAATGTTTGTGATGTCTTTTGTGGGAAAAAATGATTTGTCTTTTGTATTCTACATGTAATGGACCGCATAATGAATAGATATCAAGCATCATTAGTAGTGTCTTAAGATGACAAGCTGGATTTCGATGTTGCAAAGGATGGTAATGTTCCCCTGAAATTGTTTGACATATTACGTTAATTATATTTAAATAAAACAATATTTGCTTTAAATTATCTTTCTTACTTTAAATGCTTTCATTGATTTTATTATTAATAAAGTAAAAACGCATTAGTAGTTATTAAGAACATCGCTAACTTATGAAAATATCAATAGTTCAGGTTTTGAATTCTCTTATAATTTGTTTAAGCTAAATTGAATGTCACTAATAATTTTTAAGCATGATAAATCATATTTTATAACTTGGAATAATATCTAATTTCAAAAATTAGTTGCGGTCAGACATTACCAGAAGTAATGTTGACTAAGCATAATAGACAGCTTTCACCATTGTTTATATAGATGGCGTTGCTAGTCTAAATGAAGAAGTGACACCTCATCCGAGTATAATGAGACTGCCTGGTAACAAATGAGTTACTGATCTAGTTCAGCCTTGATTTAGCTCGTATTATAATCAAAAGAAAAGAATGCTTCTTTTCTTCAAGAAGACGCAATGTTAAAGTTTGTTAAAATAATCATATTTCTTGAATACAATTAAAAATTTCTAATTGTGTGCATTGAATCTTTCAAGTACTATCGGTTTGCTGGAGGCAATGATCCCACAATCCTTTTGATAGAAATTTCATTAAATCAAATTATATAAATTTTTGTTAATGGTTACACTTGTCTTGCAGATTTTCTGGATTTAATTATTGCGTATAAATCTCTTTTTATAAATGTGCCTCCATCCAACAAAACAATTTTTTGAAATGAATTGTTTTAAATTAAAAGAATCGAAGCAGGAACAACAATTAGACATGAATGTTTACAAATACAAAATGAAGCTGGCGTAGAAATAGGCCATTCGATTTGTCATCTTGAAAAAGCGTAGCTTAAAGGTATAGTTTTATTTGATAATTATTCAATTAAGTAATACTGCTGATAAAATAAGTTCCTGCTTTTTGTGGAATTTTTAAGAATAATATGACATAATTGAAATTCAAATTTAACGCATTAAAGCATTTTGGCACACATTCTACAAGTTTAAAAAATTCCAAGTTTTCCTATTTATACGTTATAAAATTTTTTAAAAATATCAAAATCAATTTTCAGATGTTAACGAAAAATCGAGGAATTTATTATTTTACTGCACTTAAAATTCGGTAACTATATACTATACATTTCGGGGATCCGTGAAAAGTCTAGTATCACATTACCTATTATATTAAATACCTACTACCCCAATGTCAATAGTACCAATAATCAAAAATAATTATGTATTCACTGATGTCAATTAAATTTTTTTAACTGGTCCCATAATGGATAATATTTTATAAACAAGCTTATCTTACTCAGAAAGTCTTTTAAGCTTTTTCACTTAATTTTTTCAATTAAAAACAAACCTTCATTTTAAATTTTAGTTATTTATTTATTTTTATTTTTTTTGAACTTCTATTCGGTTGTTTTATATTCTATTCGGTATTCCATTTTCTCAATTTGAATTTCAAATTTGATTGTTAACAAGAAGAAGTTGCCTTTTTTTTCGTAATTTTGTGCTTTTTATTTCAGTTATGTTAAAAAGTTATACTACTTTTTTCAAAGCATTTTTAATTATACCTTCAATTTTAATAAGTACCTGACAAAGCAGTCACAAGACCTAACTCCCTGACTCTAATGTTTTTCAGATCCAAACATTTTGTGCATGCATTAGTAAGCATTTTGAGATAATAAAAAAACAGTATTACAATTAATATTTTTGACTTTAAATTATTAATTATTTCAGCACTATTCTTACTAATATACAATTATGCGTGGCAAATTTCTGCTTCATATAGCATAAATCCGTCCATATAGTATAATGATCCATAAATAATCCATAAAGTATATTGATGCTTGTTTCTTAGCTGAAAAAATTGAAGACTATTAATGTTATTTTAAGAACAAAGTTATACATTTCTTGAAAAAAATTACTTTATGAAATGTTTGGATTTACACGTAACTATATAAAGAGCCTGATTTTATAGGCAGTGTCTTAAAATAACGTCAAATGTTTGAAATCTTACTACTTAATAAAGTAAATGTTGCAAGACGGGTATTTTGAATTGGATTATGCACTATAAGAAATTTCTCGCAAAATTTGTTTAATACCATTTTAATTAGTTGCTATTTTTAACATATTCAAATAAAATAGTTAAATGACCATGAATAAGATAGTATTCAAGCTGCTAACTGCGAGAAAAACTGCTTATTAATTGCTATCAATGAACAACAAAATTTTATCGCACCAGCTAGATCCACCCGATAAAGTCACTTAGATCCCCGCAGATGGGTCCATATTTTAGCCGAAAAAGCTAATCTGTGAATCCCATGACTGACAGAGCGGTGGTTTAAATCCCAGAGTTGGCACCATAATTTTTCCTTCTTTCCCTTTAACACATGAAGAGTTTCCAATTTCCGGCACTTCCCAATTTGTGACCCTGGGTAGTTAGAATACGATGCTCTCGCTCACTTATAGATGGCAGCATCATAAGGCAGCCAAACTATCTCCTATATCCAGTTGAAGTTTTTTTCTTATAGTTTTGAAACCAAGTGAAATGTAAATGGTTAGAAAACAGTGTAGTTTTGTATTCATTGTTTTTTAACCATATTAAATGAAAACAGTTTCGAAATCGGGAAAGAAGAAAATATTCTTTACAGTAAATTTTACAGTTAATTGGATGGACAGACTGCTGCCGGAAATTTAACCATAATTTTAGAATGGAAATTCCAACTGTATATTTGATGGTTATTAACTAAATTTGGTAAATTAACGCGTTTGGTAATTCTTAATAAACTGCTAAAGTTCGCTTATAATTGTAATGATTTCATAAAAAATCTGAACTAAAAAAATTTGAGTGCTTCTTAATTTTTAAAATAGGGATTGCTTAAGTAAAAAACTTTAAATTGAAATATTTTGAGATAATTATTCAGTGTTTTTTCTAACTAAATTAATTAATGTTTCATGAAAAAAATTTTATTTAAAAAAATTCTTTTAACGAATTATATAACTATTTTCGAAAAGCTCTTTTAATACTTTTTACATAAAAAAATCACTAGTTGTGTTTTTCGCGTTTGATAATTTTATGTTTGTGATTATTTGATGTTTTTCAATCGATTACTTTCCTTGTAGTAAAACTCTAAAGATATTATATGATTGCATCAATATATTTATATTATAGTTTGCTTTGTAGAGAAAATGTCATGAAGATCGAATTGCATTGTAGAGACTGATAAATGTATAAATGTAAATAAAAACTTTTTGTACTTACGTAAGTGTTTTTTTTTTCTTCAAGAAACCAGACACGTGAGTAATTTCAAACTCACAAAAATATATAATTTCATTTTATGAATTTTAAACATCATCATTACTTTGTCATTAACGTAGCAGGAAGATCCAAGGAGATATCATATAAATTTATTTGCTTGGTTTATTTGATTTGATAAATTTTTATGCAATTAAAAACTTTACATTTAAGACTTCCTGCTCAAATCACGATAAAAAGTACTGGCACTCAAGGTACTGGTACTTTTTGCCTTTAATTCAATTTCGACAGTACAAAATATCTGATATATCGTAATTTTTAAACCAATATTTACCGTTAAGTCACTGAATCACTGTAATTAATTAAATATCACTGCAAACATTATGGTATAAAATTTTGTGGCTTAAAGGGTTTTGTCGGTAAAAAGGGTTTTACGGATAAAGCACCATGGGTACTAGTACTTTTTATCGTGATTTTATCCCAAATTGTTTACAGTGTATTTATTTTTTTATTATTTTTATGATTTAAATAATTGAAAATGTGAATTATTCTATTTATCTAAATGCATTTAAAGTGTCATTAGTCGTAAACTCTAGATATTATAGAATACAAGCAATTTGCTTATGTGTTTTGAAAAATAGAATCCAAACTATAAAACAGCATTTCATCTCGCTGTATTAAATAATCGTAAGCGCTGCTGCTGTTTTTAATAATCAACTTTTCGTTTTCTTTTTTTTTCCTTACTGCAGCTTATTATTATATTACTATAGCTTAAAATTGCGAGCACAAAGAACATGACAGAATAAAAATATTTGTTATTCGTTAAACAGTTCGAGAATTGTTAACTATTAAACTTTAGGTAAAATTTATCATGCAAAAAAATACAAACTGAAATGCAACAGTGGAATTGAAATTATACTTGCTGGAAGAGCAATTTATATTTGTGAACTTAAAACGCGCTTTTCTTTCCTCGAAAATCTTATTTGTTTGAAAGTTAATTCAATTTTAAGATCTGTTTTTTTTCTCTCTCTCTTTTGCAGTATATATTTTCTATTTGTTGAAAAAAATATCTTTCTCCCTCGTAATCTTTATTTTCTAAGAGCTCACGCTTGAGTTAATGTCAAAAGTAATAGAATAAGAGAGGTAAAATTCCTTGTTAACAGATATAAATCTTAGCATTTGCATAAAAATTTTTTTTAAATAATAATAATTTAATTCAAGAGAATTGAAAATCATTTCCTATTTGAACTGTTATACGTCTCTTTGAGCAGCAAAATCATTTCTCTTCATAACTATCTTAGTAAAATTATTTTTATTTTTTTATTGAGTCACACAACAGTTTAGGTTAGTTTTTTTTTCCAAGTGCAGATGATAATAGTTTTCAAATACAGGTTTTATTATACAAATTTTTATATATCAGAGCAATTGACGTGTTCTTATATAAAACTGCAATAACTTTATAATTTTTTGCTAGAATGTTCTTTGCTTTATGGAAAATATTGTCTAAATGATGAAAGAGAAACAATTATAGGGATTGGTAGGTGGAGCAAGCAGGGGGCGGAAGCTCCTAGTTTAAAAAATATTAAGAAATTAAAAATGTTTTTTATTAACTAGTTTTTGAATTTTTCAAAATTACTAAAAATTTACGTTACATCGACCAGTCAAAATCCCATACCCTTATATAATTAACTTTAAAAGAAGCTTATTGTAAAAACATGATGTAAGTTACTTTTTAAACAATAAATATCTCATAAAATTTCGTACAATTTAAGTTCAATTAAGTCAAAGGAGATCAAAAATCAATATAATTATGCATTACAAGCAACTCACTTAAGATTGTAAGTAATAGAACGTTTTATAACACAAAAGTAAGGAAAATATGAACATCTGTAACTACTGACCTAACTGTTTTGACATTGTATAGAAATCGAGAAACAAAACAGTCACATGTTTATTACAATTTCCATAGCCCAAATATTTTGAGATAAATTATTGTTTAGTACGGTAGAATTAAAAATCGGTCGAAAGTCTCAATCAATAACAGTAATCCTGCTTCTGTTCATACAATAATCTTTTATAAATTGTAGGAATAATTTTATTTTATTTTCTGAAAACTTATAAATGCAAAGATTTGTTTTCTTGTGTTCAGTTTTGTAATCTCAGGCTTTACTAAGAACTAATTTAATAATTAACTATTTTATTTATTATTACCCATTTTTATTTTTTTCTCTAAACCACCAATTCAGCAATCTGATTTATTTTTCAAGTTCAAAACAATTCACAAATTTCGTAATTATGACACATTAATTAAAAACGCTGTAGAATTAAATAATTTAAGCTGTTATACTGTTAAATCCAGATCATTCTAAAGGAATCTTTTAGCTCTGAGAATGGATTTTTGAAGTTAATGTTAAAATCGCTTATTCGATATCTCAAAGGATTGTATCCGTAATTCAGACCATGCATTCTAATTCCACCCAGTCCATGAATTCCACTGAGAGATAACTGGCGAAATCGTTTCAATGGCTCATCTGTACCATAAGAATATGTCTTTGGAACAAAATTTGGGGAATAGTTCATTATTGGACCCGATCGTTTGAAAAATCTTGAATTGGGAAAACTGTTGTAATCTGTTTCTCGGTGTTCTGAGGAAATCAATTCACGAAGTTCATTTTTTCGACCTCGTGAATTGGATCCCCTGATCCGCTTCCTGTTCTCCTCCGCAAGATCTCGAAGAAATTGGTCGTTTATTTCATGCTCTTTTCGACCATTTCCATGATCATAACCATGACCATGACTTTCTGAATGCGCTGCCTTGTCATGACTTTTGACTTCACGCTCATAGCCATATGATTTTTCATAACCATATTCTTTTTCTTTCTCATAATATCCCCGATCATGTGATTTCTTAGCGTGATCTTCTTTATCACCAACAGCATGACTGGATGATTGGTGACCGCGGTTTAATCTGTTTTTACGCAGTAAATCCTTGACGTACTGGTAATCACTTGAATCAAAATCCTTGTCCTCATAGTCAGAGTATTTCTCTAGAAGTCTTTTTAGGCGACTTTCATCGTAATCCCTGACTTGTTTCCCTCCATCCTGGTGTCTGATATAATTAGTTCTTTCTCGATAGTAAGGACGCTCATGATAATAAGGACTCATAAGAGAATGTCTCTCATAGTTCTCATTTCCTTCAACAGAAAAAGCAGCCAGACACCATGCAATGACGTTCA
The DNA here is from genome assembly GCF_982258835.1 of Parasteatoda tepidariorum. Classification (NCBI taxonomy): domain Eukaryota; kingdom Metazoa; phylum Arthropoda; class Arachnida; order Araneae; family Theridiidae; genus Parasteatoda; species Parasteatoda tepidariorum. Next base: position 67,480,809 of record NC_141755.1, on the reverse strand, counting down.
GCTAAAAAGGATATATAAAAATAATATTTTAAGTATTTAAATGTAAACGGGAAAAAAAATTTATGTTTTTAGAAAAATAGCATTCTTAATATTTACAATACATATATAATACTTAGAATACTTATTTTATTTTATAAAAAATAAGTGTTTGAATGAGGATAAAATAATTTGAACACCAATAAATGTCTGCGAAGGAAAAAAATTATGTATGACGGAATAGAAATTTGATGTAATCATGAAAAAAATAGAAATTTTTCTTCAGCGGAAGAGTGAATACTATGAATATGCACACTAAGAGTCATTTTAAAAGTGTACAGGGAGTCTCATATCTATCAAAACGTTCAACTCGAGAAATACACGTTGAATCGAAAATACAAAAATACGAAATGTGATATTAAATTTATTGAACTAGATACCACTACCTCATCTTTTAAGGTGGAGGCATTTTTAGATTCTTAAATGGAAACCTCCATTTTTTCATTGCAGATTTGGATTTTTCATAAAATGACCTTCAATTTGAGTTTTTATGTTTTAATTACCAGACGGCACTGTAATTGAAAATTTTATATATTAATGTGCTGTAATCAAAAAATTTATGTTTTGAAAAACGTAATGTCACTGAACTCGACCCCCATCCCATTCGGCCTCACTTCCTGGGAATCATCAGTCACTCCAGCCTCAAAACTAGTGCTATTTGCAATATAAATCCTCCGTTTGGTACAAGTACATTGGAAGTAGAATCGAATATGCAATTTTTTTAAATTTATTTTCTGCTTTTTATCTAAGTTTTTCTTAGTTTTTATTATAATAATTATTCTATTTTATCACATTACATATACATTTCCCTTCAATACTTTTAAAATAATACAATGAATTTCTTCAAAGATAGTTAACATTCACTCTTATTATTAGTTGTAGTGTGTATTTCCATACGATACCTAGTAGAATAGAGTGGCAGTAATTCTTTTTAGTCCCTGTATTTAACGTAATTGCATGCAGCATTACGACAAACAGCTTTTAAACGGTTCAGATTGGGTTCGCAAAAGCGATAAATAGTGGAGTCGCTGCACTTTTGTCTACCGTTTTTTTTTACCTTTTCTATTGTTAAAGATAGTTTATTTTCAAAAAGGGTTACATATATTTTTAAATCATAAAAGAAAGAGTTTAAACAAATAATTATCAGAAATCAATAACGAGGTTTTTCTAACATTGCCTTATGTTTTTTTTTTGGGGGGGGGGGAGGTTTCTTTCTGATTAAAAATATGCTAAACCATGTAAACATTTAGATAACATTGAATTATGAACCTTTTCGTTGAATTATGAAGTTTAATAATCCCCTCTACGAAAACCCTCTTAGTTAGGTGATCAAACGCACGCTTTGTTTCATAAGCTTTGTCCAAAACGCGAAACTTTACATAATTTTGCTCTATTTTTCAAAATAAATAAATAGCGCAACCAAAATTATAATTAAATTGCGTGCAAATCGATCAAAATATTAGTTAATATTTATTATAAGCATAAAAACTATTAAATAAAATTTTTTAAAAATATTTAATTTCATTTTTATTTTAAAATTTTATTCTTATATGTCAAGAATAAAGTGAACCTTTTTTTATTTATGTGGCATATTATGGTTAGTTAAATATCTATTTAAACCAGTTAACGAAATTAATGATAGATTGCGAAGAAACTATAATAGTTTTCAACAACTTAATAGTATCAGATATCAAGTCAACGTTATAAATTTTGTATAAAAAGTTATATACGTATAAAATGTTCAAATTGTTTGAAACATTCCTGATATAAATGACATGCATAATTCTTTACAATATTCAAAGCTTAAATAATATTTTTTAAAAGTAAAAAGTTTAATTTATTTGTTCATAAGCAAAAGCAATCAACTTGCATTATTATGGCAGAAACTTCGGGTTACTTTGTGTTTCACTAAATATTCAATAGATGTCACCACTAAATTTTCTTCAACAATAAAAATCAAGGCGCAATAATTGGAAATAAAAATAGTTAAACAAAAATAAATAAAACTAGTTTTTAGATTCAAACTATAGTTTTATTTTCAGTCCTTTTTAATTTTTACAAGTAAAAGAAGAAAAATTTTGAAGGCGAGAAATACATATATTATATTAGTTTTCAATTAAAATTAGTAACCAATATTTTTGAAATCATTTTTGTATTTATAAGAAAAAATGAAAAACAAAAAGAATTTAATTTTTTCAAGTAAAAGAAGAAAAATTTTGAAGGGAAGAATTACATATATTATGTTAGTTTTCAATTTAAATTAGTAACTAGTATTTATATTCATTTTTGTAATTAGAAAAGCAAAAAGAATTAAAACTAAATAATCCTGACTATACGTAACGCTCACTTTCAACTAAAAGCACCTTTTTTATCCCAGTTTAATGTTATAAACTAAAAAGAATTTAGACATAACAATTTTATCCGAGTGTAACTTGAATTTAACTTTTAAAAAAAAAAGGCCGCAATTAATTTTATGGACAAATTTAATTATCCTCAAAAATATCGTATGAATTCGATGCAATTTTTAATATATTTCAAAGCTACTTCCTTCCATCTACCCTAATGTACTTCAATACTAGACGGTACTTTTCAGGAACCACTTTTTAGTTTCTCATTTAGAATCTTGCTTCTTTAGTAAACTTTTTGATTTCAGTGCTTGTGAAGGAAAAAAATATGGAACCATAATTTTCAAAAATTTAAAATTTACCAAAGGGGCACGATTTCAGCAAAGATTACGGATGCAGAAAACATAAAGATTGTCAAGAATGAACAGCAATAATATTTTGAGCATTTATCAATAAAGCTTCTATATTAAATAAAACTTTTGTAACTTTGTGCAAGAAGCTGATCGTTAAATACTTAAAGATTACATGCCTCTCTTTAACTCTAATTTAAAATTATACAATAATAAAATTTATTGGAAAACAACCTGATGATATGCAACTGTAAAACTGTTAACAAATTTTGATACCAATTTAAGTATGTGTATCATGAAATATTGTTTCGTAATATTGTAGGATACCATTGTAATAAAAGAGCACCATTTTTAGTTTTAAGCTTTTAATTTGAAATAATAATTAGAATCAGAAAGTATTAATAGCGGAGTAGAATAGAATAAGTAGATATTTTAGGTAAATTCCTTTAAATTAGGATTACATATATTTTTATAGGTAAATAATATTTATATAACTTTTATTATTTTTATGCTGATGATAAACAAAGAAATATGGTAATTAAGGTGTGAAAACTAGATCATTCCATGTTGTTTTCTGGTAACTAAAAATAAGCTATCAACAATGGAAAATCGTTTTAGGACAATATTTCTTTTCGATAATACTATGAAATTTCTTTTTTGCGAGATTATTTTTTTAGAGTGTGCTACAAAGTTAATATCATATTTATTAACATGGATTAATGATTAAAAGTTGAAATAAACAGCTAGTTCTAAATCTAAATAAATGAATTTTAAGATTATTAAACAAGCTGCTGTAAATGAATTTTACAGATGAATAAATCGTAAAATTTTACAATCCATTGTTCAAAAAGAAATAAATAATGAAGTAGCATTCTCCGTAAATCCATTTCAAAATATTACAGTAATGAAAAATTATTTACGGTTCGTAAACAAAGTGAATCGGGATTTGTTTTATGTCATTTAAAAAAATTCGTTGTGATTTACTCTACCAACTAGTAAATATATTTTACTAAAATTACTATAATTAAATTAAGTTTAAAAAACAGTTTTATGCGTTTATCAACTGAAAAAAATAAATTAATCTTATATCCCTACCGCCTCAAAAAATTCACTTTTATTTTGAAAGTACCGCTTGCTTAAAAATAAATGCGGAGCACGAAATTTAACTCAGAATGATATATATATATATATATATATATATATATATATATATATATATATATATATATATATATATATATATATATATATATATATATATATATATATATATATATATATATATATATATATATATATATATATATATATATATATATATACGCAATATGTAGCGTTCGAAAATTAAATAAAAATTTAAAAAACAAGTTTGTGAATAGTGTTGCAGTTTTAACTCTGCAAAATCATTAAGTTTGAATTTTATCGTATTAGAACTAAAATCTTTGACTTTATTAATACAGTAACTGACGCTCATAAAATTGCGGGATTATAAAATATGCCACTTATTAAAATCAAAATTGAAAGAATAGAATCATTACACTTTCAAAACATGATAAAGAAAATCATGTTAAATGCATTCTTGAATGAAACCATTATCACCGTTTCATAAAATGAAAATCACGCTTTTGGAGAGTGCTTGTTTTTAAAATGAAAACGAAAAATATCGTACTTTTTCTTTTCGGAAAATTTAGAATTTTCATTTCTCTCAAAGTATGTACAACAAATTCCAATTAGCCATTCACGCTCAAAAGAAAAAAAGCTACAGGTTTTGAGTACACTTTTAGGGGAAATTGAAGGGTAAATAGGAGACTATTGAAAGGTATTTTAAGATAAATTCGAAAAGTAAAATGACATTCAATAAAATACTGAAGGTTACAGAAACTTTTATAAATTTTCAAGCGTTGTTATATGTTTAATTTTAAAATTCGGGTAATCAAACAATAATTATTTTAAAACCCGTTATTCTAAAACTATCCCCCCCTCTCTCCTGTGAATATATGATCAAAATATCTAATATAAATTAAAACAGTTAAAATTATGCAAGAATGTTGTAAGTGATTTAGCTTTTCGTATTTAATTTTATAACCAGTGTTGAACAACCGATCCAAATCTGAGTTCACGACTATCAATGTTCACCTCCATAGTCTTGTAATTTTAATCCCAACACAGAAGACAAGAGATCATCTGGATTATGCATCGGAACAATATAGTCATCTTTGAGGTCTTTTGGATGAAACTAATCCGCATTTGCGTTTCATGGAGCGGAAAATATCCCATGGTTAGCCCGACTGCAAGGGCATTTTAACCCATGATCCATCTACCACTAAGGATATTTTATGCTGTTTAGCCGGGAGCATAATTCGTATCAATCAGCCACCAATGACATTCGAACCTGGGTTACCTCATTAGGAGGCGAAAGCTCCATATCCTGAACCACCGCGGCTCCTGTTAATATACTTGAAAATTTCTTTGAAATCACCCTTTTTTTAATCATTAGACACTTTATAAAATCAATCACTTTATGAAGTCAAAAGTCCCCTGAACGTATGCTATTTTAATAAGCGGTGGGAACTGTATATTAAAAATGGTACTTTTTAATTAATTATTTTTTAATTTTAAAATTAATTTATAGTTAAGAAGAATACAGTTACTATAGAATCGTGAGGGTTGGTGATCGAAGTCAGCAATGGGCAGAACTTCCTAGTTACTTTATAAAATGTCCTCTTATACAACAAATACAAAAATATTTTCAATGTAAATTGTATTGTTTTGTTTTCGCGAATCGATTAAGATGTCTACTTATAACGTGCACGCACTTCAAAGATAACAAAGAAAGGAAATGGGTGTGCCACATCTTACGAAAGACTATTTATATTTTCAGGCTTATTCTGATGCATATAACTGGATTTGTTTATTTAATTGTGATCTTGAAGTGTTAAATGACATCATAAAATAATTAACATTGTTAAAGTCAGTGAAATCATGTAAAAATAAACCAATGACAAATACAACACTTATGAATCAATTACATTTATAAATGCATGGTTAAATTTAAAAAGAAAAAAAACATTGTAAATTTTTAAAATCTGCATTTGCAAAAGAAACAAGACATAAAATTGCTTTCGTAAAATATGATCAATTATTCTTTCTTTTTTTTCTTTTTTTTTACAGCTAGCATATAAGGTTTTTGTGTTAGAAGAAAGAGGAAATTAAATTTGCTGCGTGACAACTTAAAATGATTATACAGCTAAAATTAATAATTTTTTTAACTTTAAATCCAACTAGTTAAAAGAATTTTCGGATCAAGTTGATAGAAAAGAAGTTATGTCTCTTAAGATATGATCAGATATTACATTTTTGGATTTGCAATTATTTCGTTATTGGCAAATGTCACAAAATTCATAATTATTATTTTTTCCCCTTAAACTGAAATTCGAATTATGAATACCCATAATAAATTTCACTATATCTATATTTTTTTTCTTCGTTTTAAATTTTATTGATATTTTTTATGTACATTGTGAGTATTAGCAGAAAAACAGAAAACTCTCAATTTAACATATTCTAAGTATAAAAGCTATATTCTTTACATATATGTTTTGGGTGTTGTTTATACAAGACAAAGGCTAAATATCTCCGTATACTACTTGTATATAGCTAGACTAGCGGTTTCCAACCTTCTAAGTAAAACAGACTACAAATTTTTCAAAAGTAATTTACTAAATATTATAGCAAATAGATACCTATTATTAGAGATATTTCACAGTCAGATACTTATTACCCGGATCACGCATGAAAAATTTACTACCCTGTACCGGGTACTCGGACAATTTTACCGGGTGGTTAAATTACAACCCAAAGGCTCTTAACTACTTGGTTCTCTTGACTGCTGTAGCTGGTCACAATTATAATGCAAGCTTTTATGTCTTTTAAAAATTGCTCTCTGACTTAGGAAGAGAAAAAAAAATCAATTTTTTTTAATGCTGATCAGGAGTGCGAGTTGTTAAAAGCTGCTGGATCGGAAAATCACTACTTGGTGCCCATTGCCGAGTAACACTCATTTAAAATCGAAATAGCCATCTAATATATATAATTCTCTTACGTGGCTCCCAAATTTTGGCTGTATTTCTTTTCCACCGGTGGCAACTTTTGCTTTGTTTTGTTTACGTTACTATTTCTCTTACACGGCGAATCAACCAATGATTGCAGCTAAAAATGTCACATGCCAAATCTAGCTGAGGTGGCTCAACATATAGCGCTTTTAAAAACGGAAATAACCAGAGAGCGTCAGCTGCGGCAATCTCATACTATTAAGCTAGGCAGAAGAGAGTAGTCTTTGTCGATAGATCTCTATTTTAGTATTTTGTCGAAAGCGCTTTTTTTGTCACGAATTTATATATTACGAATTTATTTGACGATTTTTGATTTATATTACGAATTATACTATAACACATTTCTAATAGGTTTAACGAATTACATGTCATTTATTTGAATTCAAATTTATTTTAATGACTTAGTATTTACTAAAAAGATGTAATTTTTTTTTTTAAAAAAAAGTTTTTATATGGATTTGAATGATTGTTTTGAATACTTAGAATTTTGCGCATTTGCAATGTAACTAAGTTAGTAGCGAGCGAAGCGAGCTTTGGTTTGCGAAGCAAATCATATAAGATTGCGTAGCAATTTTTGGTGGTTGGCGAGCGTTAGCGAGCAGGGGGTGCAGCCCATTAGTATTCAGAGTTTTAGTAACCTTAGCATTATTCATACAAGTAATTTCAAAAACCCATGCAGTCCATCATTTTTTTTTTTTTTTTTAGTAATCAAGCTGAAATAATTGTTTAAGCGCGACACATTTAACTTTTTTACAGAGTTTCAATTCAGGGAAACTTTAATAAAATGAACAGCTTAGAAACGAGCAAAAAGAATGATTTCTAAAAGTCCGCTCAGGAGAAGGAGATGAAAATATAAAAATCTAATGCTGATAACTATCTTAACTAAATTAGTATAATATTAATGTCACTAGAATTATAGATTTCTTTTTTTTTTTTTTTGTGACAAGGAGGATCATACAAATCTCATTCACAATATTTCATTACCCTTATACTGTACCAAAAGCTAAGGTTAAAGTGACAGATTTAAATTTAGATAGAAAATTATTTACATAGGTTAAAAATTAGTTTTGAAAAGTATGAAATTATGAAGTAATTTATTAACTCAATTTTACAATTGGTAAAATGAAATGTAGCTTAATTTTGCATATACTACAAAAGTCAAACTTTTAAAGAAAGTAAAAATTAATACTTACCAAAAACATAGTAATCCGTTATTGCTGAAGCAAAAACTGTGGCGATAATTTCTAGATCTAATTCTCTTTATAGCTGAATGAGTAATCCAATTAGTCTTAAACTAAGTAAATAATTTCAACGGTTAAGTGATGTAATGTAGATGAAAAAGTTTTCGGGTCCCTTGTAATTTCTTATGAAACTTTTCGAACATAACACCCGTGACAAGTTATTAAGAACAAGGTTACAAAGCAAAAACAAAAATTACATTATTTTTAAGACTTAGGGGAAAAAGTGGAAAAACCAAACAACCAAAATTTACAAATTTCATCATTGGTTAAGAGGAAAAGTTGTTAAAATTATATTTATATACTTCTAACTGCCTTCGATAAATAAAGACTTATCGAATAAATAAGTAAAGATTTTAATTAAGACTTTTTCGATAAATAAAATCTATACGTTAACTGGTAAATTTAAAATTTCTTGTTCGGTAAATTCCGGATATGGATGAATAAATTATAGTTGTGAATACGGTATGGATTAAATAATACCATTGATTGAATAGTTATTGAATAGTAATTGATTCAGATTATGCGGAAAAGTGTGTATGATAACAAATTACACGGAAAAAAAATTCTGGTCAAATTACCTTACTGTACAATAATTAAATTCCTGGTTTATAAAAAAAATTCTGGTATTAAAACCAACATTTACGGTATTTAAACCATTCATTTGGTAATTTTTCCGCTCATATATGATAACGGTTTGCCGGAAAATCAGGTGCTTAAAACTATAGTTCTTATCACCATACATTTAGTAAAAATACTAAACTGGAAAATAAGTTTAACCAAATAAATAATTTTTTTAAGCTCTGGTTCAAGATGTCATTATAAACTTACCAAATTGTCCCAACATTTGCCATATTTTAAGATATATTATAAAATTAGACATTTTACTGTTAATTTTACCAAAACATTACCAAAGTGTTTCTGTAAAAATTACCGAGATTTTAGTGTTCTCATAGAGCCAGAAACACGGTGCATTTTATCATATTTTAGTAGTTTTGACCATGCTTTTTTTTTCTCAGTGAAGAAATTATTTTTAAATTTTAAATAATAATACATTTTATTTCGTTAATTCTTTTTATTTTTTCATAATACCTTGTGCATTTTTTAAAAAAATTGCAGGGAGTGCATTTTTTATCAGAAATTATATTTATATTAATATAAATTATATTTATAATATATTATATTTATAGAGTAAAGAGCAATTCTTTTTTTTTCTCTCAAATAAATTAAGCACGGCAGTTACTAACCAGGAAAAGAGAAAAAAGTGGTATTAAAACTATCTAATTCATCGCTAGCTTATTTTTAAAAGGTGAAAAAAACCGGGAGAATTAAATATTACAGTAGATAGTTTATAATAAAGAATAATAAGAATGACAGATTTTATTGTTATACTCCGTTGAAAGTTAAGAAAAGACCTTTGCGTTATCAAATGACATAAGGAAGCTTTCAAAGCAATATAAAAGTTTTTAAAAATTTAATTCGTGCCATCTGACGGAATTCGTGCCATCTTTTACGATATATATCATAGAATTATTGACAAAAGGGGTTATAGTTTCGTAGTCTTACTGGAATCCTTGACTTGGCGACAGATTTCTATAAATAAGGAGAACATTCATTCTTGAAAAAGAATCAACTATATGACGTTACCAGAGCATTGGATTTGATTGGATCACTAAAAATAGCGCGTCTTATGATGACATGCTCTAAGCAAATCAAATGCGAGATAAAGAATTTTTTTACTTTTGTTTCGTAATCGAAGAAAATCCTCTGCAAGAAATAATATTATTTCTTATTAACAAAACAATAGTTTTTACTCAATAAGTTTTATTTTCATCATTTCACACGATTTGAAAGCAAGCAAAAAGGAGGCTGTGCACCGTCGTTTCAAGCAAAGAATATAGAAGGGATATACACCGAAGAGCCATTACATTATGACCACCCTCCATCTATAACAATGGGCTCTCCCAGGTTTTCATGGTTTCTCGCCTAGGAACAATGTTTTCATAGGGCACATTAGGACCCACAATCCTCATAGAACAATCCCTGACGTCTGTAAGCTACTTTAACATAGGTTCAGACCAGGTTCACCCATTAATGGCAACAGTTTTTCCTGCGGGGGATGGTGTTTACCAACAGGATAATGCACCATGTCATAAGGGTCGAATCGTCATGAATTGGTTCGAGGAGCATTCCAGTGACTTTCAAGTCATGTCTTGGCCCCCAAATTCACCTGACCTTAATCCAATAGAGAATTTGTGGTCATACTTGGAAAACCAAATTCGTGCTGCTACGCTACCCTCGCAATGTGAGGGAATTGCTGGACCAGTTGGTGAGCGCTTGGTACCAGATACCTCAGACAACCTATCAGCACCTTGTGGAATCAATGCCACGGCGGGTGCTAGCAGTTTTGAGGGCTAAAGGTGGTCCTACATGCTATTAGCAGGGTGGTCATAATGCAATGGCTCTTCGGTGTAGATACCCCTGATATTCTTTGGTTTCAAGAGTTAGCGATGTAGATGTAAGTTCGCGCTGTTTAAAAAAAAGTTTACAAAATATTTTACGAAGTTTATGAAGCGTTATAGCATTTTAAATTGATTAAATAAAGTAATCAGTCGACCGATTTAAATTTTTATAGGGTTATATTTGACTTAAAAATATTTAAATGTTATATTTAAATGTAATACATTTAATATATTTAAATATTGCATTTAATTATTACATTTAACTGTTATAACTTTGTATTTATTTATCAAAGACAAATTACTTTACCTAATAAAAAGGTGTATCTCCAAAAATAAGTGTTTCAATCATATTTTAAAATGTATGACCACTTTACAAACATATATTAAGAGTGTTTTGGAAATCAAATTGAAATGAAAAGATATAAACACAATTATGAAAAGATATACAAAGATATAAAAAATTTGTTTGATTTATTATATTTTAAATTTTCTCCTAATACGGGAATACTTAGTTCCTCTGTACTTCAATGCTAGGTGCAAGACTTGTTATAAATTCAAACTCGTAATAGCTGTGAATTATCTAAAATCATCATCAAGAATGAACGTTAATAAATTCAAAGAATTGTTTAGATTGCAGTTATGTTTATTCCAGATTTATTATTTTTTTTTTTTATAGAAAATTGATTATTCTACAAGGAAATGAACAAACAAAATAAAAAACAAATTGATAAATGAATAAAGTAAAGAAAGGCAATAAACTTTTCGTAATTAAGACTAAATATTTTCTAAAGTAAAAATGTTTACTAAGACTTAAAATAAAATTTAAAAAAAACGTGTTATTTAGAGTTTGATTCTAACGCTAAATTAGTCCTCGATTTGCACAGCGATTTTTTTTTTCTTTCCGCCTTCACGCTCTGATAGTTTATCTTGAACTTGAGTCTGTTGCTTGCTTAGTTATCCTATTCTTTGAAAACACGTGAACGCCATAAAAATTACTCTTTTGGAGTTGATACTATGTTGTTAAACATGCGTTTAAACACTTGCAACTATCTTCAGAAAAAGCACATGGAAAAGCTTTATATAACAAGTGTATGGCATCATAATACGAAAAGTCCACTATTATAACAAATTTCCAACTCACTGTTAAAATGCAAATACGTAGTAAAGATGCAGAAAATTAACGTTTATAAGGAGTTAAAAATTACTATCTTTCGGCTAATAGGAGAAAAAAAATGGGAGAAATACTTTTCTTTTTCTATTTAAGAGAGAAATATTATACGTAAAGGGTTTCAACTGTTTAAACTTTAAATGGATGTCATTTTTATTTACTTCTCGTATTAATACAAAAAAATGGAAAACGGTCAACGTTTTCTTACAATTTTAAGAAATTTTATATACAGGTGTGTTTGGGTCTTATTTATATGAAGGTATGTGTGTGGGTAACAAAAGCTAAATTGATCTGTTCTTAATAAATATTTTTCTGCTATTTTTAGAAATCCTGCCACCCACTTCAAAAGAATGCTCCTTTTGTGAATCGCATATTTATCATATTTCCTTTTTGACAATTTACTATCGAAATCCACATCCACTGATATCAATGGCGTCTTAAGATGCAGCTCTTCATTTTTTTTTTCCATACATCTTTCAAACACTCGTAACGGTTTGGAAGCTAGTTCAAACATTCCTGGCGAAGAAATTTCTAAATTCAAGTACTACAGGATTCATCTTACAATGTATAGGCAAAAGTAGTATAGTCTAAAATAAAATAAAAAGAGATATGCTTACAAGGGCGCCGGCAGAATAATATAAAAGGGGGTGCAACCCTCTAACAAACTACCCCCCCCCCAAAAAAAAAAAAAAAATTAAAAATATTCTGTAATTACATTTTGTTTTGTTATTACATATACTTCCATCAGTTAATTTTTTTCGAGATACATTTCTTTAAATTCATCGAGATTCATAGCTACTGACTCTGAACCTACATAACTACAAACAGTAGTTTCGTATACTAGCGTGTTTGTGCACGCTTAACATTGGTATTGGTGTTCGTGATGAAGTTTTACAGTTGTGAGAAGTCAGTTTGTGTTATACCTCTTTGTTAATCTAAATAACTAATAGAAAAAATAATATTATTTATATTTTATTAAATAAAATTTAAAAATATAGCTTAGATATCTGCCCAAAGAAAAAAATCTTTTTTTGACAGTTTAGACAAAAAATTACTTTCGAGTGTTCGACTTATGAATAGATTTTAAAGATGACTCAGAAGATCAAAGATGACTCAGAATTCATTGAAAAAGTTATAAACAGATTTGGACAGCAAAAAGACGATTACAATTCTTGTTTGATTAAACAATTTTTAAATTGTTATGCATCAATAATTACTTAATTATTTGCTTTTGAATAATAGTTTTGTAACAAAATTGTTTTTCTGTATCTCCTTAATTGTTTAAAAAAAAAAGCCAGGGGGTGCAAGTGCACCTCCTTGCACCCCCCCCCCTGCCGGCGTCCTTGTATGCATACTTCATGTTTATTTTTTTATTTCTATTTTAACATTGAATATATGTATCTACTTGTAAGAACAGGCTCACTTATAACGACAATTTCATATGCTATTATGAATTGCTGTTACAGCGGACTTTTACCATGCCAGATTTATCGATTAATTAATGGATTTCTCTATAATCATTGAGTAATTAAAAATTATAATTGAATGAAAAAAAAAATTTCTTAATGAAACTTTTTCCAGTAAAGTGTTGACACGGAAGTGACTTTTGCTAATTTATTTAAATCACTCATTATTTCCTATAAAATCTCTCACAACCACAAAATGTATTATCTTGCACATTAAAATAATGGTTATCTTGAGCCTTTAAATAATGGTCCTTAAATTAAATAAAATATTCCGCAATTTAAGTGTTGATTTGTAATTTAAGTGTAAATTTTAAATATTACGCAACTTATGGTCTTTGATTATGTATGGCCACAATACGGACCTTATAAAGTTATTTTTTGTATCTAATTGGACACCTTCAAGTGACGTCATCGTAAGTAATTCGTAGCATCTGTCGATTCAGATGTCAATCAGAATCAACACACATGCATGACGTCGTTTACAGGCTTACAGGTATCCAAATAAATCAGATTTAAATCACAGGCATAATCATTTCATAATCCACTGCTTTTCGAGTTGCAAGTACCCAATTGGGTATTTACACTTCAAAAAGAAGAAGACTTCTCGCATCCACGCATTATACCTATGACTTCAGTGCCAGCTAATCTTTATCAGTTAGGTAGGTATTCTATTTACGTCGCACTAGAGCTGCACAATGTGCTATTGGAGACAATCTTTGGCATATTAAAGTTGAGCTAAGTTTCTCTACATAAGTTAGAATGTTAATTAACGATAAGTTAATTAAATACAGAGCCGTATCGCATATCGAATTAGTAGAAATTTAATTCTTTCTCGTGTACTTCTTTTTCTTAACTTATATTTATTATTTGTTTATGTATTTTATTGTAACCATGATATATTTTTGTTTTGTGTGCCCGGCAACTTCGATGCTTAATTAGTTCGTTTATGTTGTCCTTGGCATCGTGTCTATCTTTGCTTTAATTCTATGTGTAAATATATAGTAAAAGAATTGAAATTTTTGAGAAATAATCTTTGTTAAAGAATTTAGAAAGTGCCATTTAAGAGAACTGATACTTGACGAGCTAGCTTACTCGAAATAGAAGGGAAAGAACAGTTTCTTACCTAGACAAATGCCACGTTTTAACAGTCAATCAAGATCGAGATGCCCATACTACGTCACTTGCAGGTATCCCGATGATAATTTAAGTATCTGCTTTTGCAAATCGTAATTTATAAAATTAACTCATCTTAAGTTGTAAAAGATTCTTGTGCAAAAATTGTATAAAATCGGAGCGGAGGAACACGCACATTTATAAAAACGCATGCAAATTTCTGAAATATTGTCTACAGATATTAGTTGTTTTATTTTAAATGTGCTTGAAAACCAAAAATAGGAACACGTGTTTTTTTTCTTCTTTTTTTTTCCCTTGAAGAATTACAAAAAAAGAAAGGAAGAAAAAAGCTACAAGTTTTTCTCTCACTTTGCTGAAATGAGTCTTAAAAATGAAGTTGTTTAGTGTATCTGCATCAAAAACTTTAGATGGAGTTTTAAACATACATTTGATGAACCTTTAACTCTCTGATGGTGAATAGTCTCTTTAGTGTAAGTATTATTTCCTTACATCATCTATTTTACTATTATCCTTCGCGTTGATGTCTACGATAACGAAATTGCAGATTCACTGACTGACAATTGTTCGGAATTTGTCTTTGGTTCCAAGCTCTTCGAATACGTTTGATGTAGTATTGTATCAATCCTGGAGGATTGATACAAGATTGGGACAAGCAGTAGCAAAATAGGCGACTCTTTGCTGGATTCCGCCTTTGTCATTGTGCTCTAGCCATCTGTGTCAGATCCGCAAATTATGATCTGATCTTAAAGTTTTTAGCCCCTTTGCCCGGAGAACAACTTACTAAAATATCAACTCATGATGAGTAAATATTTTTATGAAACACTCGAATAGTGTCAAAAAATAAGTAATTAAAGCCACGTTAAATAAATATAATACGATATATACGATAAATATAATACGTTAAGAAAGTAAATATATGCTTTCGATTTGTATAGTATTTCGGAGATTAAAGAATTTATTAAAAAGAGTTCTTCGAAATTTTTTAATCAAAAAATAAATGCGGAAATCCACATTTAGAGCTGCTGATGTAAGAATTGATTGAATGTAGAGTTTGCTAGTCGAACCAAAAATATTCGTGAAAAAGCAAGAATTCGTAATACTACCTAAAAAAAAAACTTTTTTTTAAAGTGGAATAAAAAAAATATCTCTTAATTTTTGGGATCTCAAAATAACTTTATTGATATTTTTACCAAAATTTAGCATTAAATAAAAATTTCTTATGAAGCTTAAATAAGATAAGTATTAAAAATTGCGTCATTTTATTATAAATATTTATTTTTTATTATTGCGGAATGAGCGAAGCATATATGGGATCAT
Organism: Parasteatoda tepidariorum; assembly: GCF_982258835.1. NCBI lineage: Eukaryota > Metazoa > Arthropoda > Arachnida > Araneae > Theridiidae > Parasteatoda > Parasteatoda tepidariorum. The sequence goes on along the minus strand of NC_141755.1, from coordinate 67,465,181 downwards.
GAACTGACATCATGTTTGCCTGCCGGGTCAAAAAATTGGCTTGTGGGTTGGCTAGCAAAGTGGCAATGAGTGGAGCATGCTAAATGCTTTCCTTAAGGTCAATAAAATGAAAGGAAATAAAAAACGAGCCTATTCCTCGAACCATGCCTCTTTCAACAAAAATAAGCAGTTTCACTTAATTATTTGAATTTTACTTACTGGTAAACATACAGGCAGGTTTGGGTGCTCAATAACATAAGCACGGCTTATAAGCCTTTGTCAAGAAAAAAGACCGGTAAAAAGACAATTTAGAAAACAGAACGAAGATACATTCGGGGTTACGGTGAGGTTCGTGCCTACCTCCTCGTTACAAACCGTTTCCGCTAAGCCAGATAGGCCTCAATTATTCGAATACGTAATAAATCAGATTATATTACTACCATATTTTTTAATTTTAAAATTATTTAAGTTTACTAAAATTTGCTTAAAAATTATTTTTGCTTTAACGCACGTTGGTAAATTATTATTTTAAATCAACTCTTTTTCAATTTAAAATCTTCAGTTCAAAATTTAAAATATTTTCTTGAGATTTAAAGATTTCTATTGTGGATTCCGACTCAATGCTTATGGTAAAAGTAGAAGTTAGATTTTGTTTTCTTGTCTATTAAATTATTATATCGTAGTTTTGGAATCTGGCATGGCTACTTCAACAATGGCGACTGCTGTTGTTGTAGGAAGTCGAGAAATTGTGGTGGGTTGATGTGATTCGCATCGCTATATTTACTGATCCTAACTGCAAAAGTGTTGATATTTGTTATATTTTGCAGTTATACTTTAAAATTAAGCATGATTTTTGTTTCTTTGTGGTGAAATAAATACTATCTTTTGCTGTAATTCGAAACTATACCAAATCTAAATTTGTCTCGTGGACTGTCACGTGACATGTATGTTTGTATGTTGTGTTGTATTTTATGATGGCGGCTTTGATTTGTGCATGTTTGAAGAAGTAACTTCGAAAAATAAAATGCATAAAAATATATATCGCCTAGATGAAATCAAACATTCACATTCATCCACAAAGGAGGTATTTCCTTATAATCTAGTGATATTTAGGTGAGAAATCTCTTTAAAAATCGAGTATATGTCACTTCATCTATGTTCCATAACAACGTCGTGTGTGATCATTTATTCTTTAAATGACTGTTTTAAGGAATTATTATTAGATGATTGTTTTAATAAAATTTAAATTGTTATATTTATTTATTTCCTGTTCAACTCATTAATACTAATTTATATTTGGTGGTTCGTTCTTGATAAACAGCTTTAGGATTATGTTTATAATACTAATGTTTACATTATTAATTGGAGTGATTTTCATGATGTATGTATTCATTAATAAAATCAAACAGTTTGGTTATCTCTCTCACTATAAAAAATATCTTCGAATCGTTACGCTTTACAAGATTTATAATATTCTTACATTTTAGTTGAAAATAAAATATGACCTGTTTTAATTCCTATTATTAAGTACTGACAGTTAATAGTTGTTGTTTTTTTTATAAAAAGTAATTGTTCTTGTAAGAAAATTTGTCAGATTATTTGTTAAGAATATAATTATTATATATTATGTATTATTATATCTAATAATTATATATTATGCTTGTAATAATAGTGCCATCAGATATTTAACATTTAATGGAAGATTATATTTTGACTTCTGTTGGTTTTTAACATAATTGACCAATTTTTTTTTTAATTTACTAGGTTGATATCTTAGAAAGCTTCAATAATATCAATTTATTTTTGTTAGTGGTATGTCCATAAGTTTTTCAAACTTTATTTATATAACAATTATATTCTGTCATGAACAAGTAGAGCATCACTTTACTTCCATTTCACATATGTATTGTATATTTTTTACTATAAAGTAAATTTGATTGACTATGCATGATATTTTATATCTATATTAATTGATAAGCAGTTTATGAAGTTTTTGAATTAAGTTAAATGCTGAGGATAGGATTCGTACTGATTGTTAATACTTTCTTATTAATCTTTTGGTTTGTTTTTTTATTGTTTGTAATCGAAGTTAGAGCATTATTAAAGGAAATCTATTTTATGAATTGTATTTTTTTAAAGTTGTATGTTACTAAGCCATTTTCCGCCAAAACAATTTTTGCATTGTTAGTCTGGAAATAGAAAATCAGTGATAGGTACTTTTATAATGCAACCTGCAAAATTTGGCAAGTGTATATATGTATATAGTACATATATATCACAGTATTTAATTTTACAAACATAAAATGTCTTGCACAATTAGCTTACATAACTTTTTGTTTTAACAAAACATAACAAGGATTCTTATTTGTAAGGATATTTTTTATGGTATTTAGATAAGAATAATATGTAAGTTATGATATTATTGAAACTATTAAAGATAATTGTTTTAAACTATTTTTCACTGCTTGCATATTCTTGATCAAAAAATCACATAGTATAGTTTTTTTAAAAATTATATCTGAAGAGATCCAGATTTCTCTATTGTATCATCATATGATTTATTAGCAGATGATTAAGAAAAATTATAAAGGTTACCTGTGGAATATTTTTTCATATGTTACCTCTTAAAAATATTTTCTTGTAATATTTATTTGTCTTCCTTTTTAAGCATTATTTTCAGCTATCATGTTTTTTATTTTAATATTCCAAATTAAAGATATAAGGCAATGTTCTTTTATTATGAGTTTAAACATTTATATAATAAACTTAAAGAAAATGGCATCAAATTTATTTATGGGTTATGCAACTGCAAAACAGTCTATAAGTTGTATTTTCTTTTATAACAAGCTATGTGCCAAATTTGTGTACAGTCAATGTGCACTTTTAAAATAATAAAACCAAAAAGGTAAAGCATTATTAAAAATTATCCACTAAATAATCTCTTAAATTAGTTTTTATGTGTCTGACATTTAAGTCCAAATTCTAGACAAATTACAATGCTAACCAAGCAAAATGATAAAATTTATATTTGATTGCAATAGAATCAAGTATTTTGTCTATTTTAGTATAATTAAATATTTTAGATTCTTTCATTAACAATCATCAAGAACCAAAAATTATTACATAGTCATTGCTGAAAAAAGTAAGCTCTATTTAATGATAAATTATAAACTTTGAATTCATAATTAACGTTTTTCTGTATTTACTTAGGGAACAATTGAAACTTCTGAGGTAATTTATCGCAGAACTCTAAAACTGATTCTGATATTATAAACTAATATAGAATTCCTTTTTATTACCTAAATAGAATGAACTGTTTTGTTGCTAAGTTTTTCTACTACCTAACCAGGGTTTAGAAGAAATTTGGGTCCCTTCACAAAATATCTTTTCATAAACGCGGACCCTTCACAGAATATTTTAACTTAAAAACGGACCCTTCACAAAATAATTTATCTTTTAATTGGACCCTTCACAAATTTGTTTATCTTCATTATTGTTTTGTTAATCGAATAAACCTTTCCCAGGAGGGGGGGGGACATGTAAACGAACTAAATTTTGTCTTTCGCAGACGCTTCCTCCTTTATTCGTCCGAAATTAATATTCTGCGTTCAGCAGTAGAGGCTAAATACCAAATATTTATATGTTGCATCGCTAGTTCAGTAGCTGCAGTTGCTGTTTATTTTTTTAAATTTAATTTTTTTGATTATATACTTTCAGTGTTGAGCGTAATCTTGTATGTCTTTACAATTTAAAAACTCCTTGAAGAAGTTTTTTTGCAATAATGGACCCTATTTGCACAAATTCACAAAAGCGGACCCTGGTTGAAAGAATGTGACTTAACGTTTATTTTATATTCATAAATTACGAGTAATTTTTTCACAATTTTACAAAAACGGACCTTTCATAAAATGTCTGGACAGACCCCTCCTAACAGAGTTACACAAATGAAACAAATCAATACCTTCTATATAAAAAATAATAATACAATTAGTTTAAAGAAGAAAAAAAAGAAATAAACTAGAGTAGCTACATAAAATTTAGAAATTAGCTTCCGAATGTTTCTATTTTTTGAATGTTTTCTAGTTAAGAATAAGTAGCTTCCCAACATGGAAGTCTGTAACCTAGCCTATTCTGCATGTATCACCTACTTGAATTAAGCTTTTTTTATTGGCAATTTTGTTAAATATAGAAATAACTCATAGATCTGTATCTATATTTCTGTTTATAAAGTTCAGTGTGTCAAAATTAACTGTATTATATATTTTGTTTTATAGATCTGTTTATAATCGAGCCGTCATGTAAACTTTTTTCTATTTTGTTTTATTTAGACAATTTTATGATAGACTATGGAAAAATATGTTAATAATTTTTGACTCACTAACGTTGCTCGTAATTATTAAATTATTTATGGTGCTCAAAGTGTTTGTATAATATTGTATAATAACTTGTAAGATTACATTCTTACAAGTTATTATACAATATTTTGTAAAATTGTATCCCTATTTAAGAATTGTTTTAGCTTCGTTTTAGAATTTAAATTTTTTGCAAATAAGTTTATTTTTATATTGAAGACTAATTCATTTATCTTTTCTCAGATTGTTTGATGCTGACATATAAATAATAATGGCATCATCAGCTAAACGAAGAAGTAAAGGTAGTAAAGGTTAGTAATTTGTTAAGTAGATGATTGTGTTTCTAAGTATTATGTTATTTTCTTTGTTTTTTTATTTTTTTTTTATTGCTGCTTGTGCTAAAGTAGTCATATTGGTATTATAGTGTTTGTCTTTGGCACTAGCAGATGTATTAGAATAATTTTTTTTAAAATTGAGTATTAGAGTGCAGTGATCAAACATGAATACTAGATTTCAAAAGCAAACCATTTTGATTTTAAGAAAATATTTTAATTTTATAATTGGTGAAATTAATAGTGGTATAAATTTGGTAAAGTAAATGACAGGTCACATTTTTGTTAAAAGATTTAGTTCTGAGTGTAAAAGTATTTTATATGTGTAAAATGAGTCACTTAATAATCTTTTTTTTTTTTTTTTTTTTTTTTTTTTTAAAGAAAAAGAATGTAAGACATATTAACTTATATTGTTAAATAAAGTTCTATTTAGATATTACTTTATTTTTTAAGTATTAAGAAAAAGTTATTAGAGTACCTACTCTGTTTCAGAAAATGTTTTGAATTCTCCCTCTGTAAAAACTGCTCGATGAAGAAGAAATAAACAATCAAACCGTCCCGCAGTGGACTGATCGTTAAGACACAGTTCCCAGCAGATCACCGAAGTCAAGCATCACTGACTGCAGTCAGTGTGCGGGTGGGTGACCACTTGGATCCGTCTGCGTAGGGGCCGAGAGTGTGTGGTATTGGTCCTTGTTAAACCGTTCTACCGTAAAGTGCTCGACTTCGCATGCAGGTCGTCGGGCTACCGAAACGGGGGTGCCATCCCCTCTGCAGAGGATCAAAATTGTGATGGCATGTCGTCTGATCATCCTCAGGGATGTTTCCCAGACCGTCGCCAATAGCCCATTCTGCAGCTCTAGTGCGGCGTAAATGAACAAATCGATAAATCAACCAAACCAGTCTAAAAAGTTCTGCATTTGTAGTTTCTGGGGGTAGGAAAACAGGCAGGATTCTAAGCATCCAATATATTTTAGGTGTAAAAACTGGGTAAAGAATAGAAGGGTAAAATGAAACGATTAAAGTGTAATCTGTGAAGTAATCTAAAATGAACTACATATTCAGTTCTGGAGGTTGGCGAATGATAGCGAGTAGGAGAGAAAAAACTTTTTAAAGTAACTAAAAGGATATGAATGAAATGATAGTAATGGACTTAATATAAGAAATTCTTTTTTAGTAACTGTTCTTTATGTTTAATGCTAAATGCCTTTAAAAAAATCTACCTTATATGTAATACCTTAATATCTCATTTTTAAATTTTAATTATACTACATTATTTTGAATATTATTTAACTTTTTTGTTCATAACTTTTCAGCCTCAGATGGCAAAAGGAAGAGGAAGTATAGCGGCAGTGATGAAGATGGGCCTGGTAATATATAATTTTTTGTCTACATAATTTCATTTTTAAATTTTATGCTTTATACATGTAAAATTACTGTTACATATGTTTCATAATTGAATTATTTCAATGCTAAAATTTTTTAGAATATTTAAGAATTGAGCTACTTTTAATTAAGGGAAAAAATATTTATTAGTGTTTTATTTGGTGTTTATGATGAAGTACTTATTTACTTGTGCACTAATGGATTTTTAAAACCAACTTAAGATTGACGGATGGGTATTTTGGTATAAAACTGAGATAAACACGATAAAATTTGACTTATTTTAAGCCAGAACACTGCACTTTAAAGTATTAAAGTGTTTCTTGCTATTTTGTTCTTGTACTTTAAAAAGGACTGAATATTTATTTATTTTTAATTAATAATTAGAATAAGATAAGTCAATTGCAATATAAATGAAGTTAAGAAAGAGTTAAAAGTTTTTCTTACAAAAAACTTCTAATTCCTGTTTACTCTGAAAAACTTTGTATTTCTGGGAGTTCTTTGTATTCTTTATTAATTACAAAACACTACAACCTAATCAATTTACGTTAAATTTTCAATCTGTGTTAAACAGATATTATGTCTGTTTCATTTTTAAATCGGACTCAGTACAGGTTCTACATTATTTTTTAAGATTTTTAATTATAGCATAGAATGTTAATTCATTATTGGATAGTAAAGTTATACAATAGATAATATTTTATACTAGTAAGATGAATAATAAATATAAAGGGAAAATAGCGATTTTTCCCCTTTACGGAAATTTTAAATGAATTGTGCATTTTATATTACTCTATGATAGTTTAATTTACAAATTTTGATAGAATAATATTTATTTATTTATTTTAGCTTATCTTTCATCGAAATATGCTGAACCACCAACATCCAAAATTTACAATAATCGCTTCAAACAGAGTAATCATCCTGATCAGGTAAGATAAAAGTTTGATCTGCTAATTTTTTAAATATTTGTTTCTATTGATTGAATTATCTAGTTACAGTGTTGAGTTTAAAAAGTACATCCATAATTTTTTTTAAAATCAATTTTATTATTTTTCAGCTGTTTCGAGCAGATCTTATTAGTGCCATGAAAATGCCTGATAGTGAACCTCTAGCACCAGAAGAATATGTTATTATTGAAGATTCTTGGAGAACAGATTGGGAGAGAGGTGTACAAGTTCCTGTTAACCCTGATACTTTGCCCGAACCAACCTTTAGGTAATAATTGTTTCCAGTCAGATTGTCCAGTGGTAACTTGACAGGAATATTTTAAATTGTTTGGTAAAAAAAAAAAATGAATGTCAGAATTAAAGAAAAATCTATTTGTTTACATGTACTACCTCTATAAGTATTTTACTTACCAAAACACTGAGCTAAATCTTTAATATGCTAGCTAAGTTTAGCTTTATTGTGCTTAATGATAATGTAATATAATATTAACTAAAACCTTTCCTTTGATGACAAAATTTTAACACAGATGAAATGTTACAACATTCTTTTGTTGAAAATAATAAAATTAAATTCTTGTTTAGAGTCTAAAAGTGTTTCTTTTTTTTTTTTTTTTTTTTTTTTTTTTTTTTTTTTTTTGCTAAATTGTTTTTTTTGGTTTTTCTGCTACTTTGTTTGGTACAAAACAAATTTTTATTGAAATGTACTCTTAATTTTTTTTTTTTTTTTTTTTTAAATCAGAAAAGTCTTAGTGATATTAAATTACCTATAAAAAAATTAAACTAACATTATGAGTTCTATTAAGAAATTGTGCTGAAACTTAATTGGATAACAAGTTTTATTAGAAGACTTGTTGTAAAATATGATTTTTTTTTGTTGAAAAATTCAAGTAATTACAATCATGATTTAGATTCTGGTGCAACCAGATTTAAAAGTATTATTTTTATTTCACTCTTACTATTTTTTAGCTGTATTTTTTCATTTTTACATTATTTATTATTTCATATTTATATTTTCATTCCTTGGTGATTTATTATATAAGATTTAACTCTTATCACTTTTTTTTCTATCTATGCTTATTCTGAAATACACCTTTTTGTTTCTTTCAAAAAAGTTTTTTAGAATATTGGGCATTCTTAAAAGTTAATCCTAAATCTTATCAAACATTACTGTTTTTTAGCAAAATAAGATCGATTACTTTAACAGCTACATGTGCATTTTATTAAAACTTTATAAGTGTGGTGTTTCTATTGTCAAAATCATTGATGTAATCATTCTGAAAGGTTCATTATTCAATAAAATTTATTGAGTTATAAGTGCATTGAAAATTTTAACTTTACAACAGTTGGTCTGCGATGTTCTCCAAATGTACCTTTCATGATAGAATATTAGTATTAATGGAAAGGAAATGCTAGTCCATACAAATATGTGATTTTTCTTTAAGTATATGAATCTTTGTTGTTAAAAGAAAAATGGCTAACTGTCTTATTTCATTTAGGATATTCCGGAAAAGAAATAAAGATGCCCATTATAAGCAGTAAGTACTTTTATTATTTGAATGTAGTGTATTTTTGAACTGTTATCTGCCCCCCCCCACATTTTTTAAATAAAAAATTTAATTAAGCTTTTCTATTTACTACTGTTCTGATAGATAGTATAATTGTGTCATGTTCATAATTCTGAATTAACTGCCTGTGAGTTATGTTTTAATGTGATATTGGGTAATCTTATTTAATAATTAGCTTTTTTCCTTAAGTTATATATATATATATATATATATATATATATATATATATATTAAAAAAATCACTTTAACTTAGCAGATTATAATCTACCTTCTCAATATGCTTAAAATACATTTGAATTTTGTTAAGAAAATTAAAATTATTTTTTTTACGAAATTAAATTTTAAAACTTAAAAATGCTACAAAATGTATTTAGTGTTTAGACAGTATTAAAATATAATTCTTGCTATGTTTTTTTTAAAAAAAGATTATTGTTTTTCTTTCTACACTTCTTCAAATTCTTGTTTCTACACTTTTGACGAAGTTTGAAATTTCATGACTCATTCCCGTTTTTTTTTTTAGTGGAAAATTAGACTTTTAATTCAATACAATTTCGCAGTTTGTGTTATTTCTTTTTGCATGCGTGAAATTTGAAGAAAAAAATTTAAAATTTTTACCTACCTTATACTAAAACAGGTTATGGGAAAACCTACATTTTTCGGGAAATTTCATTTCAACAGAAAGAAGTCTGAGAATTGCCAAAAAAAATTTTTTTAATGACTAATCTTAGGATTGGAACAAGCTGTCACAGACATTCAAAGTAAAAAATTCTAACATTCACCGCCATAAATCAATTCAGAATAAAGAAAATAAATCAAAGGGTAGTTGAAAAACAGAAATTAAAAATATCAAGTTACTTCCTCGAATTATATTTTGATTCGCAATGCTTTTTCTATTAAATATTATGTCTTACCTGGTCTAGAGTTTTTATTAAAATTCCATTTAAACATTTGGAAATGTCCAGTGATTTTATTTCTTTTTCTTCTGACTCAACCCAATATAAATTTAATTTATAAATTCATAAAGGACATTTAGTGAATTGTTTACAGTTTCGCTTATAATATATTTTAAAAATATGTTTGATTTATATATATGATATGTATTTAAATTTTAAAATAGAACCAAAATCCATATCTTATTATTAATTCTTATTAAAATTTTCAGAGACAAGAAGCTGATTCGTTTTACTCGTGACTCCCATTTTGACCCATCAATTCATGTCATGAGTTATATGAATACGCTGGCTGAACAAATCTGTCGTTATGATATGGATAGTGTCGATTTTCATTGGTTAACTTCGATCAATCAGGATAGAGAAGATTATGGTAAATTAAAATTCATATTCTGTATTTTTAATCAAAAATGTTTTGTTATCATAGTTATAGATATTATACTATATATTCGGCAATCATTTTGCATGGTTAAAAACTAAAAAAATTTCAGTAACTAAAAGATATTACATGTGATCCTTACACGTTTTCACTGGTATGTTTGTGTGTCTCTGTTAGATTTTTTTTTAAAAGTTAATGAAATAAAATTAAACTGAAAATTATAATGCAATAACTTTATTTAAGATTTAGCACAGTCCAAAGCATGAAAGCAAAACAGCATACCATTACCATATCTGCCAACTTGTACAGTGTTTTACCTGACCGTACAGTCAAGCTTTAAAATCGTATGATTGCGTAAAAATCACAGGATCGTATGATTTGCTAAAGTTTACTGCTAGATATTTTTAGTATCTTATTCTAAAAGCTTTCCTTGCATAATTAAGTCCAACAGATTGTAGCACTATGCGTTTTGTTATGTTTGTGCACTAGATTTTAAAATAGCACATGTGATGATATACGCATGATGAGACATTAAGACTTGTCAGAATGTGTAAATAAAAATGAAAAATTAGCAAGTATTTTGTGTCTAGAGGTGATGATGTAATACTGGCCGAAGTGTATGTTACATCATTCATGTTCATTGTAGAGTATAATCCACATCTTAGTGTCACAGATCATGCAGGCCCATTATTTAGAAATAGGTTCCCTAAAAGTGATGTTGCGAAGCATTATGGTTCAGGACGAACGCAAACTGCTATTGTGTCCAAAATAGCAGATGTTAGAAGTGCTTCAATTGTAGAATCACTTCGGAGGCAAATGTTTGCTATCGCTACTGATGACAGCAACGATACAGATGCTCAACTTTATCCTATACTTGTGTTGTACTTCGTCACAAATATCGGCAAAGTTAAGGTATCGCTGCTCACAGTGCTGACTTTAGAAGCAAGTTCTACAGGACGAATTAGTGGTAATTTGATGTTAAATACTTAAAAATCTTAAAATATTTCACTGGAAAATTGTTTGGCACTTAGTTGCAATAATGCGCTGGTGGTGGTTGGCTCAAAGAATAGTGTCATTGCTGTAATAAAGACAGCTAATCAAGAAATTTTTGTTTTTGGCTGTCCTTGCTATTCCATACTCATTGTTGCTCAAAGAGAGGCGGCTTCTCTACCTGTTTCAGTTAGTAATGTTTTGTTTCATATTTTTTTATTTAGAAAATAGTTAAAAAAAACTTGAACTTAAAGCTTTAAAAGTTTTGATGTTATTACACACAAAATTTTAAAACATAGTTGCACAAGGTGGCTCTCTTTGAGTGGATGCTTAAAGAGACTCCTAGAGCAATGAAATCTTCTGTGTGGTTCTTATGAGGATCAAATAGATGAAAAGGACAAATGCAATAGTCTTAACTACTATTACATACCTTTAAAAAAATCGGCAAAGGTTAGAACAAACATCTTTCTATTAAGAAAAGACCTTCAGATTTAGAAAAACGTACAAAGAAATTGAAAGCAGGTAATTCTTCAACAAAATCTTCTAAACAGCAATCAACTTTGACTAGGGAAGGACAAAAGCTTCTTTCTTTCATCGGATGTCTGCAAAAGCTTGTTCTTTATTTTTAAATTTCATTATCCCATTTTTTGATAAACATTAATTATCCTACTGTCTAATAAGCCAAAAATTCATACTTTAAATTTTATTAAATTTATTAAAAGCTTTTGTTTCAAAATTTATAAGAGCAGATATTATTCATGAACATAAACTAGATATCACTCATAAACATTAACTTTGTTTCAGAGAAACAAATTAATATCAGTCTTAAAAATGGAAGAGAAGCAACTTTTCTATAGCAATATAAAAAATATTATATTACTGTCTGCAACTATTTATGGCAGAAATTTCCTTTGAAGAAAGAGTTTTCACTGTCTGCTGAAGTAGTAGATATTGAAAAGTTACACACAAAATCATTCAAAGTTGTTAATTTCTTCATGAAAATATTTTCCATCCATCTGTGTTAACTAGCTGATGAAAAGAGATGGACTTTTAGAGAAATTCAGTGATTTGCGAATTACTGATTTACCTTCTGTGGTTTAACAAGAAATAAAAACAAGACAAAAATGGGATTTCATTTCTAAACTAGCATCTAGTGATGTATATTTCAGATAATATAGTTGGATAGCAAAAATCATGGTGGCTATTTTAAGCATTCCACACGGCAATGCTGGATGTGAAAGGGTGCTCAGCATTGTTAAAAGGAATTCGTATAATGTTTTTTATCTGATAAATTACTAGAAGACATTCTAAATGCCAAAACCACTCTAACTGCTGGATGTTATGAGCAGACTATCAATAAAGAATTTTTTAAAAGCAACTAAGTCTGCTACATATGAACATTTAAGGCTATAATTGTTAATTAAGTTTAACATTGATTTAATTTTTTTCTTTTTTTTTAATTCTAGAATTTTGAAATTGTGATAAAGTATAAATATTTATGTTAAAAACAATTGTATAATAAAATAGTCAGGATTTTTTTAAAAAAAAGTTTTTTGTTATTGTTTTCAAAATGAAAATTTTTTTTAAAAAAATTAGCAAAATTCACTAGTGTATTTTCAAAGGTTTTATAAATTTAGTAACAGATAGTTCTTAATTTTGTTTTAAAAATGTCCTTTAATAACACTTTCTGTATAACACACTTTGTCGAGTGAAACATTTGCTCAGAATTGCAAGGCCATGCAAATTACAATGTTGGCAGGTATGTATCCCTTCTCTTGCAATAAACCACTAAAATTAGTTTATGGTGGTCTGAGTGAAATTTTAGTGGTCTTGGACCATTAGTAGTAAAGTCAATCTATGTGTTACACTTTTTTTTTAAATATATATACACTCAAGAGCCAAAACATTTTGACCACCTCTTAATAACGAGTTGGCCCACCTTTAGCCTGCAACACAGCTGCACTGGTATTCAGCATAATGTTCCTGGAACCACTCCAACACAATTTGAGTCTTGTGACATGGGGCGTTGTTGGAAAATTCCATTTCCAGCTGGAAAAACAGAGGCCATGTAAGGGTGCAACTGGTCCGCAATGATGTTCAGATACCCTGTAGCATTTATGGTCTGCTCTACCATAACCACGGGCCCAGAGACGTGATGAATGACAAACCGTGATTAAACTGACTAAGCAACTCTCTCCCACTGATCCATTCCCGGGCCCAGCGCAGGCGTAGTTGGCGATGACGCTTGGTCAGCAAAGGCACACGAGTGGGAGGGACGTTTGCTGCGTAGCCCCATATCCAACAGTGTCTGCTGAACAGTGTGCTCTGATACTATTCTACTTGACTTTGCATTGTATTGGGCTGTCAGCTGAGCCACTAAATTTTAAAGAAAACGCTTTCGAGAATGCTTTTAGTTACATAGCAACCAGTGTTTTAGTTTTTTTGGGATACTGGTCAACTTCATATGGATCAACAGTCTCACAACCTTAACTTTTAAAAACTAATACAGGAAATTGAACTATTAGTTTTATGAAAAATATATTGTGCATTAAGTGGTAAGAATGTTTTCATGCTTAGATAATCTTATTTTTAAGTTAATAATTTTTGCAAATTGCTTGCTATCTAATAGGTCTTTCTCCTGTTGAAGAGAGTTTCTTTGAACAAGTTATTGAAGAATTTGAAGTTCAGGTAATTACATATTGTAATTATTATATTTACAAAATCACCTAATGATTGTCGTCACAATTAGGCATAAGAATGGTTTCTATGTTTTTCTGTTGTATCTCAGATTATCGAAGTACAACTTTTATTTCCAATATTTTTAAGATTTATTCTTTTCTTACAACAATTGTTAAAAATTTAAGAAATGTTGTTAAAGTTTTATTTTAATTTCTAGGCATATGTTAATTTTCAAGAAGCAATAAAAAGTGAAGAAGGCTTAGGCGTTGAGTATGATGAAGATGCCATCTGTGATGTTTGCCGATCTGTATGTTTTAGAATTTTTATTTCTTCATTTTTTCTGAAAAAATGTTGAAATTTTTTTAATGCAGGAAAGAGATTTATCTAAAAAACTGGAAATTGTTTTTGTAAGACTGTATTCATGAAGCCAATTTTTTCCCATTTATACTTTAAATTTATTGTACTTCATTCAACTTTATTGTAAACCAAGGTGAACCAATTAAAACTCTGATAATTTATCTGAACATACTACTATCAAAATTGTTTAAGACAAGGTGTTGATTTGATAAAAAATCATTAATTGCTCGAAGATTCAACAAATTTCTGCACAAATACAATTTCAATAACAATGCCAGAACATCTGATGCACTCAAGCTGGCACATCTCACTGGATTTGTGACTGCTAAAATACGCCTTAATCAATTAATCAACCAAAAACCAAATGGATATCATGTCTTTATGCTTTTTTTCTCTTTTTATAAGTAGATAATAATAATAGAGTAATTAAGTTTGAATTGAATATTGTTTTTAATAGTATAGTAACAATAAGCTTTTTTTAAGAATAATTTTTCTATTTTTTGTATCATTTACCAATTATATGAATATTTCTTTTCTTTTTGGTAATTATTAATATTTACAAAGAAAATATATGTTGAGGTTACTTTTTTGTAAAATTTACAGAGTGTTTGCTCCCTCACTTCAGTGTTTTTTGCTATTTTGACTTTTATTTCCTTTGTAATTTTATTTTTTTATTAGATATAATAGAATTTTGTTTTACTTACTTCGCACCCTGAGAAAAGATGTTTTTATTTCCATATTAAAGTTAACAACATTTTGGACATTTCGTTATACAAGTCTAGAAAATTTTGATATCCTGTAATAGTTGATGTTGCAAGAGATTTTTCACTTAGTTTCGTAGTAATCAAGAAAATTTGCTTAACCTGCATCTGATAGTGCTAAGTTCACATTATTCTATGTATATATATTATATTAGCAAGCTCACATATTTTATGTGTTATATTTTCTAATTAAACCTTTTTTCTTTCTGTAGCCGGATTCTCAGGAGAATAATGAAATGGTGTTTTGTGATTCGTGTAACATATGTGTTCATCAAATATGCTATGGAATAACAAAAATACCTGAAGGTAGTTGGATTTGTCGAACCTGTGCTCTTGGTATCAGGCCTGCCTGTGTACTTTGCCCTAATAGAGGAGGAGCTATGAAAACGTTGAGGTATGTTATATTTAACTTGTCTTGTTAGATTTCTAGAGGTTCAAAATAGTGCTCTCATGTGTGTAACCAACATTGATACATCATTTAATTTTCTTAAAAGATTTTTAGAATTACATTGTTTAAAAAAATTTGAACCATATTTTGGATTATTCAGGGATGAGATTTTTCCGCTTTTAAACGGATTTCCGCCTTTTTCGCTTTTGTCTCTCGAATTTCAGCCTTTTTATCAAAAACTCCGATTCTCTAAAAAAAAAAATTTTTTAAATTAATATTTCGCCTTTTCTGAAAATTCAGTCGTTGAAATAAAATAATTATATTTATTTCCGATTTGATATATGATATATCCAACAGCTATTTTCGTATTTACACGTGATTTAAAAATTAGCCTTTGGATTCGTATTCACGCGATTTAAAAATTATGCATCTTGATTCGTATTTTCGCGATCTGAAAATTGCGCATCGTGATTTGTATTTTCACATTTTTGAAATCCTATATCGAGTTTCATTCACGTGATTTGAATATCGTGATTTATATTCACGCGATTTTAAAATCCAAAATCGCGATTCCTGCAAAAAGTAAGTTTTTTTCTTGAATTAGTTACTATAAATGTGGCAGTTTTTCGATCGACGAAGGCATTACAACATCAGCGAAACTGGATGAGAATATGTTACTGATATTTTTGCTATAAATCACGATTTACTCACGTGAAAATTCAGCTTTTTTACCTTTTGGCCAATCTCATCCCTGATTATTTATCTTGACCCATAAAAATGCTCTTGTTTGGTAGTTTTAACAACTGTTTTTATGTATTAAAACTTTTTAATTTTTTTTTTTTTTTTTTTCAAATTTTTTTTTTTTTCTTTTCGATTTGATTAATTAAGGATTTATGCACCATGTTGCATACTATTGGAAACATCTGCAGTAAATAATTTCTTTTTAAAAATTCAACAGTCTCTTACAAATTCATATCGCTAACTCAATCGCTTCAGAAACTTAAACAACTTTTAAAAATTTTCTGCTCTGAGACTCAAGCAGATTCAAATCCTGTGCATCACTTAAATGCATATGATTAAATATAAAATTTTCATTTGGCCATGGTTTGTAAATTTTTCATCAATT
Organism: Parasteatoda tepidariorum; assembly: GCF_982258835.1. NCBI lineage: Eukaryota > Metazoa > Arthropoda > Arachnida > Araneae > Theridiidae > Parasteatoda > Parasteatoda tepidariorum. The sequence continues at coordinate 67,448,990 of NC_141755.1, read as the reverse complement.
CTTAAGGATAGATTTTTTGGTCAAAATATACTAAACTTCTCTAATTTGTAAGAATAAATAAATATTCCTTAGTCTTATTCTTTCTTAACTCTACAGCCCTTGGTAGGCTTTTTTTTTTACAATAGAATTCCGTGTCACTGTCTCCCCAGATTTCTTTTTCCATTTTTTTCCAACCTAAACTTGACTCAACCATCAGCTTTAGTCATCTTTTTTTTTATTATTATATGATTTTTCTTTCATGATTTTTTTAGACTTGTCTGTTTCCTTCATTCTTTTCTGTATTCTTTCAGCTTCAAGAAATTTGTGTATTTACTTTCAATTAATTTTTTTCCATTTTAAGGTTGTATCTTTATCTCCAATCTCCATATGTTATTTTCATTAATGATTCCATAAGTTCTTCTAATTATACTACATTTAAAATATTTTAATATATTTTCATTTTTTTTTTTTGGACAAAATTTAGGTTTTAGATCCATACGTTAATATTGGCCATATTAGGGTTTCATATATCTGCTTTTTACATTTTCTTGAGATTAATTTACTTTTTAGTGATCTATAATTTACAAATACTGCTTTATTCCCATTTTGTATCTGTTTATTTATGCAGTCATGAGTTTCAAACTTATTGTTTTTATTTCATTACTGAGATACGGTATTCGTTCCCTTAAAATTATTTAATTAAAATTCCCTTTTTAATTTATTTAAATTCAAACCTATTTTATTTGCTTTTCTCATTAGTTCTTTTATTAGTTGAATTAGTCCATTTTTTGTTTTAGCAGTAAATATTACATGGTCTCTATATGTAAAAGTTTGTGTTGACTTTTTGAATACATTTCTTCATTGATTTATGTGATACCCAAATGCAAGGCAATGTTGAGCAGCTCTGCTGAGAGTGAATCACCTCGCTTAACATCTTTGTTAAACTCAAATGCATCTCCTGTCCTTCGAGCTATGTAATTATACTGGCCTTTGTCTTTTTGATTGTTATTTTTGTGAGTTTTATTAATTTTGATGCTGTCAAATGCTTGCTTTAAGCCGATAAAATGCCTACATAAATCAGTATCATATTCATAAAACTTTTCCATAATCTGTCTAAAGCTTCAAAAAGCTGATCCACAGTAGTGGATGCTTTATTCCACAAATTATTTTTCAACTTTTTATTATTTTTCATAAGCTGACCCACAGTCTTAATCCACATTGATGCCCTTCAAAAAATTTTCTACGTATTTCAATTTTATTTCAGTATTAACAAACTGGAAAGTATTTTATATGTTGTATTTCAATTTTTAATTATATTTTCCATTTTTCAGGTGTGGTCAAAAATGGGCTCATGTAGGATGTGCTGTTTGGATTCCTGGAGTATCATTTTTTAATTTTATCAAAATGGAGCCTATAATAAAAATATCTCAAATTCCTGTGAGTAATATGAATTTTTGTTACTGTTTTATTAATTTAAACATTGTTTTCTATTTTAGATTGTGACAATTTTGCCAATTGAATGGATACAGTATTGAATAAATTTTTGTATTAATGTCCTCTTTTGAAATTCTTTTTAAGGCATTGCTAAGCTTTTTGTATCTCCTTTAAAAATCATGAATTAATTAATGAGGAACTTTTTTTTAAATTTTAGACTTTTTTTTGTACATTTTGGTACCTGAAAATAACTACAGTTGTGTTTTAAAGACCCTGAGGTACTGATCATGAAAAGTGAAAACATGGTAATTTTTGGCAGCATTATTTAAGTTTATGGTTCTCCCAAAGTGCTCACATATTTTTTTTCTTCCTGACATACATTTTGATTTTCGAGTATTCATCTGATTATAATTTACAGTTCACAAAATATTTACAATTTATGTTTATATGTTCGTCCTCAACATTTCACTCAATAAAGCAGTAGTTTTTAATGGTTCATCAAAAAATTTCTACTGGTCCACTTTTATGGTGTGGTATTTGTGTATCTTTTATAATGCTAGTGATTTGCTAGCTTATAGAATAATTATATGATTTCTGACAACTACTCTCAAAAATTGAAACAAAATTTAAATTGAAATAGGAAATTTTCTTAGTAGGAAAAGTTTTTAATATATTGGTGGGTTAACTACTATAAATCATATTTTTTAGTGCAATTTAAGCAAATAGAAATAGTCTAGTTAAATTTTTTTTTTCTTATTTTATTCTTACTTCATTTGTGAGGTGCGATAAGCTCCAGTAATTTGAAAAATTTGTATAATTATTTGATTTATGTATTTCTATTTCAAAATTCAATTCGTTAATTCACAAGCTTTTTCTATTAAATCCTGGGAAATTAGAATAAACTTTTCCATGGATACTGTAATGCTGGTTCAGTGATGGAGAAAATAAATTATTCAATAAATGGAATGATCAAGTATACGTATAGGGACCTATAGGGCTATGTAATAGCGCATTGAATAATTTTAAGTATGATTGATAAAATTACGTAAGAGTTTATTCTTATTATATTTTACATTTTTACTAAATTAAAGTGAATAAACCTTGCACATTCTTAAAAGTATTAATTTTTATATTAGAGAGTGTGTTTTGTGCAATCTATAATGATTTTTATTTTGTTTTCATAGGCAAGCAGATAGGCAATTAATACAATAACACCCAGAATAATTTTAGATATGATAAATAAAAATATGGAAGAGTTTATTTATATTATATTTTGCATGCTTATTAAATAAAACTGAATGAACCTTGTGCATTTTTAAAAGTATTAATTTTTATGTTGGAAAGTGGACGGGAAAGATCTGTAACGATTTTTATTTTCTTCTTATAGGCAGGCAGATGGGCCCTTATTTGTTCAATCTGTAATGTTAAAACTGGAGCCTGTATTCTGTGTAGTGTAAGTTTATATTTTTTAAGATTTCTGAATTATTGTTTTTTTTTTCTATAATTTATTTATTTCTTAGACAAGTACTAAATTATTTGTATCTTCATTGGAGAGCAAGATAAAAATAATTTAATAAATATTATAATTCTACCTATGCCCTCCTAAACTTAATTTTTCATTGTTAACTTAGGGTCAGTTGCAATTTTTCTATCTTTTCACAATTTTATTCATTTATAAATAGTTGGCAATCTATGACAAATCATTTTCTAGTTATTTTTCAATATATTATGTATTAAAAACAGAATTTTTGAAAAATTCTGTTTTTTAAGTAACACAGCATTTAGGTAATGTAAGTGTAAACTATATGAAATAAATTAATTCTAGAATAAAACTTCACTTTTTAAATGTTACATTTTAAATACTTGGTTTTTATTGATTATATATTTGCTTTCATGTTTGATTGTTTTTAATGTTTTCATTTTATGTTTTTAACAAACTTTTATTTTAAAAACATGCTTTTAATTAGCCTAGGTCTGCCGAAATTGAAACCTTCCAAACTTTATTTAAATCAATTTCTTTTTTTAATTTCAAGATAAAAGTTTTTTTTTAAAGTTTTTTACTCTCAAAATAAAAAATAATTTTTTTAATTTGTATAGGCATAATTTATTAAGTGTGATTTCTTGCATTGAATAATAATAAAACAAGTTATTTTCCCCCAACCCTTTCACTATTTTAATGTAATATAATTCTAAATAAATAAATCTAATTATATTTTCGTTTTTAATTATTATTTGAATCAGTTTTTATTAAAAATACCCCATACCTTAAACTATCAACTGTTTATCCTGTGCTTGTATAAAAATCCATTGAAACCTGATTATAATATACTTATATTCATATATTAAATTAGCAATTTATGTTATATATCCCTGCACGTGATATACTTACATATATATTCAATTAACAGTTATAAGGTTAAGGTTGCCACCTCGACAAATGCGATAAAAACGTAAATTCAGTAAAACAAATTGCGTTTTGGCAAAAATATTGACAAAAAGGTACTCCTACCAACAAGCCTCTCCAACCCTCTATCCTGAAAATTACGTCAATAAGAAAATTTTCTGGACAAATCTTGCAACACAGTAATTTCTGTTCGATACTTGGCTTAGCTAATTAGAATTATATTAATTCTTTATAATCTAAGCAACAAGAAAGATTCTGCAACTATTAGAAACAAAAAACCTGTACAATACAGATTCACATGTTTGATGCCGAATCACGCAATGCCACGTGACTCTTACAGTTTGTGTCAATAAAGCTGTTTAAGTGGTAGCTAGATGCATGTTATCATCGAACTATTTTTGCAGAAAATATGTTTTCTCATGACAATAACATATTGTTTTTTAAAATAAACTTATTGTAAAACTAAAATCGTTGTTGAAATAAGAAGATTTAATGATTTTAACTTTATAGATTACCACTTTTCAATGATATATTATAACCACCTGCACTGGGCTGGTAATGACTGTGTTGAGCCCCAGTCCAAATTTTGATTTTAAAAAAAATCCCTGTGTGTAGTATAATAATCCATAAATCAGAATGAAGCAGAAATAATTTATTTTCCGCAGGAATTCTTTTTTTTCTTCTGAATAATTACATTACGACAGTGAAAAATAAGCAAAATAGTATCCTTTCATTTAAAAATAAGACTTGAATGAAACGTTACATTTATGAAATATGTGTACTTAAAAGATAGTCGGAATCTAAAAAATCTAAATTTTACTTATGTTTCTGATCTAGTCTAAGAATTTATCAAGAATTAACCCTAACTTATTTTTATTTATTTTCCTCAAAAATGATAAAACATCTACATTTTTCATCCTACCTCCAAATGACTCTTGATTTCGATTTTGATGTTGGAGTTTTCAATGGGGGAAAAAATTAATCATAAAAAATTAGGGAACATATTAAACTGACTTTTGAAGTTTGGCTAATACTTTTAATGTCCAGCTAATTTACTGGTTAATAATTAAGTCCTTACTGCTGGTCCTGAATTTATCTCATACTTTACTCACATATAAGTTACAGATGAGCTTTTTATTGTTTAAAGTGATTAAAAATGTTTTTTTTTACTAGCTTTTTAAATACAAGCTCAGTAAAACATTATCGATAAGTACATCCTTTTTATGCATCCAAAATCATTTATTTTTTAGTATTCTCTTAAAATAAATGCCCTAAAGTCAAGAGTGTACCTTAATTTTTTGATACCTGTTTAATTTCAAACAATCTTTTAAACAACTCCTTTGTGTCCTTTTTTTTTTAGGAAAAAAATTGCAAAGTTGCATTTCATGTGACTTGTGCTTTTAATGAAGGTTTACAGATGAGAGCCTGCGTCAAAAATGCTTACACTGAAGATGATGAACTTAGAGTAAGATATGCATTCAGTGTTTTAAATTATCATGCAGTTGAACCTTGATTGATTGTTTCTCATGGGATCATTTATTGTTAATGCTATATACTGAAAAAAATCACTAATGAGGAACAGCCATATATATCAAATAATAAATCTTCAATTAATAAATTTACAATAAGTATAAAAAATTTTATTGTAAAAGTCTTATTCTAACTGCAAAAATATATTCTAGGCAAAAGAAAAATAAATACAATTATTTTTTTATAATCTTTAGAAATTTCGGTTTGAACATACTCTTTTTCTTATCTACGCAAAAAACATCAATTTTTAGCATGTGAAGGACTACTGTTCATTTTCTGTAAGGTTATGGGAAAATAGAAATTTCCACAATTGTTTCAAAGGCTTTTTGCTGATGTTTGAGCTGGTTATGGTTCCATTTTACCATCTTCATTGTTACCGCTTTGCTCTTTTTTAGCTTCTGCAACCGTTCCTTAAATTAACCACAATTCCAACATTTTCATCATAACATCAAAGTTAATTTTTCAGGCATTTTTACTAACCATAATTAATCCTCATTTTACTTTTCTATCATTATTGTCTGGAGTTACTTTTTTTTCTTCTCAAAACGAAATAACTTCATTTTATTACTTTTTAACTAATGTTGATGAAATTTCTGAAAATAGACATAATCTTCTAGTTACTAAAATGATTTAAACTGTATTAATATTATAAGAAAAGCATTCGTAACATGACTATTAAAACAAGACGATTCACATGGGAAAATGAAAAATGCAGAAATAATGGATTGAGGATTAACTGAAAATGTTTGTCAAGTTTCATTTGTTTTTATTTCCTTTAATGTTAAAAAAAAATTATAATTGTTTTACAAAAAGCATGTCTATATATTTCTTTGTTATTCTAGGCTTTTTGTAAAAAACACAGCAATAAGAGGCCTGGTATGTTTTCTGATTCTGAAGAAGAGCATGCTGTTTTAAAACGAGATTCTTTAAGCAATGAAGAAAGGGCTAATCTTAGACAGTTGAAGTAATTGATTTGAAGATTAATCATTTCTATGTAAATTATTCATAAAATGTCAAGTTATTTGAAATGTTTAAAATTACCATTGTAGGAAGGAGATTTTTTCTGTAATAGTGAAATATATATTAACTCTTTATCTTTTTGTAATTGTAGCTAGCTGTTGTTTAATGAATTCTTTAACTTGTCTACTTGGCCTTTGGAATTAAAACCTTTTTGAAGAACAATTTCTTGTGATTTTAATATTTTATCAGAATTTGTCTGGCAAAAATATAACGGAATTAATGGTCCCATATATTTACTTTTTAAAAATAAAAACTATCACTCCATTTTACTAAGAATTTTGATATATTTCGTGTATATATTAATTGTTTGAATGGAAATTTTTTTATTTAAACAGCACTTTCTTTTTTTTTAATTTTTATAAAAAATGCAAGTTTTTTTTCCTATGATTTATGGAATTGGTGTTTGATAAAATTGATCAATTTCTAAATTTTAATTTTGACAAATCAAAATGTATTGCCCTGTACACAAGTTTAAGAATAAAAAATTATAATGTATTCTTTTAATTTTAGTGTTTTAAATGGTGTCAAAATTATAGTTTTTATATAAAATAAAAAAAGAATTCAGTATTGAAATCTTATTAAATTCAGAAAATTTTTCCTTAACAAAATCTCATATTTGTATTTTAATTTCTATTTTTTTATAGATATATTTTTTTACTTGTTATTTTATTAAAAATTACAACTACACTGTTTTTAAATGTATTTCATTTTTTTTCTTCTTTTTTTTTGTTATGGTTTAATTTTTGTCAATTTGATTATGATTCAAATCATTGAAATTTATCGTGAAAAAATTGAGGATGTTATGATGTTGACTTAATTTCCCCTCCTTTTTTCTAAAAGGATATCAGAAAAGGAAGCTGAATTCTATAATTATGTTAGTATTGATGATATTGCTGAACAGTTTGAATGTGATAAGAGTGAAATCGAATCAATCTTTTATTACTGGAAACTCAAAAGAAGGGTATTTATTTCTTACTATTTCAAATTTTAGTGTATATAGCTGAATTTTTTTAAATCTGTTTTTAAATTATTTACAAAAATAAAATATGTATATTATTTCTTAAGGCAAATGCAAATCGTCCACTACTTACACCTAGAGTGCAGAACCTGGAGAAAGTAACTGAGGAAGAAAATTCTCCTTTCACTTTCATGAAGAAACTCGTTCTTCGACGAAGGGACTTAGAGAGAGTAAATAAATATATTTTTATCACTTTTATTGTTATGAATTTTTTTTATTTTTTTTAAAGTGTTTTATGGTTTGAATAATTTGAATATTTAATTTATTCACATCTCTTCAATGTAAATTTTTTTTTCATTTCACAAGAGTAGTCAGGACAAAGCTTATTTGAAATTAGCTATTCCTATCCATAATTTGAAATGTGTTAGCATAATTTGCCTTCATTTACAAGTTTTACTATTTCAAAAAAAAATTTAAAGTATTTAATATATTGTTTTTTTGCCATGAAATAATCCTAAGTATGACTTGAATCTTATTTGTCAGATGTCAACAATCTTTTATAGAATTCTGCTTTTTAAATGTAATATGAGTTAGTCTTTAACTTATTATTTTGTACATAATAATAACTTAAAATATTGTAATAATAATACTAATAAATACATTAGCTCTTCTTGTTATCATTACTATTGAGTAATGATGGAAATATATCGAAGTTACGATGCAATAATGAAAAGAAGACATAATGCTTGAAATTTTGCTTTTACACTACTATATGGAAGTTCATTAATTGTTTCCTAAGAGATTATTACTTTTTGTCCACTTCCAATCTTTTAGACTATTTTTTTCTTTTCTTTTTAAAATTGGAATTGCATTAAGTAAGCCATCGTTGCACAGGGAGAGGGGCACTTGCTTCCCAATGAGGTGACCTAGATTCGAATCACAGTGATCGCTGGTCTATACGAATTCCACACCTGGCTCATACTAACCACAGCGTTGATGAAAAATATCCTCAGTGGTAGGAAGATCACGGGTTAGAGTCCCGTTGCCATCAGGCTAACTGTGAAAGATTTTTGTGGTTTTCCTCTTTATGTAACGCAAATGCGGGCTCGTTTCATCAAAAAAGTTCTCCATGAAGGCAAAGTTTTTCTCTCCTAATCCTTGATGCAGAAGTTTCCTTGTCTTGTGGATTGAGTTCAAATTTACAAGGCTATGGAGTGGAACATTGATAGTCATAAACTTAAAATTGCATTGGTTTTTCAATGATGTGGATAAAGTAAATAATTGTATTAAGTGTCTTCCTGCCTTTTAAATCCAGACAACACATTGTGAATTTTTTGATCTATGACTGGTCATATTAACAGTCAATATGTTTTGAACTCTCCTGGTTCTTCAATATACTGCATGAATGATCTCTCAAATCATTTTGTCTTAATTCAGGGTGGCCACCCACCTGGAAAACCTGGAATTATCAGGGAATTTTTTTATACTGGAAAAAACCTGGAAATATCAGGGAAATTTGGATAAAAACCTGGAAAAATCAGGGATTTTTAAAGAAAAGCTGGAAATTTTTCTTTGATGATTTTTCAAATTTCGCTAATTTAAACTATTTGCTAATTTTCTTAATTTAAATTATTTCATCCATTATACCCACTTTTTTTTAACGGAAATGTATCGCCAAACAGTTGAAATATCATCAACTTAGCGATACTTTGCTTGCATCAAAATTTGCTCCATTATAGTTCTGTTAAACTAGAATGCCATATAAAATTCTTCCACGGTTGCTAAACAAATGTGGAAACTTTTGACCGCTATGGGAATTTAGGAAAATTTAGGTAAGATTCTGGTGGGAAAAGGGATTAGGATTTTAGCTTCTGTTTTTAAATTCTGTCCTTGGGCTAAATCCATTTATGGCTCAAGTTTGTTCCGATGCTTTGGTGGTTATTTTTTTTCTCTATTTTGACAAAATGTTTTTGTATTTTTAACTTTATAAAATTCTCCAAAAATTAGTTGGTTATAATTTTATGATAATAGATTTTATATCGCACTCTTTTTCTGAAAGCTTTTCTACTCCTATTCAAAGAAATCTGTGAATTATTTTTTCTGAGCAAACCAACCAATCACACATTTTTTTACAATCACTAACAGCAATGTTTGTCGACAAATTGTTACAATTGTTGCATTAATGCTAATTTTTTCTATTTCATTTTAACCTCTTATAACATATTTTAATTTTAAACAAAAAAGGCTCCTTTGTTGGTCAATATATGATTTTTGATTCAAAATTTTGTGCCAAAACATTAAAAAATAAATAAAAAATCTTGAAAATTGTCAAAATTATTTTTTTCAAGATGATATGTTAAAAAAATAACATTTTGAATAAAATATTTTATAATATAGACACTTTTCTTGTACACATCCTATACTTTATAAGAAAAAAAGAAACAAAAACCTGGAAATTTTAAGATTTTTATCTGGAAAACCTGGAAAAATCAGGGAAATTTGAAATCTGATTTGAGTGGCCACCCTGTAATTCAACTGTATTTATAGCCAGAATTTTTTTCTACTAATATTTATTTATTGAGAAAATAAGGATTTTATTTACTTAATGTGTGCTTATATTTTTTAGGCAAGGAATCTGTGCTACATGGTCAAGAATCGAGAGAAACTCGTGAAGAAGTGGTTACAAGCCAAAGAAGAAATTTTTAACAAACAAGTTTCTATTTTGCGCAAGCAACGTAAAAAGTTGACAGAAGACCAATTGAATGCTGTTCTGAATGCAAACTGTGGCGATCTTGCTTATGATAAAAAGTATTCTGGTGTTAATGGTCCTTCACCTAACATGGTTAGTGTTCTCACTAACCTTGTAGGTGAAGATTCAGTGAGGACTAAGGTAAATGGCCAGGTGAAACCTTCTAAGAAGAATGAAAACCGTAATTCTGTGAAAACGCCCAATCCATATGCTAAGCATTATTTAAATGGTTTATTAGTACGAACTCAAAGGTTTCTATCAACTGCTAACAAACAAAGAAAAGTGCAATTTCAAAGTGATACCTCATGTCAGGAAGAGACTGATAATTCAAACTGTAATTTTCAATGTGATGCCACAAATTCAGTCAGTTGTGATGTACCCATTGATTCAGATAGATTATCCCATGACCAACATTTTTCATCTGAAACAACAGAAATTATTTCAAATAAATTTTTAGAGGATGAGAATTTTCAAAATACATGTGCATCAGAATCATCTCATTTTAGTAAAAACTGTGAAGAAAATGCTAGTTCCAGTTCAATCACATCTCCTGAAACCGACACTCGTTTGTGTTCTGCATTTGACAAAAGTATTGTTGAAACTGACTCAGGTATTGATAACACAAATGGAGATGTTGACTCAGCAAATTCTCCTGCCGAATTAAATTTCGATTCAAATGTTGTGATAGAAACAGCTATGCAAAGTTCTGATTCTGAGAAATCCTTTGATGAAATAAATTTTCAGTCAAATGTTAAATTGGAAGATAAAAATTCTATTTATATTTCTAACGATGTAAATACAGTTAATATAAAATTGGAGGAATCTGAAGTAATATACATGCCAGATTTCGATGTTGGGGCAAATTACAAGATGGAGCAAACAGATGATGCATTAGTTGTTAATGAAGTTTACAATCCTTGTGATACCGGTATTAAGCAATTCGATTCTGCATATAACCCATATGATCTAAATTCTGATGCTAATGTTGTTATTGAAGACTGTATATATGATGTTGAGGTTGGTTATTCAGACACTCAAATGTACATCGAAAGTGACATTGTAAATAATACTAATCAGGATATCTGTGATAATGAATATGATCTTGACTGTAAATTAAATCTCCAAAGTACTGATTTTAATTCTGAAACTAAACAGTCGAAAGATATTAAGAGTGATGAGCTTAGTTCTGTATCTTGTAACGATATTAAAGATAAGGAACAGCTTGATAACTCTCAAATTCTGGATAATAAATGTTTTAAACAAGAACCCAGTGAAAATTCTTCATTAGCAAAGTCATCTGTTGAAAATAATTCTACTTTATTTACCAAAACTGTCTCTTGCGATAACTCTGATGTTGAAGCAGAGAGGAAAACTTCAAAAGAAATTCATAAAATTAAACCTAAGAAATTCAAATCGGCGAGTATTACTAAGCAAAACATCAAATCTGAAACGCACAAGAAAATAAATGACCTTCTCATAAGTACTGGTTCTAATCATGTATCTAATACTTCAAAAGAATTTCTGTTAGGCAAATTGAATGTAGAGTTAGAGGAATTGAATCTGAATCCTAATAAAGTTGAAGATAAAAAAATGGAAACCAATGCAAACTCAACTAGCAATACAAATACTGTAAATTTTGATACCATTGAGAAAACTCTTAAATTGGAGGTAAAGAAAAATAATAATAGAGTTTTACCTCTTCCTTATGTAGTGTTGAAGTCTGATGATGTTGTCAAGTGCTTGAAAGAAGGCGATTCTGTAAAATGCTCCAAAAAAGTAAATAATGTTTTAAGCTACAAACCATCTGAAGGCCTTGATAAATTGAATCAAAAAGATAATAAGAAAACTAAAGTGAATGGTCTTGTTAAAAAGATTTCCCCGCATGATTCTAATTTAATAAAAAAAGTTAAACCTGATAAAGCATTTGTTAAAGGATCTCCTTTGAGGACTAATTCGCCTACACCAGTGAAAGTGTCAGAAAACTGTATACTTAAATCAAGTAAACCATCAAAGCGGAAATTCAACCATGAGTCATCTTCCGTATTTTCTAAACAACCAGTAGGGAAATTAAAAAGTGCAAACAATCTTTCATCTGTTAAGCAAACATCATCAACTACTAAGTGCCAGGAAAAACTTAAATCTTCGGAAAAGAACGAGAATAGCACCAGAGTTCAAGAAAAGATTGAGAGTAATTCCAAACATCCAGAGAAAGTTGAGAATAGTTCCAAACCTTCAGAGAAAATTGAAAACAGCTTCAAGCCTGTAGAGAAAATTGAAAGTAGCACCAAACCTCCAGAAAAATTTGAGAGTAGCTCATCAGACTCAAAGAGTTTGCCTTTTACATTTGATAAAACTTTGCCACCCATTCCCAAGAAGGATTCCTTCCGAGGCTATAAAATACCCAAGAAACAACCTCAAACAAATAAACCTGAAGAAAATAGTTTAGATTCCCGAAGAGGCAGTGTCCCTCTTTCTCCATTGCCTGACATTACTCCAGTTAATTTAAGTGGTTATCAAAGCAAAACTTCGTGGAGGAAACTTGAACCGAGGTCTGAGAAGGTCACCTTCAACAAACCACCACCTGTGAGGACTAATGATATGCATTCTCATGAAGTGCCATCAGAAAGATTAGTTCTGAAATTGACAAAAGACACAACAGATCCTGAGTCAATGCGTTGGAAAGCTGATCCAAATTCATTTGATCGGAATAATTGCAGACGGAACTGGAATAATAGACAGGTTCCTCCTCTAATGCCTCCCCCTTTTCTTTCTCATTTACCCCAATTAGGTGGAGGTTCATGGCCTCATAGGGCTAATCAAGTAAATTTCAGACCAATTCATAACAATTACTCGCATGGTCCATTTTCATGACGAAAGTTTACTTAGTTATTATATGTGATAACCAACTGCACAACATTGTCCCCTTTAATAAAAATTATCATATCTGACAGTGCTTTTATTACTATGTCTAATGCAGGCATAATCAGCATTTACATTTAATTTTCATAGTTGCATTTAGTGTATGCAGTAAAAGATGCATATACAAAAAAGCTACTTCATCTTAGTAAAAATTTGCTAAGTATTTTTAATTACATCATATATTTGCTCAGTTGTTTTATAGTTATATATTTTAAGGTTTACATTCTTATATATATTTATATAAACACATATACAGTTTACTGAATAAGTGAGTTTGTTGGCTAGTAAAAAATCAGTTTGTTGAAATCTGGATGTCTTATTTGTGCACAAAACTGAAATTAGTATAGTTTGCACTCCTAGACAAACTTAGAATATTCTTTTAATAAACCTTTTAGCAATATGACAATATTCTATATTATTATTTCAAATGAATCGTAGCAAGCCATTTCTTTATATGCTTTATTGAATAAGAGAAAAATAAATGTTAAAGTCTCATACAAACTTATTAGTGCCGAATTTTTCAAAATCATATATGCTGTGCCTTTTGCATTTATGAATTATAACTATTTAGAATTGTAGTTTTCCTGAAGAATCTTGCAAAAAAAAAAATTTTTTTTTTCAGTTCTGTTTTGTTGTGTGAAAATTTATTTTCAGATACATATTTTTATACATATTATTATGTATAGTTATTTCTTTGATTAATTTTTTTTTCACCATTTGAATTTTTCCAATTTTTTGCATGTAAAATTATATAAAACCACAAAGGAAAGCCTTTTTTTGCAGAAAGATTTTTTTAAAACTGCCATGAATATATCTACTTAAAACAAATCTCTATGTATTATATTCCTAAAAAATTAAGTCTTAATTATTGCAAAAATCTATGAGATATATTTATTTTTACAATTATGTAATCTAACTTTATCATTGAAAAAGAATTTTCGTTGAATATAGTGTTATTAATAAATATATATCTATTAGAATAATAAATTTACCAATAAATCAATGTCTTTTTCTTGGCTTAAAACAACCTTTTTGACAAACAGCGTAGTTGCGACAATCTTTCAATAACTGGATGTAAATCAAGTTTAAAGCCACGGAAATTTAATTTTGTTCATCCTTATCACTCTTAGGCTAATATTTTTTGGAATAATTATGTTTACTTATAGCAACTTAAGGACAGATAATTTACTTCCTCTTTGAAGATTTTAAAAGAAATACAGGTTGTTTTGAATAAATTTTTCAGGGATACAAAAACAGGCATTGAAGATAATGTTAGATTTAAAATTGTAATTTGTTTAAATAAGTCATCAAATTGCAATTTAGTTTGTGTTTATTTCAAATCTAGCTACTCTATAGAATGCTTATAACTGTACACCCAATCATTGGATTGAATGTTTTGCAATACTGGTCATTATACTGACCAATTAAGTATGTTAAGTAGTAGAAATCAGGAAGTTAATATATTTTTAGTTAATATTTTCTGTGTTTTGAAATAGTGTTTAACATAGTGATTTTTTTTCTTCTTCATCTTAGATTTGTTCTGCTTGTCTATTTATTTGTTAAGTACAAACAGAATCTGACATTTAAATGTATTATTACTGGTCTATGTTTCTAATTCTGTTATAAGTCTTAGTCCGTGGTCTCTTAAATGCCAAAGTTCAAAGATATAGAAAAATAATATATAAAAATATCTATGCAATCTTTGTTGTTTATTGGTAATATAAAATATATGTCATAGATACATTTTTGTGTATATAAATCGTTATATTTTGCATAGGTGTTGGTTTATTTGTATGAAAACCATGATTATTTCATTGTAAATTATTCATGAACTGTACAGTTGTATAGAATGTGCATACAATGTAAATAGACATTTTTTACTTTTTAATGTATCCCTCCTAAATACAAGTACATCTCATTCCAGAGTGTGTGTAAATAGACTAACGAGGTTTAAAACCTTGTAATAGTACTCGTTTTATCATATTAATTGTGATCGAGCATTGTTTGGTTATATGTGCTCTTAGAGTTTTATTTAATGTGATGTGAAAGTTTTAAGGAGGGAATTACCTCATATGTTAGACTAAATACTGTAAAATTATAATGTGTATTTATTTATAATTTATACTTCATTTAAGAAAGAAGCTCAATATGAAGTATTAATTAAAAACTCACTGCCTTATTCTTTCAAAATTATTCTCTGCTCTTGGGTTCTTTCTTTTTTGATTAAAAAAATTTTTACTTTAATTCTGATTCCCAAATAGCTCTTTCAGAAAATTCAGTATCAGTTTCTTGCCTTTGTTAAAATTTTATTTTTCACCTTTTGCTAAATATCATTTTCTTTATGCACTAATAAAAAGTAAATTCTATTTATTTTGTCTAATAATAAAGCAATTAAATTGAAAATGATTCACTGTTCTTAAAATATGAGTACACATATTAAGTCACATCTATTTATTACATTTTTTTAATTAATTTTTCCGAACCATCAAAATTCTAGCATAAATTACTTTTATTTTTGCCCCAATTTCCTTCCCTTTAATTGATGTCACTCTTTTTGTTCCAAACTACATACATACTATTATATAGACTTGATTGTTGGGTATCATTCATAAGTAAATTAATCCTTGTGGTATTAAGATCAAAGTATTACTTAAATGCCTACAGTAGATAGGGTGTATTTGATGATTAAGGGTCATTTAAATATTATGTAAAGCAATTAAGAAGAGTTAGCAATTTACTTATTAGAATATGGAAAAAGAAACAAGCAATGCTAATGTTAGACACTTTAATTCTTAGTCGAAAATTGCTAAAAAATATTTGAGGGGGGGAAATTATGCTTTTGAAAAAATATACATTAATTTCTAAAATTATCTAAAAGTGCATACATCATGTTTAAATGACACTTCAAGCCAGAAAACGAATGAAGGGAGAACTGTTAAAATAATACTGGTATTTTTTTACTGGAAGTAAATATTTTTATTTTCATTAAATACTTTGTCTTCACAATATTAAGTTAAAACTAATAATGAAATGCTCTCAAAAAGGTAATTTTGGCTACCTAAAAATGTAAATAAACTATTAAAATTCTAAAATATTTATTTCATACTGATAAATTGTACTAACAAAGAACACTTTAAAATGTAATTTAGTTGAGGGATTAAATTGACTGCTAATGCTCTATGGATGTTAAAAAATATCAGTTTTTGCTTACTTTTATTTTTCACACTTAAACTTAATTAGCAAATACAGAGATTATTTCTATATCAATTCATCCACAAGATCCCATTAGGGTAGCTTTTACTTGATGTCTGTATTGTTTAATATCATGCTCATTATATTTCATTATAGCAATATTACCTCAAATGTTATTTTTCTATTTTATCATATTTTATCTTAAATTCTTTTCCTATATTTTTAAAAAATTTTTTAAATGTTGAATCTCTGAATTTTTTAGGAATATCATTTAACCATATAAAATGGGTCTTTTGTTATTAGATCGTAATATATGAGATGCTTTCTAAAACCTTAAGTGAAGAGTTTTTTTTTTTAAAAAAATTTGTTAAGATATTTATATTTCAGGTTTTAATTTCTTTTAAAATTCTGACATAATTGTTTCTTTATAATTATCAAACACTTATAAATTAATTAATTTCCTTTTTTTTTCTTGCAATAGGATACGTGAAGCAGAAGGTTTATTAGTTTCGCCATCTTAAACTCATTAAATTGTCAAAATATTAAGATGTGTTTATTTCTAAATTTTTATTTGATAAATTAATGGAAATAGAAAATTGCAATAAATAATTATAAAATTCATTATCGTAGATAGGTGAGAATTTCTAAGATAAAAGCTTATAATTGCGGGATAAAACAACAATATATTGCATTTCTTTACTGTGAAAATGTCTTGACTATGGCAATGTCATTCTTGCTCCCCATACTTATTGTTAAATACTTTGTGTTTGCTTTGAATCAAAATGCATAATTTGATTTTGTTAGAAATTTCTTATATCTATAATGTAGGATCCGATAAAGTGCACTTGGTTTTTAAATATCTTGTTTTTTAATTCTGCGTCTGTGGGAAATTCATTGAATTATTTCTTCTTTGAACCAGTGTTTCAGCAATTTGAAAAGGTTAGGAATATATACCAAAATTATGACATAGCAGATATGTATCATTGCCACTGTACAAAGAACCACTATTTTGTGACCAATAATTATTTTGATTCTTTTTAATAGACTTGAAGTACACTGTTACATTAAGACAGGGTCTCAATAATAACTGTCACAAATCGTTGTTGAACATATAAGATACTAAGTTTATAGATGTTAACTGGCTGTTGTGTCATTAATTTTTATTGTTTATTTCTACTTTCAATACTAAATATTCACTATAATAATATTTTTACCGTAAAAGTGAAGTGAAGCAGTTATACCAATTATACATTGGTTCAGTGATACCAAGTTTGTTCTTACATTAGTATTTGTTTTACTTTTAATCTAAATCTGCCCAAAACCTACAGGATGACCTTCTATGAGACCTAGCTCAAAAATTATTGAATTTATATTTTAAAGAAAGAGAAAAAAATTAGCAGTTCTTAGGTAGTAAAAAATTAGCAGCTCTTTTATGTAATAGTCATTAAAAATTATATTGCGACTCCAGAAGGAAAAAAGAGCCTCATTCGAATCTAAAATTACCATAAACCAGACCTTCACAACATATGACCCCCCCCCTCCTCCCTAGCACTCAGTATGACCTCCAAATTCTTCATGTAAATTTGGAAATTAAATTTATAATTTCCTTGACTGAATATGCTTTTGTTTAGTAGAATTTCATTATGTCAATGCATTATTAAATTAATTTCTAAAGTACAAATTTGTCCACACCTTATCCAATCTACTTTATATAGCTAATGTCTGGAGGTTTCCAGAATACTACTCACAAATAAAAAACGTTCTCAAAAGTTCTTGAATTGTGTTATTTTGTTTTTGAATAAATTCTTTTTTCTTATTTTTTGAATGCAATGATTTTTAGTTTATGTATCTTAATAAATTCTTGAAGAAAATTAGTTTTTTTTTATACACTTATTTTTTGTAATTTAAAAAAAAAAAATATTTTTCATAATATGGCCCTTATCAGGTTTTAAGTTGTGTTGGTCAGCTCTGAACAATCAATACCGCCGTTTAAGCCTACCGCTTCATATTCCTAGGCTGTTATTGCATAATTTTATGTTCCAGTATATCCCCTTCAAATTAGTGAAACACTGTTAACTTATAATTCACTTATATACTTCTTAAGGTTTGTCAAATGATTTCTTACACCTGGAATTAGAAGTTTTAGTTAAAACTTTAATGTTTTGAAGAAGTTGAATTCTATATATGTATGTATATACATATATGTTAATTTGATTATATAAAAATATAAGTTTCTTAAAAAATATTTCCCATTTTTAATTTTTTTCTATTGTTATTTATCTAAAGTTTAAAATGTCTTAATTCTTATTTACTATCATATTTTCATTTTTGTTATCGTGTTTGTAGATAAGTAGAGGAATGAGGATTTGAGACTTATATAATAAGTATAGGAATAAGAGTTATAAGAATCCTAAGATTAATTTCTCCACTTGGTTCATTCTCACCCATTTTACAGACTCAACATATGCACTCACTGCCTTTAAAGTGTATAAAGAAATTTATATATAATGGCCATATTGTATAATAGTTATTTGTAAATTTGGACCGAGAAGAGAAAAATTGCCTTTATATTAAAAAAATAAAATTTTCTTTCTAGATATTGTGTATTTTTGTTTTAAATCTATTTAGACATCTTATTTAACACTTTGTTGGCCTGCAATTTTTTACAGAAACTATGTCGTGTCACCGGTAGCTATTTTTTGTAATTGAATATGAAAATAAAGTAAAACATTATAAATAATGATTACATGCCCAAATGTTTTTGATCGTTGACGAGTTAACGCGTCATTGATCAGTGACGTTTGGGCATAAAAAGACGAGTTAAATTGTCATCGGTCAGTCAACAATGTGTTAAAAAATTATTTAGTTGGTGGAATGAAATAACTTTAACAATTAAGCAGTCACCAAAAGGAGTAGCATTGTTCATGAATAAAATATTCATTAGTCTAATATTACTTAGAAATATGCTTATAATTCTGTGCTCTGAGAAATCTGCAAAATGTACTTGCTGATCAGAATTAAATCTGCGCTTGTAACAAGCATGCAATTGCTTAGTTGTCTTATTAACTATTTCGGAATTGCACTCTTTTCAAAAAAACAATAACTATCTAGTTCTAGTTATTCTAAAAGAGAGTGCTGAAAAGGGACCCTAACCCAAAATTTGGACTACTCAACTTACCAAACTATTGGGACCATTTTTCCCGTATTGCAACTACCACCTATATTTAGGAGTCACCAATCCGATATATCCTCTTTGAGATATTTGATCGTTTCCAAGCATTGCGAGCAACCTTAATGTATTTTATTTTATAACTGTCGTTAAACAGCCGACTCAATTTTGAGGTTACAACTTCCAATGTTAACTTCGTAGCCTTGTTATTTTGAACCAAATTCAAAAGACTAGAAAACTCTTGGATCAAGTATTATAACAGACTAGCCTTCGTGTAGAACTTTATAAGGGAACTACTCGTATTTGCGTTATATGGAAATGAAAACCACTGAAGGAAGGGCAAATCAGGGTTACAATTACATTTCCGAGTGCTATGTAGAGGTAGTGAGGAACTAATGTTCTTAACAAGGAAATTAGCATTTATTTGAATAAAACAAATTCCAGGGCATCAAGATGAGCTGATGCGATTGGGGTGGAAGTAATTTTGGATTTGTCGAAATTGAATTTATGCCCAAGATCCCAACAATGTACAGCAATTGATGAATACGAGCTAGTATCAATTGCTGCACATAGTTTTTAAACATTTGAAATATGTCGATTGCCATTCCTATTTATATATTTTTGAAGGGAATAAAGTTTTTAATCAGTTTCTTGGGATTATTTATTTAAAATAGGGATTATTGATGTAAAAAAATTATTTTACATCAGTTGTCTGAAATTCGAAAACTCATTTCATTTTTTTTTTATTAAATAATGTAAAATGGAGTTTTTCTATATTTAAATATATAGAGAGACGGTATGCTTATTTGTTTTCCTATAAAGGACTTTACAAAATAGAACGTGGTAGCTAGCAATAATTTCCGGAATCTAGCATTTTTCAGCAATTTTAAAGCCACATAAATCTAGCAAGAAAATTGAATTTTCTCTATCTAGTTTCCTTTTTCCCGTCATGACATAAGAACTGAATTTAAAATCATAAATCCTGAACCTTTTAAAATATCGACATTATCACAAAAGCGTTGTAAGAACAGATAAGAAAACAGTAATTTAACCTTTGTTACAGTGGGGCCGATGCAAGGGATGGAATTGTGCCATTAAAACATTTCAACCAAAAGCATGACTTTAAACAGCAAATTTTTCATCGGTCGGAATGACTGAAGATATAAATGCCACGATTTTGATTCTAGAAAGCGATAAACTCTTCTTTTCTCTTTCAATTTTTTTTTTATGTGGGCCTTGAAGTAACACTCTGAGTTCATAAAGAATTCTTATATAAAAAAAAAAAAGAGATTCTGTAATCTAAATACCTTTGTAAAATTATATACACTGTTTTGTGTCACTAAATATTTATCTGATGCAGGTGTTGTGCTCGCTAATCCATATTATTAGTTCGAAATTCAGTTGTTTAAATAATCTTTTTGAATGATTGCAGCACACGCATGTTGCAACAATTCCAGTTGAAATTAAATATTATTGAAACAGATTTAAATAAAATTGCAAAAGCGTTTAAGATAAAAAATTTTAACAAAGAATTTAAAACGCTGAAAATTCGACAAATACTATAACGTAAGATTTGAATTATTGTTTTAAGAAATCAGGGTTCTTTAAATCAAATAGCATGACAGTCATTTGATTCAGTTAGTTGAAAGAAAAAGTTTTAAGTTATGTTTTATATGTATAAGTTATGTTTAAGTTTTCAATAAAAGCATGTTTTTACGTTCACTATTTGAAATTTGCTGCTTAGCTTTGAATCTGTTTCATGCATAAGGGAAAGTGGGTTAAGGAGGAACTAGCGATTGCATCCTGTCTAAGTGAGAATCCAATCAACGACTAAGATAAAAGTGCATTTCATAAACTATTAAAAATTTAATTGTATTAAAAATTTTTATCTTTTTTTAATTTTAAGTTTTTTTTGCAAAAACTATTTTTCCCCTTTAAATAAAGATGTTAACAAAAATAATTTAAAATCTGTATCAATCATATCAAAAGTATGAAATGTTCATTTTATGATTCATTATAAATTAATTGTTCAACAATAAATGAAATCAGATCGTTTCTTAAACCATCTCATTTTCCCTTCCATTTCCAATAGCTTTAAAGAGAGAGGATACCTTTATCTAGTATAACTGGGGAAAAAATTATAATAATAAAAATGTCTTATTCCGCAAGCAATATACACTACCGGTCAAAAGTTTGCGAAAATTTTGAAATCTGCAAAGAAAAGGTCTAAATTCAAATGTTCATAGAACTGCGAAAAATCATTCAAATGGCATAAAAATTTGATATGTTCTAAAATGAACCCCCTACTGTTAGTTACATATGATCAAATTGCAATACTTTGTTTTTTGCGAACTGAATCCAGCTTTTCATCACGGATTGTTTTTATGGTGAAAAAAGTTGTTAAGTTTGAACACTTGCCAAACTTGCAAAACATATTTTTTGTACTTTCTGTTAATAGAAAATAGTTATTTGAACAGTTCTATGTAAGCCCTCAAAATTTCAAATCGATTCGATTTTTTTTGATGAAGTTATAGAACTTTGAAAAACATGTGTACTTCTCTCGATTTTTGAGCATTCCACATATGCAGTCTTCTGGTCTATACATCTTCTATCAAAGAACTTTTTGATTTTTATGTTTTCTATATTTTCAAATAATTAATATTTATTATAAAACAAATACTCTTATTCATTATTGTTTATATTTATTGTTTATATTTATTGCTTACATGTATTAGTTTTGTTGTGATATTTTTACTTTATATTAAATTAAAATAAAAAGTTATAACAATAATTACATAAATAATTCTAAAAAATAATAACAATAGTATAAAAAATTTGCATTTTTATTAAACTATTTTATTTACAACAGGTCAAATATTTAAAATATTCTTATTCGTATTTTGTAATTAAATAAATTAACATTTAAATCTTAGATTCCTCGAACCATCCACATTTTACTTTTATTATAGCCTTACATATGCATAGTATTCGTTCTAATAAACCATTAATCACTTCAAGTCCTGTTGTAAAATGTCCCATAACTGACTTCGATTCAAATATCAGAGCATCGTTTGCAAGAACAAACAAATTTTCGATGAAATGTGACATCTATTACAGTGGTGCGCAAACTTTTTTCGACTGCGACCCCTTTAGTAGAGAGAAAATTTTTGGCGACCCCTAGAGATAAATGTTCACAAATAAGATGTATATTTCGCGCATTTCTTTCGTTTAATCGAATAAAAACATCATCATATTTGACTCATATTAATTTTATTTATAATTTTAAGAAAATACTTTTTGTATAACACAAAAATCAGTAAATTGCCCTTTAATGAGATGTATGTGGCTGCAAGTTTCTAATTATCTCATCGATGTTTGGATGTATGTTGCTAATTGCAATTCGCATATCATCTTCAGGGTTTAAACACGAGCGGTATTTAGTTTTTATTGAAACTAGTTTACTAAATCCAGTTTCACATAAATACGTTGATGCAAATTGTATTAACACTCTGATGGCATACTTGTATAAAATGGGATATTGTTTTTCCACGGATAGCCAAAATTTTTGTCAAGGCTGAGTCTTAAATTGATTTCGACTCAGTAGTTCACACTAATTTGAAGAGTTGAACTGCATATGTCAAAGGAAAATGGATCACGAATCCAACCAAGATTTTCAGGAAAATCCTCGAATCTTCTCGAAAATTTCTTCTTTAACTTTTCAATGTGATTGGAAATGATGTTTTTAAATGTAAATATATCTATATTATTTTCCTTGATAAAATCGTTAAAGCAAGGGAACATGGTGTTGTTTTTATTCAGTTCAGTTAGCCAGAGACTAAGCTTATTCTTAAAAGCTTGAATTTTTTCTGGCTGCAGTTATGTCGTTAAGTTTTTCGAAAATATCAACTAAATAGCTCAGCTTCCCTAGCCAAACTTCATTGATATAATAACTTGCCAATCTATGTTTCTTTTCGATTAAAAACGTGTACACTTCATTTCTTAAATCAAATATCCGTCGTAATATTTTCCCACGTGAAAGCCATCTGACTTCGGTGTGTAACAGTAAATCTCTCATACGTTGAGCCCATCTTATTTCAGAGTATTGAAAAGAGACGGCTGTTGCATTTAATGTAGTTAATTGAACTAACAGCGTCTTGTAATACGTTGTGCAACTCTTCATCCATATCTTTTGCAACAAGAGCTTGCCGATGAATCATACAGTGATTAAATACCATATGAGGCGCCACCTTCTGAATTAAGCCTCTGAGCCCTTTATTCGAACCTGTTAATGCTGCAGTACCATCAGAAAGAGTGGACAGCATGAAATTGCAATTAAACAGGGAGTGACGGCGCTTCACTCTTTATATGTACACTGTATGGTATGCAGCATGCAGGGTAATGCATTTCATAAAAATTTGGCGACCCCCAAGAAACTTCTGGCGACCCCCACAGGGGTCGCGACCCCTAGTTTGCGCACCACTGATCTATTAGATATTGTTTTAATTATATTCATAATAAATTCTTTGTAGTAACAATAATTACAATAATAAATAAGAATATTTGTTTTATAATCAATATTAATTATTTGAAAATATAGAAAACATTAAAATTAAAAAGTTCTTTGATAGAAGATGTATAGACCAGAAGACTGCATATGTTCGAAACTCAAAAATCGAGAGAAGTACACATGTTTTTCAAAATTCTATAACTTCATCAAAAAAAATCGAATCAATTTGAAATTTTGAGGGCTTACATAGAACTGTTCAAATAACTATTTTCTATTAGCAGAAAGTACAAAAAAATTTTTTTGCAAGTTTGGCAAGCGTTCAAACTTAATAATTTTTTTCACCATAGAAACAACTCATGATGAAAAGCTGGATTCAGTTCGCAAAAAACAAAGTATTGCAATTTGATCATATGTAATTAACTGTAGAGGGTTCACCTTAGAACATATCAAATTTTTATGCAATTCGAATGATTTTTCTCAGTTCTATGAACATTTGAATTTAGAACTTTTATTTGTAGATTTCAAAATTTTCGCAAACTTTTGACCGGTAGTGTACACTCTCAGTATTAAATTTATAATTTATTCACCAAAACTTTTAAATTTATTGCTATTATTTTTTATATAAAACATTAAACTTTTTAACCGACGAATATTCGGATCAACGAAAATATTTTATAAAGAACACAATAGGATTTTAAAACAAATTTTATAAATAAGTCTTAGGGCATTAAATACTGGAAAATAAAGTAAAAATTTGAAATTTTTTTTTTATCAAAATATAACTTTCACTTGAATTTGAATAAAAAGTATAAATCTAAATATGGGTTCAGATATTTATTAATATATCTTATTAATTTATTTTATTAAATTTATATTTTATTAATACTAGGGATAATACCTATCTTTTCAGAGCCTAAGTCTAGGCATACACTTACTAGCATGTTCCTAAATCTAGGCATGTAGCATGTTCCTAAGTCTAGGCATACAAATGGCATAAAAGATACTTCATGCCATTTATATGAATCAACAATACACAATCCACGTTTAACGAATAGTTTTGCAGTTTAAATTATATTGGCTGTCAATGTTTAGAAATATTAAGATTTTCTGTCTGAAATATATATAAGAAATATCTATTTCTTTATATAAAATACTTTAGAAACAGTGATATACGCCAGTCAAGTTCAAAATTATCTACTTCAGCTATCTGAGTATATTGCATGTCAAAACTTTCATTTAAATATGGTTTTGTAAGTTGGTTATCATTGTTTAAATATACACCTTGGAAGATTAATTATATACACATTGAATTACTTATAGACTTTTTTTGTTGATAAAATAATGATAATTTAAAAAATGAATCATTATAAGGAACATGCTATAAAGTGAGATATGTAACTACTCTGTAAAATATCCGGATCCATTAACGGCTAAAAGTACCGGCATTTAGGATGTCGGTACTTTTTACCGTGAAACCCATTTTTATCAGAACATTAAAAAAAAAAACTAATATACCTCAATTTTTTGTAATTACAGTAAAATCACTGAATCACTTTAATTAAGTAAATATTACTGTAAAAATTACGATAGAATATTTTACGGTAAAAAGGATTTTACGGATGGTGCATCCATAGTATCAGTTGAATTTTTTTACAGTGCATAATGAAGTAATTATGCACATAATTTGGAAATGATATTGCAATCAAATATTTTTTTTCATATAGGGAGCAATATTTAGTAAACCTAGTTTGTCATTTCAAAAGATATTTCGTCAAGATTTTCAAAGAGCAAGTAATAAGCTTGCAAAAATATATTAAAATTCAACCTTAATAATTATATATATATATAATATTCATTTGTCGTTTTTTTAATTAGTATACAATGTTTTCTTAATACTACGTAAGATTTAACTAAAAAAAATAAAAATAAAAAAACGCCAGAAATTTCTTTTACTTAACTTTCTTTTTTTGAGTAAGAGACATGCGTCATAGACAAAGAGCAAACTGTTACTCGAAACCTTAGTTTACGTCACTAAATACGATTTTTTATACATCTTGAAACACCAGTTTATTTAGTTCTCATACTAAATATACATATCTAAAAACTATTTCATAACCACACCGCTCCAATGTTTGTAAAAATTTAACCAAAATCTTTCTTCTGTAAGTTCTCGTGCATTTAAAAAGCTTCTAAAGGAATACACTTTTATTTAGACGACAAAACGCGGAATTGAAGCTGTGTATTATGTGACTGTGAAAGATCGAAATTGGTGGTTTTTGAATTTCACCACTTAAATGTAAGCAATCACAATCAGCTTTGATTAATGCTCGAAATATATGCTAAATCTGATTTTATATTAATTTGATAATTAATCTTGCCCGATATTTCCTACATTGATCTTTCTTAAGGTCAAGTGCCACTGCCCGGTATTCCGATCACAGATGTTTTTCTTAAGCGGATATTAAAATGTCAGATAAAAATTAAAATATCAGTATTACCAAATCGGACATCACAAATATTTGGGACATATCCACCATAGTGACTTTCTGTTTGTTATGTGACATTCGTGACACGTGTGACATTCTCCTGATTACGTTCTTTCATGATAATTTATGTGTGCTAAATTTTCGATAATTTCTAAGCACTCTCATACGTTATTAATTGATACTATATGCTGAAATACCAATAATATCATTGTTGTTATTAATTATTTAAAGACAAAATTATAGTAACTTGTAAAAAGTACAAACATATTTAAATACTCATTATTTTTAAGAACAAATGGATGTCAATTTCAAATTCCTATTCTCTGAAGCCAGTGAGTATTTGTTTTTAGTCAAATCTATTAAAATCTTTAATTCCCGATTCAGAAACATGTAAAAATTTCTTAAACATTACTAAAAACATTTATTTTTCTAACTAAAATGTTATATTTCTTTGATTCTAAGTGAAAGAAACACTTATTAAAAACAAATAAATTATCTTATTCTGTTTAAAATGTTGAAAAAAAATGTTGCCTATGTTTAAGGGCGAATTAAATTTAATATGTTTTAGGTTTCATGAATTTATTTATTATCCATTACATTCTATAGTTATTAAAGAATCTACATGTAAATTAGAATTTTAATATCTAAGTGCTCTTGTGTTTTTAAAATTCAAAGTTTTGAGAGCCGCTTTTTAACTAGCATTAATCAGTAATATTTGAATCTAAACTTACAATAATAATTTGTGTATATATATATATATATATATATATATATATATATATATATATATATATATATATATATATATATATATATATATATATATATATATATATATATATATATATATATATATATATATATATATATATATATATATATATATATATATATATATATATATATATATATTTTAAACTGCTGTTTGTTATTTTTTTACTTATTATTTCCCCTCCCCTTCTTTTTTCATTTGTCTATAATTTTTCTTTGTTTTATCTTCATTTTGAACTTATATATATATACATATATATATATATATAAACAAATGCTTGACGGTGCTTTTCTTTTCTTTTCTTTATTCTTTGAAATCTTATAATTGCACAACATCAAAAAAAATAACACCTTAGGAGAGAAAGTTATTGTAACAAATAAAAGAATTGCAATCTCCATTTTTAAATTACATTTTGGATGCAACAAAATTTTTCTAAAGCCTCTAGGGCTGGAGAAGACGTGCTATTTACTGTTTAGAAGAAAAACATTAAATGACATCAACAACTAGATTTGCTGTAGAGATCATAGTCATAGATATGCGTAACCTTATGAACTTAAGAAGAACCATACAGAGTTTCATATCAAACAAACGTTTGAAATATAAAAGGTGAAAAACAACACCCCTGGAACACTTTCGCTTCACGTAGTAAGATTATTTCGCGATATATTGGAACAGTTGATAGAGGAACAAAATTTACATCGTTTCTACCTATTTCTTTATTTCCCAATTTTAATACGTTTCTATCGGAATACTGAAGGGTTTTGTGGTAGTGTTGATCATGAATTGATATGGAAAATAACAGGATGTGTTTCGTATTTTGATGTTTCATTTAAAATTTATTTTCACACTCTACGTTATTTTTTTGATTTATTTATTTTATTTTTTTCCTTGTTTTGAATGTAAAAATGTCTATAAAGTTGTTTGCCCCCTTATATATCTCTCAGTCGATTCATGAATAAACTTTTTCAATGATCTTCCTTTTCAAAATATCAATCTTAATTACTTTTAAAAGGCTTGCAATTGGTGTGCAAGGAAAAAAAAAGCGATTGAGCGAAATACTCTTTACTTTGAAATTGCGCAAGCTTTAAAGTTTCATAACCTAATGTGATTGATTGGTATAGTTCCAGATCGAGAAAGGCATGTTAAATTTTTAAAAGGAAAAATCCTACATTATATCTAACAGAACCTTTATATATATATATATATATATATATATATATATATATATATATATATATATATATATATATATATATATATATATATATATATATATATATATATATATATATATATATATATATATATATATATATATATATATATATATATATATATATATATATATATATATATATATATATATATATATATATATATATATATATATATATATAAACTGTTTTATTATTGTACTTTTAAACCTAAACCGCGTTTTAATTCACGCCGGTAAGTTTGATTTCCTTTTACATTTTTCTTTTATTTCATGATTTTTTACAACATAAGGTTTTTTGCGATATCGACACATATAAAGAATAATTTTTATCTTAGGATAATTATTCTTTATTCAGAAATATCGCATTTATAGCAATAGATGTGTCTTGACAACGACTATTTGCTTTTACCATTCGTGTTGCTCTAACCTTTGAGTTTTGTTAGGGTGGATGGGGCGGGATGGGGTAGTGGGGGCGGTGGTGTAGTAGTAGTGGTGACTATATATATATATACTATATATATATATATTATATATATATATATATATATTATATAGATATATATATATGTATGTATATATATATATATATATATATATATATATATATATATATATATATATATATATATATATATATATATATATATATATATATATATATATATATATATGTATGTATATATATATATATATATATATATATATATATATATATATATATATATATGTATGTATATATATATGTATGTATATATATATGTATATATATATGTATGTATATATATATATATATATATATATATATATATATATATATATATATATATATATATATATATATATATATATATATATATATATATATATATATATATATATATATATATATATATATATATATATATACATATATATATGTAAAGGTTCTGTTAGATATAATGTAGAAATCCTTACTTCCAATAAAAAGTAAGAAAAGTAACGTCTAGAACAAAAAGTTTTTGCCGGAAAGACGACCATTAGAAGTCGCAT
The DNA here is from genome assembly GCF_982258835.1 of Parasteatoda tepidariorum. NCBI lineage: Eukaryota > Metazoa > Arthropoda > Arachnida > Araneae > Theridiidae > Parasteatoda > Parasteatoda tepidariorum. The sequence continues at coordinate 67,419,626 of NC_141755.1, read as the reverse complement.
TTGGCCAGGATCGATTTCCACGTTCATCTTTTTCTTGACCTTAATGCAGAGAGGCATAGCTGGGATGGTTTTCTCGGACAACTGTCAAGTCAAATCTATCAATGAGGATATTAGTCCAGAAGTGAAGCTATTTGGTTCGTCAGAAAATATGATAAAGACCTGTGGCTGTATAAGTTTTATTTGAAAGTTACAAATTGTCGGTAAGATTTTTGCACTAAAAAAGGGAAATTAACTTATACAAAAAAGTATTAAAAATATTTAAACATCACACTCGCCTTAGATACTGAAGAATTTTAGAATACAGCATACTTCACTGTTTATAACTGAAAGATTTCATTAAATGACTTGTGTGGGTTGTGAACTGAGCAGCTGCTTCGTTCAGTTAATGAGAAAAAGGAATACCTTCTAAAGGAATACTAAAATAGTGTAAATTATGGTAATGGTGTAATACGAAGTACTATCGGACACGGTAATTGTACGAAGTAGAGAAAGACTTGGTAATAGTGTAACACGAAATATAGCAAGATACGCCAATGGTACAATTCTAGCTAGTATGCACCTTTATGGTGTGATACGATGTACAATGCCGAAAGAAAGAAAAATGGACCATTGTGAATAACTTTTGATCTAATGATCGGATCCTTACGTTACATGACTCATTCTTAATGGTTCGAGGAGATGATCTCAAATATCAGCATTAATTACTGCAAATGATATTTTAAGATACGAAGTCAGACCCAAAAAACGTACATTCTCTGAATAAAGGTACGTTTTTTTCAACGGATTTGGATTTCTGTCCCCCGAAATATAAGGTACAGCCGCAATCTGGGAAATATGGTAACCATAGTTTGGTCAGGAGAACGATCCAAAGTTTGGATCCCTTAACTTTTACTTTTTGCGTATTTTTGCCATATCTCGAGAACTTTTAAAGCGAATTGAAAAATTTTTGCACTAAATTATAAAATTCGTTTATCCTAAGATAATTCCCTGCAAAAAATATTTTTTAGTTAATATTTATTATTTTTTATTATTTTATTAAATATTAGTCAAAAAAATTTAAAATTGAAAGGTATGCAATTGTTACATTATTTTAAAGTAGGTAATTTTACCTGTAAAAATACAAAATTTGAGCGAAATCGGTTGGAGAGTTCCTGAGAAATCGAATTTTAAAGAAGTCGTATTCTTCAAGGAGATTAAGCATTCGCCTCCCAATGAACCTCTACTCAGGTTCGAATCTCAGCAGTGACTGGTTGATACGAACTCTCCTCCCGGCTCCCACCACCAGAAGAACTGAAGTAAAATATCCTCAGTAATATACGGATAATGGGAGAGAATCCTCTTACAGCGTAGGGTCGAACGTGGGAGGTTGTTGGGGTTTTCCTCTCCGTGTAACGCAAATGTGGGTTATTTCCCTCAAGAAGCCCTCCACGAAGGCTAGTTTGTCAAAATACTTGATTCAGGAGTTCCTTTGTTTTCTGGGTTGGGTTCTGAATTACAAGGGTAGGGAGCTGAACATTGATTGTCGTAAACTCAGAATTGGGGAGGCTGTTCAATGCTGGTAATAAAATGGTACAAAATACATAAAATAAAGGAATAGAAGTCACTTCATCTTAATTTAAGATAAAACCCCTTAAAACAATCGAAATTTAGTGAAATAGAGATAGACTCAGAAAGGAAAGACTAAAAAATCAATGAAAATATAGTATTTGTAATTTCAAAAAGAGAAAACAAAATAATATCACTATCACATTTTATCACACTATTGGAGTACGTCGTGCCCCAATCGAGTTAAAAGAAAACATTCGCAGATAAAAACTGATATAATGATGCCTCTGTAATGATTTTTCACTAAGAAAAAAGTTGACTAATTTTTATAAAATGTAACATATCTTATGATAATTAGTTCGTAACTCTAGTTCGAGTTAAAGAAAAAGATGATTAACAAGTCAAATAAAACTGAATTATTTTTCAAAAAGACTAATATAGAATTTCGTTTTTAATCAGTATTGAATTAGCTCTAGATTCAATTAGATTAGTTCTAAATACTTATCCGAGTAAACTTCATATATCGTATTTAAGTAAACTTCGATATTTTAATGTCAAAATCTCCACCAACTCTTTATTAAACAGACTGAATATTTTATGTTATTGTGCATTTTATTTTGAGTGTCTATTGTTATCTCGAAATTAATTTTAAAAAAAATGTAGTAGAATATGTAAAGCAAAATAATAATTTCTTACTTTTCTTTTTTTTTTTTTCGGATATTAATTATAGATTTTTTGAAAATAAATTCTGGAACTTTTGAATATATTTTTCCACTAATACACGAAATCTAATTATATCTTATAACTTTGCTTGCAATTTTTAATTGCTGAAGTGAACGCATTAATGGGATCTAGATCAAGTGCAAATTTTTAGAACTTTCTAACTTAAGGGTGGGGGGAGAGAAGCTTTTGAAGATGTTTTTCGATTGTTAGGAAGGTACAAGATTCGTGACCACTCATATCAGTTAAAGGAATGATGATAGCCAAAACATAATGACGGGAACTCTGATTTCAGAATGGACCAAAAGATGGTCCAACGATGCAATTTTTCATGAAAATTGAATTTAAGAAAATGATGGAATTAATTTGTCAATCACAAAAAGGGTGATGTAGAGTAGCCGATAAGTACCATCTTAATACCATTGAGAATGAATGATGATGTGCAAGCAGGAATATAAAGAAAAGAAAAAAAATAGTCACAATCATTCATTGGTTCCAGCAATGTGTAGAGATGAGGAAGTTGTTGAAGTTTGGTAGAATATATATTAAAAAGATATTAAAGTTGGTTCTAAAGTTGATGTGCGCGTAGGAAGCTTACTTCCTATCAAATTCATAAATTTTTAAAAGCTATTTTCCTAAATATGATTTGTGCAGAGATCAGCAGAAAATAAATGAAAAATAAATGAAAATATAAAAATAAATTAATAAAAACAATGAAGTGCTTAGCTTGACAAAAAAATGTGTAACAGTTACGTTTGGCGTAGGGTTGAACAGAGGGGCCGATGCTGAAGAGTTATTTTCTCTTGTGCCCTATTTGATAATTTCTCACCGAGTTCATTAGCAGTTATAAACATAGAATTTATAAATTACCTAACTCATTATCCTAGAAGTTCAAGTTTATGGCAAATTCTTTAAAGTAAGTAAAATTTTAAAAATTCTACCTTCTTAGAAAACATATAGTCTTAAGTAAAAATCAAATTAATTTTAGGTAATACGCTAAATGAATTTCTTTTAATAGATTAATTTTAATCTCAGAAACATTTTAATATTAATTTTAATAAATGGGCCTATAAAGTCAAATTAATTTTAGGTATTGAGTTAAATAAATTCCTTTTCACAGATCAATTTTAATCTCAAAAAATATTTCAAAATTTATTAGAAAAATTGCCCTATGAAGTCAAATTGATTTTAGGCAATGAACTAGATGAATTTCTTTTTACAGATCAATCTGAATCCCAAAAATATTTTAACATTAATTGAAAAAAAATGACTTTAAGAAGTCAAATTAATTTTAGGTAATGAACTAAATGAATTTCCTTTTATAGATCAATTTTAATCTCAAAAATATTTTAAAATTAATTAAAAAAATTGCCCTATGAAGTCAAATTAATTTTAGGTAATGAACTAAATGAATTTCCTTTTATAGATCAATTTTAATCTCAAAAATATTTTAACATTAATTTTAAAAAATTGATCCTATCAGGTGTTTAAAATTTAGTAACTGCAAAATGTATTAATATTCTAAGTGTCGCTTTTAATTTTAATATGTGAACTTTATTCAATAAATGCTCGCTACTGTATAAAGCATGAAGAATGATCAGCAATCTTCGCTAAAAAACACATAAGAATTCTTTCAAATAGTTTCATGATTTTTTTTTTCTTTTCCAAAAAAGCTTGGTAGGAACTATTTTTCATTTTATAGCGATAAGGATAAAAAAAAATAAAAAAAATTCTTTAAGCGGCGGGAAGACTACTTTGATTTTCCTGCCTTTTACAAACGAGTAATGTTTTATGAGATAGATAACTTTTTCTTTCCATCTTGAGTTTCGCTCTTTCTGCTGAATTTAAGCGGGGAAAAAATGAGAAAAAAAGAATAAATTGGTGGCAATATGGGTGGGAAAACCAAGTTCCCTAACAACTTCTGTGTCTTGCTAATGCTATTTTCATTTCTTTTGAAAAGTGATAATGTGTGCAAGGCAAGACGTTCTGCTTTCAGGATTCAAACGCTTTATTGGAGTTGACAGCCATTCGATTTCGATATATTTTTGAGTCTAATTCAGAAAGTGCTTTCACTGTCTTTGACTGATTACATGCTTTTTACAGAAGGTTATTTTAAATAGATGATATAACATCTTGCCGACGTTCTCGGTTAAGATCATGTGTAATACAAATGGACAGCTTGAAATGTGATAAGCATTTGAAATGAGCCTATGCTTTTTATGTTTTTTTCCACAGCTATAAAATATTACAGATATTTTTCGAGGGAATTTATTTGCTAGAAAAAACGAGATTTTTAACTAATGCAGCATTAAAAAAATTTAAGCTTGTAAAAAACAAAATTTTAACTGAGTAAATCGGAAATAAGCCTATTGAAATAAAATCATTTATTTAAAATAAAATTCTTTAATAAGCGTGTAATACAGAAGGTTGTTTAAAATAGATTATATATTTTTTTGCCGACCTATTCGGTTAAGATCATGTATAACAACAACTGAAATATGATACGAATTTGATATAAGCATATGCCTTCTTCTTCTTTCTCTTTTTTTTTTTACAAAAATATAATAAGATTTTTTCGAGTTAATTATTTTTCTAACCGAAAACAAAATTTTAAACTAATAAAGGCTATAGGCTATAAAAATTTAAACTTGTGTTTCACAAAAACTTAACCAAATAAATCAGGAAGCTGTTAAGTCATTTATTAAAAACAGTTATGTATTAAGCTCATATGATCTACGATGGATCGTAATGGCTAAAACTTTTATTGTAAGGGATTGGGGTTCGATCTTCAATAACAGATTGTACACCACGTAGCTTCAGATCAATGGGTGTCCACTTGTTTAGGAAGTAAAGGCAGCTTGTGCTCAGAGCTGACCACATCTCTACAATCATACCATTGGTCACGAAATTGTAAAGTCTGAATCCCCTGGCCCTGGCTCATAACGAGCTGTACTGAAATAACCTTAGTTAACCTATAAGTGCCTAGTACAGAAGGTGATATAAATTCTTGCAGATGAACTAGATTATGATATGAAATGAATCAAGACTGTCTTGCATTTGCGTGTTTAAGTTGCATATTATTTGCAATAAAAGTTTAATTTCCTTGGCAATAATTATGGTACTAATTAAAATCTTTTAAATTTTATTCAACTATTTTAGATTTTAATAGGGTCTTAACATCTACCCTAAAAACTTTTCTAGCATAAAAAATTTTGCACCTGGAAAACATATAAAAAGATAATATTTAATAACTATTCATTATTTTTCGGCAATTGCTTAAAATGTTTTTGTACCATAATGTAAACTAATTTTTATTTCATTTTAAAAAAGTAATTTTAAATTCTAAACTGCAAAATTTGAACAAAACCGACCCAACAGTTTCTTAGTAATAAAATTTCAAAAAATTCGTATTTTTGAATTTTCATATCTCAACAACTCGACTGATTTTGTTAAAAGTTTTAGTTTTGTTATTAAAATTGACATAGTTTAAAATAATTTGAAAATATGTTTGACTTACAATTTGAAGCTTTCTCGTCTATTATTAATTCAAACAACAAATAAAAAAAATATTATAATTTTTTAATTATATTAAGCTTTAGTTGAATAAATTAGCTTCACAATTGTGTGCAAAAGTAAGCAAAAAGAAAATTACAAAATACGTAAAAAATCAAATAGACATAAATGGTTCAAGCTTTCAGTAAACCTCCTAACTAAACTATCGTAGCCATAATTTCCAAAATTTCAGCTCCTTCCACTGAGAAAAAAGTATGATCTCAAACTACCAGAATATGGTCAAATTTGCCGTTTTTCTAGCTGTATGGAAATACTAAAATGTATGGTAATTTTTTCCTAAGTGCTTCGACTTTTGGTGAAATCAACAATAAAAGATAGTTTTATAATAAGTGATAAAATTTGGTAAATGTGGTAAAATTTAGTAATTTTATCATGATACCATAGAGCATGGCATAAAAATAACTTATTCGATTAAATTCACTTTTCAGTTTAGCATATTTTATTAAACGTGTGGTAATACGAACTATAATTTTGAAAACCAGAATATCCGTTAAACTATACATGAGCGGAAATTTTTCCAAGTGAATGGTTTAAATACTGTATATTTTTGTTTTATAATTCATAAATGTGTTTATTTTTTAGCAGAAATTTTCTAATTATACAGTTCAGTAATTTTACCAGAATTTTTTTCTCCATGTTCCCTTTTTTAAGATTAAAAAAATTCATTTCGTTCAAAAGAAGAAAAGCTTATTCAGATCTACATACGTTTTTATGTCTAATTTCATAACTTCAAATTTCGTCTGAATAAATTAATTAGCATATTAAGGTTAAACCTTCGAATCATAATCTTAGTATGTGAAAATCTGATCACTAAAGCAAAAGTTATGACGGTGGTCTTTTTTAATTTATAAAATCTCAAAAGCGATCATTTATCATGTTTTTCTTTTTATTAAATATTTATCTTAAATATCCTAGTTGTAATCTCTAATAAAAAGAATCTTTATCTTAGTTGTAATCTCCATGGTTCGAAAAGCTTACTTAAATTAAACTATTTAATTAGTGCTGTTTAATAAATAAATAAATTAAAATCGGTTGCTATCTTCTAGACATAAATGGATGAATTAAAATTTTTCACGTAATTTATAAAACTTGTTTACCCAAAGATATCTTAATTCGAAAATCCCCTTTGTTAATCATTTATTAACTTTTAATATTTATTTTAATAATGACTTGAAATAGTACTAATGTTTATTTTACACTAATTGCCGATTATGAAATACTTGATAAGTTTATTAGTTTCTTAGGAATTCACGTTATTATAAATTTTTTTTTAATTTCTCATGAACTATTTTACCAATTTCGCTCAAATTTTTAGCAGTTATAATAACATTGCTTAAGATGATGCAAATGATAGCATACCTTATAATTTATATTTTTTGGAAAAATTAAACAATAAATTCTTGTAGGTAATTTTTTGGAGAAAAGTATCGTTCGATAACCGGATTTATTTAGGGAAACGAAGATATTTTTATTTGTTCAAATAGTTTCAAAATATGGGGAAGTATACAAAAAAGTAAGGATACCAAAATTGTAAATTCTTCGGAAAATTGGCGTATTTACTTTGAGAAAGTACGTTTTTGTGTCTGACTTCAAAATTTATATGATCACCTGTGTTTATTAATTAGTGCATTTTAGGCACTGTTCACAGCATGAAGACTGCATTTTTAGACAAATATTAAGATTACTAGTTCAAAAATTACTTAAGATGTAATGTTTTTAATTTTGCGCATTACACACTAATAGCCTCTGTTAGGGAATTTGCAAAGCAAAGTAAGTCATTGATGTGAAACCTAAATCATCTCTTAGGCATTTTCAAACGCATTTAATTTTAGTAGAAAATGGAAACACAAATATTAGAATAAATGTTGCAAATTACTTCAGTGTTTAAAATTTTAAACTAAAACAGCTTTGAATGCACAATTATAACCGTTTATTTTACTTACTTTTAATTAAAAATAAGGCTTTTAGTATTATTTTGCCAAATTTTATTTTACCATGATATTTGACCACTGTACCTGAAATAGAATTATGAAGCATATGTAAAATTGAGAATTAAGATAAGTAGATAAGCTCATAATTCTTACGAAACACTTATACTAATTATGTCGAACAATAAAAAGAGGTAAATACCGTATATGAATGCAAAGTAAAGTATTTCAGTTGATAAAGAATGCAATAACGGAAATTTATGTATTTAATTTTTAAGCATCAAAGAAATTAAAATTTGGGCATTATTATTTAGATGACTTTTAATAGAATTTATTTTATTTATCATTATTTTTACAATCCCATTTGTAACTAATGTTTAAAACTTAATAGCTTTCATGAAACACATTAGTTAATTAAATAAAAATTTATTTGTTTTATATTAAAAGCACAAGTAACATAAAATTAGCTTTCAAGATAAAAAAAAAAATTAATCATATTAATCTGCGAAAAAATACAATCATGTTAAAAATACAAAAACCCCTATAGCTTTTCGAAGAAAAAAAATAATAAAACTGTGTCATAGTTCTACTACGCTCCAGTGGTTGAAGCCCCTCTCCCCCTCATCCACGATTAGCGCATCCCTCCTTCGAAAGACCACGTGTTTGGGAAAGCCTCTCGCACTAATTCCATTCCATCTTCTACTCAGAGCAGACGGTTTCTTATCCCTCCATCCCCAAGCAACCACCGCATGCAGCTCCCTCTTCAACCCCCATCAAACTAAATCAGCTCATACAAAACAATGAATCTTTATATTTTCATTTATATCTGGCTTATGGTTTTCTTCAATTTTTTTGCCGAAGAATTTCCCGTTAACGAAAGCAATATAGTTCACATAAATTCTGGGATCGCTGTCCCTTTCGGGCGATCTGTGTTTGTCGATCCAGAGTTGGATCTGAACATTCGTGTCCTGCCAGGGGATCGTTGTACAGTGAGGGTTATACAAAACGATCCTTTATCCCAGAGACCTGGAAAACTGACCCCAACAAACTTTCCGTGCCAGTTTGGAAGAGATGACGTCCAGTACTCTCACTATGGTGCTCGTAGTCCACCTCAGGACAAAGTGAAATTGATGGTTCGTTATGATTCATCAGATGATACATTGATAATTCCAGTGGTTGTTAACGTTCAAGTCATGTTTGATCAGTTGGAGATCGTAACGAAGAATATACCTTTGAGTGTTGATAAACTTGGGGGTATGAGCAATCCCATAGATAATAAGGTGTTACAGTTTACATACGACAGGACTGGTCAGATATGCAAAGTGATGATTTTAACTGCTGCCAGTGGATTACCATCTTATGGAGAGCTTATAAATAATCCTTATGAAGATTTGATGCTGGATTGTGATGCTTTATTGAAGTCAGACATAAGGTATATTTCATATTTCTCTCTCTCTTTTTTTAAAATAAAATTAAAAATAAAATAGATTTAAAACTAATTATGTATGGATAGTTATGTAGGATTATTACGAAATCAAGATTTGTTAAAATAAATTGCATTTCACGAATTATATATTTATTATGAAATTAAGATTTCTAAAATTAAATTGCATTTCACTAGTTACAAAATTATTATAAAATTAAGATTTCCAAAATTAAATTTCATTTCTTTAGTTACAAAATTATTATAAAGTTAGGATTTCTAAAATTGAATTGGATTTCACTAGCAATAAAATTTTTATGAAATCAAGATTTCTGAAACTGAACTGCAATTTACTAGCTCTTAAATAATTATGAATTTAAGCTTTCTGAAATTAAATAGCATTTCACTAAAAGGATAGTTTAAATTTTTTGAAAATGAAGTTCAATTTTCATAAAGTTATATTTATAGTCTTTAGTTTTATGTAAAAATCTAAAATCTTACAATTTTAACCTTTAAGGTTACCACTTTCAACAGCCAGAACAGCGTTAAATGTGATTAATTATTATTTAAGAATGATATCAAAAGGCTTACAAACAATAATTCATTTCTTAGCACAGGATCTAGGCTTTAATAAATAAATCAAAACATAATGAATTGAATGAAACATTTACCGTCTCATATGCTGCACAAACAAAATGAAACAATTTCATAAATCTTAATTTCAAATTTAATATTATAAAATTTACCCGGAATTTAATAATTATTGTAAAAACTGTAAATAATGAAAATATTTATATCAAATTATTTTCAACTCTCTTTTAGATGTAGCATGTGATTTTGTGATTACATACAAAGTTACTCTAATTCAAATAAAATTATAAAGAAGAAATTCTTCTTCTTCCATCAGCACCACAGCCGGTAGCCAGTCTTTGTTAGTGTAGCAGCTTATTTTATATCGATCTGTTCGACGTCAGTAGTTTCCAATGGTTTACTGCCAGATACCTCAACCACTTTTGGTTGGGTTTTTGACGTCATACCTTTATATTAAGTATGTTAAGCTATTACTTTAAGTGTGCTAGGCTTTCCTATGTTTCAAAGAAAAGTTTTAAAAACTAAACTGCATGACACTAAATATCATAATCTGATTTAATCTGAAAATTATTGGCAAAAATTTTAATGTGAAGCAGTATAATTGAATTAATTTAAGCAAGTTACATTTTTACATTATGTTCGTCAGATTTTATCATTAACTTACGTAATGAAATTTTTGAAAAAAGGTAATTTTTGTAATAAATCTATTCAGTTGCTTGATATACATATTATAAGATTATGACACTTTTTTAATGCCCATATATAACAGTAGATTGATTGTCTTACAATTTCTGGACATATATAAATTAAAAAAAATTTTTATGTATTTTTTAAATTAAAATGCTTGCTAACAAAAAAAGCTATTTTTTCTATCACAACTACTGTGAATATATACATTTAAAGGCGAAATATTTTCAGAAATTTTTTTTCGAAAAGGATAAGTATGTTTCTTAAACCAAAAATATTTTTATTAGCTTCTAATTTTTTAAAGAAATTTTTTTTTACATGTATGAAACTCATTGATCGCATTTAAAGAGTTATGCCCCCCCCCCCCCATATAAACATTAATTAATAATACCAATAATAAATCAACGATGAAATTTTAATTTACTATATTAAGATTCAATGTAACCAATTATATTTAACTAAATAAACCTTAATTTGTAATATTGAATGTTTCCTTAAGTGAGATATTTTATAAGACATTTTATTAATTTGTAACTTTGAATGAAATTTATTAATAAAGGAAAATTTTTTATCTGAATGATTATCAGTTTTCATTAGGGTTTCGCCAATAACATACAATCATCAAGCAGAAAAAGAAAAATTTTATTTAATTAATTTTGTATAAATAAAGATTGATAACTTCCGATAATTTAAATTAAAAGGAAATATATATGGGTCATTCTCACAAAAACAGTCATTTTGATGTCCCCAGTATATTTTATGTTTGTTTTACAGCTTACGAAAAAAAAAAATTCAGGGAAAGTGTCCTTCAGAATGCAAGCTAACAAAAGAATAAAAATAAAATTATCAATTTTTATTTTTTATTTATTTTAGGTAATTAAAATATACCAATATGTCATTCCCTCACTTGTCCCCACTGCTGATTTAAAAAAAGAAAAAAATTGTTTCTGAAATAAATTTTTTTTTTTACAAATTCGTGTTTTTTATTTCAAAATACTGAAATATAGAATTCAGAAAATCAATTTTAAATTTAATTTCTGATAAAAATATTAACACAGCACTATTTTAAACTTTGTCCCCCGTGTTTCGCGTCATTCCCTCACAACAATGTTCTTATCACCTGCAATCTTCTTAGAATAAAAATATTTTAATAAAAACTTCAGAAGTTAACAACTGGCATCATAGAGCAAAATTGCAGTATGTTTCCATCTTCAACTTAAAGAATCTTTGCTGTGGAATAAATTTGAATGAATCAAACCAGGTAAAATTTTTTACATTTGTCATTCCCTCATTTCATTTTTTAGAGTGAAATAAAATACAACTTCATCGAGAAAGTGGATAATTATATGTTGCTTTCTTGTATGAATATAATTATATGTGATTGACTTCAGAAATTAATTAGGCCTAACTATTATTTTAAAATTTTATTGAATTCGTCATTCCCTCACTAGTGTATAAAGTGAGGGAATGACGCTGAAGTGAGGGAATGATTCAAGATGAGTATATTATAAAAAATTTTTTTGTTCTATCGTACCAGCCAATTTTCTTTCCCAAACCTGTAAAAACTATTAAATATATAAGACTAAATTATAATGAATATTAGATATACTTAGTATGTTATCATTTTCAAACTTTAGGTAGATGTAACTTAGATAAAAACATGTATTAAAATAAAATATCATTCCCTCACTATTAGTGTCATTTCCTCACTTTTTAAATAGTGAAAATAATTAATTTACTTATTAATTAATTTGAAAAATAAATTAAAAAATTAGTAAATTTATTTATTAAATTAATTAATTTATTTATTAAATTAATTAATTATTAATTATTATAAATTAATTAATTATAAATTAATTATTTAAAAAATTAATTAATTTAAATATTAAGTATAATTTATAGGATATATACTTTCTCTATAATGCCATTACATATTTCTATTAATATAAAAAGTTTCAGAGCTTTTTATTCACTTTACTTTTTTGGGATTTCATGAACTGAAAAATGACAGTTTTCGTGAGAATGACCCATATATGAATAATATGTAAACTAAAATGAAGTCTAATATGTGCTATACGTATGCTATATAGTATTTTTTGAATGATTTGAAAGAAAATATTTATTGAAAGTTTTATTCTCCAAGTAGTATTTACGAATATTACGAATGTAGTTTCCCAAACATTTCTATGAACAAAAACAAAAGTATGTATTATATAATTAAAATGTCTAATTAATTTAGTCTTGCAACTTTAACTTATTTGGAATATTTCTTATTCACTGATTAACAAGAAAAAAAAACTAATTCCTGAGAGTTAAAGTAATTTATTAAGGTCCATCGTTTGCTTTTTAAACAAAAATCTTTTTGTTAAAATTTACTACACTGTAAAAAATTTCTGATCAAATTATGGTGATAAGTACCGGCACCCTGAGTGCCGGTATTTTACGGTATATTGGATGATTTTTTCCTGTTACGGAATAAATGAATCTGATATACCGTAATTTTTACAGTAACAATTACCGTAAAATCACTGAATCACTGTAATTAAATGAATATTACTGTAAAAGTTATAGTATACTATTTTACTGTGAAAATGAATTTTATGGATGATGCAACTAAAGTGCTTGTACTTTATATTGTAGTTTATTCCGGAATTTTTTAAAGTTTTAATAAATTTTTTATTAAGATAAAAAATTTCGTTTTAACAATTATTGCAGAATGTTAATACTTTTGTTTAACATTTTTCAAACACGTTATTGTTGTAAAATAATTTTTTTCCAAATAAAATTTTATAAATGGTGCGTGTATTAAAAGTATAAAATGTGTTAGAAGTGATATAAAAAGTGTTAATGTTATGGTATTACATGTTGATAAAATAGTAAAATTTTACTACAGATTATTGTCACAAAGTAGGTTGAAATACTTATTCGACTAATTCTTACCGTTTACATGAAATAAAATGTTTAAAAACTTTTTCAAAAGAAAAAAGTATCATATCTCATTGTCAGCTTGTTAGTTACGAGTTAAATTTTGGAATTTTGCTTATTTGGTTGCATTTAGCAATACTGGAAATATTTACATGCCAACTAAATGGAATTCAAATTTATGAACTGTTCAGTATGCGAAAAATTATGAAGAATTCTCAACAGAAAAAAATAAATGATTTTCATCAAGTTCAAAGGAGAAGATTCTTTGCAAAGTCATGAATGCATAACTCAATAACTTAATTAATTCTCTAAATAAATTACAATAAAAAATGGAACAAAACAATCCAATGTAATTCCATTTTAGTGTCATTCCTCACACATTCAAATGAAAGTGACGATAATAGTTTTAAGAAAAATACAGAAAAAAACAATAATGAGTTGTTTCTCATTGCAAAAATTAAAAATTAAATTTGGTGTTCTAAAAAGAATACTGCAATTTTTTCTTGTTGATTCGTAAATGTCAGTTTTTAGACCCCCTTAAATGAATTGCAGATTACTGAACTATAACTCTTTTACCTTTGTATGCAAACTCAATGTGACCATTTAAATTCTAATCCTTAATATTCATGAAAATTCGTAAAAAATAATGCCATTAGACAGCAGGTTATCTAATCTACAGTGGCTAGACTAGAATGACTTTATTTCAGTCTTTATATTGATACGTATTTATTATAATTATCACTTTTATATTCAGAACATTTTATAAGTTTCTTCATTGTAGAAGTTTGAAATTTATGACAGTAGAAAATAAATAAAATGCTTAATTTGCTTTTTAAAGTGAATTCATATTAAATATAAGATGAAATGTTGCAATTTTTTAAACTAAGTCGCGAAAATTTGAAATGAAATAAGTTTTAGACTTATTCCAGTTTAAGTTATTTTATTATTTATATTTCAAATGCGATAAAACTAGTAAATTTTTTTATTTAAATTTCAAGCTAATAAAAATGATGAATGATTTGTTAATACATAAAAAAATTATGTTGTACAATAAAATAAAATTGAAAACTTTTATAATATAGCGACGATTTATAATCCCAAATAATTTTATACAAGTGTACCCGCTTTGATGCTACTAAAAATACCTTTTTATAGCATTAAAGCATGTTTGGTGCTGGAAGAAGAAGCTTTTCGTTGCACTAAAACTAACCCATTCATTGTTTTTAATTATTTGTAATGTTTATTATTATTCTAATAAGTAATTTTTATTTGTATTATTATATTAAGTTATTATTTTTTATTATAATATTATTTTAAGTTTAAAAGTTTTATTAATTTTTTTATGCTATTTATACTAGAAATTTAAAGAAACTAGAAAATAAAGTTCTGAACATGTCTTAAAATTAAGGAATTGGTTCTGTTTTATTTGAACTTTAATTAATAACATTTTAGAAGACTTAATGATTTTATTAATTATTGTATGAAAAATCAAAATTTCTTAGAAATACATCAGATATTTATATGAATTCTCCTTGAATTTTTAGATTTATGTATCCAAATGGAGTAATTAATTCCCCTTAAATAATTAACTATCACATTAGTTAAAATTTTCAAATCAAAAGTTTTCGCGATAAATAATTCTTCAAATTATTTCTAAGTGCTCGAGAAATATTTTTGTTTTCAATATAAAATAACTTTAGAAGATAAAAGTATTCTCAGAGTGTTTTATAATCACCACCTAAAATATACATTTTTCGAAAAGGAAATAAAAACTATAACTATATGACAAAAAAAAGAGAAAAAATCGGATAAAATTATCGTACTGCTTGATAATAACATTTCCAGTTTAAAAAAAAACATAATTTTGCTTAATTAAATTTAAATATACGATATTTAAACTATTTCATTGGTATTCCTTTCATATGCTATTGGTTTATTAGGAATTTAATTTTTTATATTTAAAGTTCTTATTACCACATATTTAGTAAAAATAAAAAACTAAGACCCGTTACACTAAGGTATCATGATGAAATTACCAAATTTTACCACACTTATCAAATTTTGGAACCCTAATATTTAAGCAAGGAAGAATCAAAATACTAGCGTAACATACCGAATCTTAATTCAAGAGGGCGGGACAAAAACTGTTTAATTGCCATGATAAACGGAGAGAAGTTAAAAGAGTATATTAGAAACATCTCCAATCAAAAAGTCCTCCACGAAGGTAAATTCCTTTCAATACTTGATCCAAGAGTTCCGCTGTCTTCTGAATTGAGTTCAAAATTACAAGGCTACGTAGTTGAACATTAGTAGTCATAAGTCCGAAAATTGGGTTGGCAGTTCAACGACGTTTATAAAATAAAATAAAATCAAGCTGGTTTTGCTATTTTTCCTTTCACTAATGATTCGACAGTTTTCAATAGGGATATTTTGTTTCTCTTTGCTTAAATATTAATCCTTTTTCACTTCATTCTTGACAAGAACTCTAAAATTATATATTAAGGGCAGTGATCTCGAAACACATAGAATATTTCTTAATATTTGAATATATATTAACCATTTTTATTTTTTGTTTAGGTATCAACATACATCCCCAAATGAAACTCCCAACAAAGATTTTATTCCCATGGTTGTAGAGCTCACTGATTTGGACGGGAATATGATAACGCAAGAATATTTTCAAATTATGGTCAGGATAAGAGAGGCTGAAGATAATACCCCTCCTCAACTCAGTTTTAGTGCTCTGTTGTTGATGGATGTTAATCAATTTGTCATGACGGCAATTACACCCAACATACTAATTGCTGAAGACTTGGAATCTTCTTCAGAAAAATTAATTTTCAATATAACAAACCCATTGAACTATGGAGAAGGTTCTATTGTATCTACGGATGATCAGAATCTTCCAATCACATCATTCTATCAAAAGGACTTGAATGATTTGAAAATCGCTTACAAACCACCCGCATCTGATTCTGATGTTCGAAGATTTTATCTGGTGGAAATGGAAGTTATTGACACAGATGGTTTGGCATCAGATCCTTTCACATTAACTATTGTTGTCAATCCTATGAACACTTTGGCGCCTCTAGCAACGAGAAACGCTGGTCTTGTTTTATTCGAAGGTCAATCACGCCGCTTGAGCAGCGAGAAGAATTTAGAAATCTCTGACGAGGATAATATCGATGATGTTGTAGTGAGTGTCGCAGGTGGTTTAAAACACGGGAGGTTACTGTTAAATGGAAATCCAGTTAAACATTTTTCTCCAGGGGATTTAGATTCAGGATCTATCGTGTATGATCATGATGGTAGCGACACCTACAGTGACAACATCATCTTCCGCTTAAATGATGGTCAACACCAAGTTGAATTTCTGTTTCCAGTGACTGTGTACCCAGAAGACGATGATGCTCCTATATTGAATGTAAACACGGGATTATCTATCACGCGTGGAGAGGAAATAGAAATCACTCCATTTGTGTTAAGTGCTACTGATATCGACAGTGATGATTCTTCCATCAGGTATGATCTTGTGGATCCCTTTCCAGTAAATGGGCAAATTTTATTAAAACAAGCTGAAATACCGGATGATCCAGAGAATTGGGTCTACGAAGATGGTATATATGAAAAACTAGTTTCATTTTGGACACAACAGGATCTTATTGAAGGAAACATATTTTATCGTCATTCTGGTAACTATATCCCCTCTCCAGTTGTAGAACGCCTTAGATTCAAACTTAGTGATGATAACATTCCACCAAATGAGTCTAATGTTCAAGAATTCGTAATAAGGATCATGCCACTTGACAACACTCCTCCCGAACTCTATCCTGGCACGCCACTTCAAATGACAGTACAAGAATTTCAGCTAACAGATATTACACAGAAATATCTCAGATATTTAGATTCTGATACCAAAGACCGTGATTTGACTATTACCGTTACTGTGAAACCTTTTGATACTGATGTAAATAATCCAATGGAATCAGGCAAATTAGTACTATCGGAAAATCCGGATGTTGAAGTAAGCGAGTTCAACCAAGCTCAAGTAAACCATCACAAAATTGCTTACAAGCCCCCATCTGTGGAATTAGGTATGGTACCGAGGTTAATTCAGTTTCGATTTGATGTGAAGGATAAAGCAGGAAATATTCTCCCCAATCAAGAATTTCTTATTTTACTACAGCCAGTCGATAATAAACCACCAATAATTCATAATAAAGGAATTGAAATAGAAGAAAATGGCTTTGCAATACTAACACCAGATATCTTAGACGTTACAGATGCTGATACTGATCCTAGTTTGCTAACTTTTATAGTTGTACGAACTCCAGAATATGGAAGTATACAAATAGGTTCCTTAGAAATGGCGAATGGTGATTCTTTTACTAAACATGACATTAACAATGGGATTGTGAGTTACGTACACAATGGATTTGAAACAAATGAAGATGAATTTAATTTAGAAGTGACCGATGGAGTTCATAATTTACCTATTGCTATGCATGTTTCAATCAAAAGGGTTGAAGGTCAAGCTCCAAAATTAGACTCTACACCTTCTGCTCTTAATATTCAAATATTTCTTGAAGAAGGCAGCAGCAAAGCTCTAACAAATGACTTAATTAAAGTTTCTGAATCAGACACAGATAGTAAAATGATCACTTTTAATTTGAATGAGTTACCACAATTTGGTTCTATACAAGTAAATGGCTCCATTGTTGAAAGCTTTAAACTAGAGGATCTACAGAGGGAAAGAGTTTTTTATCGCCATAATGGGGAAGAAATTGGATTCATTACGATTATAGATTCCTTTAATTTGTCCGTTTCCCACAAATCTAATAATTGGATGGTTGATGGAAATATCATTGACAAAGTTAATGTTGTAGCTACCATTACCCCAGTTGATAATTCTTCCCCAATGGTAGAAATCGGGGAGCCATTGAAAGTTTTAGAGGGGCAAAAAAGCCTAATTACAATTGATCATATAAATGTCACTGACTCCGACACATTAGATGAGGATATAATTTGTGCTGTGCAGGATCAACCAAGCCATGGTTACATCGAGAACTTTTCTCCATCTCCAGGATCTGAAAGACACAGAACAGGAATTCCAGTCACTGCATTTTCTGTGTCAGATATAATTCATGACTATATAAGCTACGTTCAAAGTATACATAAGGGTACAGAACCAACCGAAGATAAATTTTCCTTAGTTTGTTCTGATGGATTAAATTCCTCTCCTTTAAATGGAATTCAAATTATTATTGAACCCTCAAATGATGAAGTTCCTGAAATATACATGCGAGAATTCATTGTTATGGAAGGCACTGATTTGATTATTGATCTCCCCATTTTAAATGCTTTGGACCTTGATATTCCTAAAGATAAGCTTATATTTTTAATTACTCAAGAACCAGAGCATGGGGTGATTGCTTCCCATATGCCAACTGGAACAGTTAAAGTTAATAATTTTACACTTGAAAGAATTACAAGAGGATCTACAATAGTATACCAACACGATGATAGTGAAACAACCAAAGATAATTTTGAGCTGACAGTTACTGACGGAGTACATAATTCTACTAAAACTATCCTAGTTATGGTGATACCAGTTGATGATGAAACACCTCGATTAGCTATTAATGATGGCTTAGAAATTAAACTTGGAGAATTGAAATTAATAACTAATCGTGAATTAAAAGCTGAAGATCTAGATTCAGATGATTCAACCATAACATACGTTGTGAGACAAGTTCCGAAACTCGGGTACATTACCTACTTGGACTTTTCTGGAGAACCCCTTTATAATATAACTCATGGAATGAACTTTACCCAAAGTGATGTTGACAATGAATTAATTTTATATACGCACAATGGACAAGAGGGTGCAAGAGATTTAATAAAGTTTGATGTTACTGACGGTTATAATCCTTATGTGGATCGATATTTTTGGATAACAATTGAAGGAATTGATACAATTTTTCCCAATGTCATTAATAAAGGAGTTGAACTACCAGAAGGTGGAAAAGTTCTTCTTGATACGGATATTTTAAGCACAACTGATCTTAATAGTGCTGATGAGCTTCTGATGTTTACTGTCACTCGAGCTCCCACAAAAGGTCACTTAGAAAATACTGACTTTCCAGGAATTCCTATTACTTCTTTCACACAACTCGATTTAGCAGGCAGCAAAATATACTATGTTCACACAAGTGATGATGAAATTAAGCTAGATAGCTTTGAGTTCGAAGTAAGTGACGGTTACAATTCTGTATACAGAACTTTCAGAATTTCAATAAGTGAAATAGACAATAAGAAACCAGTCGTTTACATGACAGCTATTAGGGTTAAAGAAGGAGGTAGAAGATTAATTACACCGTTTGAGCTGAAAGCTGAAGATTCAGATACAAGCAAAGACAAGATAAAATTCACAATAACCCAACCACCAATAAATGGTAAATTAGTGCGTGATGGATCAGGTGTTGTTACAACCTTTACTATGTCAGATATTACTTCCAATTTGATTACCTATTATCATGATGGATCTGAAACTCTAGAAGATTCTTTTTCATTTGTCGTTTCTGATGGAAAGCACATGGAATTTTATTTACATCCAAATACTCTAACACCTCTCAGAATTCCCGTGACTTTTCAAATCGCAGTTGTACCTGTAGATGATGTAGTTCCAAATATAGTTATGAATAGAGGAGCGACATCTGTTGGTTCATTAGAAAATGGAGATATTGGATTCCGTTTCTCCAGTAAAATACTGAGAACTGAAGATAGAGATAGTCTTGTGACAGAGTTGACTTATGTAATAACATCACAACCAAAACACGGAATTCTTATCAATGATTATTTGGGTAATGGAAGTATCTCAAATTTTACTCAAGGTATGCTTATGATTAATAATTTTACTGTTAATCTTTGCATGAATAATTTTTTTGATTTTTAACATTATGAGCATTGTTTTTAAACATGAAGTAGTGCGTATTTTTGATACTAAATACGGTGGTTAATGTTAGGAATTATTTCATTTTTTAAATTTTTTTATATTCTATTTTAATTGAGATACAAATTTAAATTAAGAATTTATGATTTCATTATTGAAAATAAGTAAGAAACAAGCTAGTTTAACGGATATTTAAAACTGTTAATATTATTTAAACTAGGGACAAAGTACTGTAGTAAAAAGTAGTAACTTAGTGATAAGTGGTACTATAAGGTTATATAATAAAGGATGTTCAGTAAGCACTATCCTTAATGTTTTTAGAATCCTTGTCAAAAACGAATTAAAAGAAATATACGTTTTAGGGTTCGTTAATTAATATTGAGACAAAGAAAAAACAAGAAATCTAATGAAATATGGTGAATACCTTTTGAAGCAGATGGCTTAAATGGATCAACAGATTAAATGTCATTTGAATTGCGAAAGTAATTTGAAGGTGTTTATAAGAAACCCTTTTCACAAGGAGCCGAACTATGGGCCGAAACGAATGTTGCCCCCTAAAATTATTCCTCTTAAGGCATACATCCCACTAGTTAATTTCAAAATTGGCGAGTCACACTTCCCTAGTCTCCCTTGTCAGTTTCTTCAAGAAATCGCACTGGCTTTGATATTTTATTTCTGTTATTCCTCAATCATGATTTGTCAAATAATGAAAGCAATTTTGTTTTTTCCTCTTCATAATATTAATGTGCTATTTTTATACACGTAGTATTTTTAAACTTTATTGTTCAGAATGATTTTACATACCTATATACATTGAGGCCCAGGGTTAATGAACATTGTATATTAACTCAATGTATTTGAAGTAGGATCTGGAGTTAAATTTTTTTATTATTAAAAGCAAAAATAGCTAAATGTCATTTTCAGAACTGAATGTCAATGTTTTTTTAACGTTTAAACCAGTCAGGACTAATTCTTATAAAGAAAACTCTAATTTAAAACAAAGATAAGTAGAAACAAAAGTTCAGATATTTAAATATTAATATCTGAACTATTAAAGGAATAAAAAACATAAGAAGAAAGATTATTTTTAAAATCAATTTCTCGACACTTGATTCCTTCTCTTAGTTTTAAGATAAAAAACAAATACCCTTACTAAAAGCATGATTATGAAATGCAGTAAGGTTCCCGAAAATAGTATTACATTGCTGTTTATAAAATTTGCTATTAAATTAATGACCTAAAGCTTAGCATTATTTGCAGGCTCAAAGAAACCTTTATTTTTCAGAGAAATAAACAAATGACCAGAAGCTAATTTTCGGACTGATAATAATCTAAACAGTATTAAGTTACCATGAAAGTGAAACAGTTCTAGAGCCAAAGATTTTCAGAAGTAACCTTGACCAAAGATTTAAAGATACATAGAATTAAATACAAATTCTTACATCTCACATCTGAAATTACGCCCTTAACAATTTTCTTAGCTGACACCTTATCCTGGGCGCCAAGACACTTCCAGAAACGAGTCATTTCTTCGGAAAAGTAACGAAATTCCCTGGAGCATACTATCACGTGATGATCATAGTTACATATCTCGGTTTCATTCATCTTTCTGCGGATGGCATAAACGTAAATGAAAGGGAAGAAAAAAAATAAGCGTAAATTTACGCCATCAGGACGGGCAATGATCTACTTTCGACACTAATGAGGAAATTATAAGCTGTTCATTTTTTTTTTCTTTGAATCTATGTGCAGTTGAAACATAAATGAGAAGCTACTGAATTCATCTTGATTCCACTTTTAATCTATTTTAAACATCGAATAAAAAATTTAATTAGTTACATCAGAAGATTAAAAGCTTTTTTTTCTCTTAGAATCTGTGGGTAGTTAAAACATAAATGAGGAGCTACTAAGTTCATCTTGATTCCACTTTTAATCTATTTTAAGCATCAAAAGTAAAATTTAATTTGTCGCATTAGTAGATTAGAAGATTCTCTTTTTTTGTCTTAATAATTAGCAGTACTATCTTTCGTCTAAGCATTGACCTAGACTTAGTAATCTAGTTACTTACACGTATTTTAAACGAGTAATTAAATGATAATTAAAAAAGTTGTGAAATGTACTCTACATTATCTACCAGATGAATTATTTTTCTCTAATTTTGAAGATCTAAATTTTGAAAAACTATTATTCTTGATCAGGGATACAGTATTTGCTGCAAGTTAAATGCATAGATTTACAAATGTCAGTTGCCGCTGCCCTAAAATATTGTAGCTAGTTTAAAAGATTTAACTGCTGCATTAATTCATTATTTTCAACTCCGTCACACTGGCTCCTAAAATTGGCCATTTCTCCCAAAACTTTTGCATTTTTTTTAACCTTGTTAAAATTATTTATTAAAGTATTTATGAGTAGACAAAATTTTTTTTTAACGCGAACGTTTTTACACTGTGGTTTTCCTTGCTTTAACTCTCCTCCGTTTAGCTTTTAAATGGTAAATATTTTGGTTGACATTGAAAAAAAAAGCCAAGAAAAAAACCATACATTAAAACCATAAACTTACATTAAAACCATCAATCATACAATAAAAAGAAATTAGTGAACTTCTAATCTGTGATGCAATAACTTTTTCAGAGTTTTTAACAGCATCAGTATCAATAGGGATAATGCTAAAGAGGTAAAATAAATAATTGATTTTCAGGTAAATATTTGATAGCTATTGTAAATTTTGTCGCTGTTCATAGCTAAATTTATCCATATCGTCTTCCTCGATTGAAAATCTTTCAGTTGAATAAAAATTCAGTTTAATAAAAATTTAAAAACATAATAATAAAATCTCTTACATCACTTAGAAAGTTGACCAGCTAAGTCTGTTTTATTTTAATATTATAGAGAGATCTCAAAAATTTCCGATACCTTAAATTTCTATCTTTTTGTCATGTTTTTTAATAACTTTACCGATTATGTTTAATACAAATATCGGTTAAAATGTGTTTCATTAAAGTTATTACAAACCTGGAAAACTTTAAGAAATTCCAGAAACAAAGTAGCTAAAAACGCATTGTTTATCTGAATAAAGAGAAAATAATTTTGGAAATTTTTCAAGTGAAAATGCAGAATAAACAAAAAATCTACATCTCTGTACCCAGTTTACCCTACCAGATAAAGACGATCAATTATTATCTTCCGTAACTTGCAATTGTTTTACTGGTGGCTCTTTTTTTTATCTTCCCTATTTTCTCTTAAAAAAAGCAAACCCTTAAACATACATAGGGGAATACATGTTTGTACGATGAGAGTAATTAAACACTTCTCCTAATTGAGATTAAGATGTTTCTAAATTAAATTTTCATTTCCACACAGTACATTCGTGACTAGTTAATTTGGCCGATCCATCAATTTCTGTCTTCAGGGTAAAAAAAAAAGTTTTTTATAAACATTTAATAATATTTTATATGCTTTACACGAATTAAGCGTTTAATTCCCAAGTTTCATCAATCATTTATTGATATTAAATTTATCAATCAATCAAACTTAATCTAACACATTGACTTAATATCTAATCATTCCTACCAGTCTATTTATCACTATTTATTTCACAATTTTCAAGTAGAATAATTTATTAAAAAAAGTTTTTTTCATTAATTTTTTTTAATTAAATTTACTTAATTTTGTATAAACTTTACATACTGCTGAAAATACTTTATTATTTGATTTTTATTAAATGCTTCTTATTTTATTAGGTTATTGTTAGCTTAAAGTAAAACTTGGACGAATTTGAACTCAAACTAGAATGATATTGTTGTTTTTAACTTCAAATCACGAACTATATAACTTAAGGACGATCCATTCCGACGTCATCACGACGCTTTTCTAAAAGTTTCTCCTGGCCTAATTAACCGCATCGCCCTCCATCAGCGATTAGAGGAAACGGTTAGTTGATACAGAAGATTTGAATAGTCAACTTTTATAATTTAGTGTCTCTGTCGTTTTTTTTTTATTTCTGTAAGATTACATAAAGAATGGCTATATTTATAGCATTAGTTCCAAAATTAAACTTCTTTTGCTTCACTTCGGTAAATGTTACAAAATAAAGATAGGATTGCGTAAGTTTATGTTAGTGTTGTGAAGTTTCGTGTTAGTGTTTTATACTGTGCATTTGTGTGGAAACGTAAAATTTTCTAATCAGTTATTTCTATTATACGTAAATTTAACTTCTATTGTACGTACAAAGTGTTTCTGATAAGTTTTCATTTACTCCTGTTTATTTTATTCCGTCATATATTAAATTCTACTATAAACAGAAAAAATAAAAAAAATCTGCATTAAGACACATCAGAATTTATTCTACAGCTTAAGAGGAGTAATGATGCATGTCATTCATGTAAATATGCATTTCATTAAACATTGAAACAAATTTATGAACAAGAAAAATGGTAAATTTAAAACATTTAAAATAAATTATAATTTACTTTGCATGATATAATTTCGTCTTCATTATATCATAACATCCTTAAAGAATCAACATCAGAATTTCATAGAACTAAAATAAAGTAAATAACCAAACGATTACGAAGAACTTCATAAATTCAAATAAAACGATACGATTAAAAGAAAACGATAATCTCATCTATTAGTTAAGCTATTTGCCGTATCGTGGTGTTAAAAAACCGTTTGGGCCAGTGTTGCCAAAACCATTTGGGCCAGTGTTGCTATTGCCATCAGTTCTGCCGCGTATTAATTAAAAACAAAAAAGAAGAAAAGAAGAAAAGAAAAAACGCTAACACTATGCAATCAGCTGACAATAAAACTAAATTACATCAGTCGATATCGATGAAGAAGTTTAAATTATATGAACTTTATTAATTTTTAGTTAGCTTTTATTTGAAGTTGAATCTCACAGTAATTTTTCTCCTTTTGCTTGAAATTCCAAGTTTTAAGCAAAGAATAGTAAAGTTAAGTATACTATAATAAAAGAACAAATTCATTTACATGACTGATAAATGCTTATTAATCATTTTTATATTTTTAAACTTTGTAAACTGATTGAAACTCCAAATAACTATGAATGAATCTTTAATTTATTAAAAAATTCGATTGAGAAATAACTTATTCATAATGGCGAATCCTCCATCCAAACTACAGTTCCTGATATCTAACTTTTAGTTAGAAGTTAAAAAGCAGTAGCTCTAATCCAAACTAACTTCGAATTTCTGAAACTGGTTATAACTCAGATTTTAAGCATTTAAATAATTTAAAATACATTAATGTTAAAGTCACTACAATTATTTTAAGCGAGAAATCTCAGAGTTAAAACTCAAATGAATATATTCAACATATATTACTATCGCTTTTATTATGATCTAGATTACAGAAAGTTGATAGAAATTTAAAATCGAGTATGGAATGTAGATTTTTTTTTAAAATGTAAAAATTGTATTTACGTTTAGTTGTATTTACCTTAATAATATAGAAACAAATATAATTTAAAAAAAACAGCTTTCAAATACTGTTTAATATAAATATTTTTAAATATTTTAATAATTTTATAAAGCTATTAGATAAAAAATGAAAAAATATAAATGTTATATAAAAATTTTTTATGGGTATTTATTTAAATATTTATATCTCCTATGCAATGTTCGGAAATTTTTGGATGAAAGAAATGGAATGTTAATTTTATTTATATATGTGGGTGTTAGTATGAATTATTTATTCATTAAATAGATTCTAACAGAAATAGAAAGTTTTTTTTTTTTAAAAGACGAAATTTTTATACAGTTGTAATTTTTATATATTATTTTATAGACGTTATAATCTAAAAAAAAAAAAACAATATTTTTACAACAAAACGGAGAAAAATGTAAACAAGTTAAAAATGGGTTACTTCAATTAGTGGACATTTTATGTACTTATGAGTTGGTTTTTGTGGTAAACTACTAAAAAAAAGACCTTACTTAAATGTTGTCATATTTACCTAAACAATATTAAAATTATGTATTATAAAAGTTTTAATAAAACTGTTATAGCATCGCAGGAAAATTTCAATTTTCTTTAATGAAATTTTTTAAAAACTTTTATTTTTGTGTAAAAAACAATGTTGTTTGGGAATAAAAAATTAAATGAGGAAAAATGAAATTAAAATGAAAAATAGTTACTTCAAATAATGGACATTTCAAGGATAAGTTCGCTTTAAGCTTGATAAAAATACAAAAAAAAAGTAAGCTACATAAATATTGTCATATTTTCCCACGCAATATTATGATAATGTATCATAAAAATTTTCATAACGGAGTCATCGCACGCTGAGCAAAAAATGTATCTGGCTATTAAGAATAAGTGTTGGACGATGACTAAAAGCCAGCTATGCTTTTTATTCACCATTTTTTTCCTTCTTTTACTCTATTTTTGACACCATGCTTTGTGTGTGAAACCAAAGGGTAGATTACATTTGTTGAAAATTGTGTTCTCCGGTCGATAAGACATTTTTAAAAATGGCTGCTATTGACCTATCCTTTCTACGATATCTTGCAAGTGACATTTTTATGGGTATGGATATTATGATGATGTTCTCAAGGAATGCGGTATTCATTCTTTTATTCCTTTCAGAATTATATTTGTTTCCTTTAAGTCATGTGCTTTTTATTTGATGATTTAATTATTCGAACTTGTAAAGCTTTACATTTGCAACATAAATTAGTGAATATTTTTTTATGAGAAAACTTTTGGACTAGGAAGCGGGTAAGTTTGCAAAAAATGGAGATTGATCTTTTTAATATTTTCTCTCAATAAATGAATGATAATGAATAAAGGGTACACTTTGTACTTCATAAGAATAAATCAATATAACGGGAACAAAGCACAAATAAAAGCACAACAATACTATAGTTTCAGTTCTGTAAGCAATAACCTTCCTCGGTGTCGAAGCACCAAAAAAAAACTGATGTTGAAACAACAACGAACACAATAAAATTCGTAGAGGAACTAATGGGAATTGGTTTTTGCATCTTGCACCCTGGGTTCCCTATCCAACTCCTTCAAGCCTGCTTCTCGAATTCCCTTTTTTATTACCTAGTTCAAGCTTGGTTCTCTTCTCCTATAGGTTAAGCCTTTTTGTTTTCCTTACTGCAACGTGTTTGTCTTGTTACTTTCTCCTGTCATTTAATGTTTAACACCGAGGAAAATTCTTGTTTATGGAAATGAAACAATTTTCTATTTTTGTACATTTATGTATCTTTTGTTTACTTTGTTTTGCTTTACTCAAATGAATGCAACATCGAGAGTTTAATACAGAATTATTGAACTAGGAGCAGCATATGCAGCAACGTTTTTTTTATCCTGAAGAGTTGTTTTAAGAACAGTTTAATAACAATTACATGAATAGTTAGCTCATATATACTTCATAAATCAGTTCTTTGAATTTTCCATTGTGTTTTAATGAAGTTGTTCCATTTTCTTCATAATTTCATATTCAGTTCATTAATTAACTCTTTTGAGTTGCATGAATTATTTTAATCAAGGATTCATAAAAACTTTTCGTAGTTTTCGGAAGAAAATTTATCAGGCTTCGTTGCAGAACTTCATATTGAGTTATTCAAAAGATATAACAAGGTTAAAGCAGTGACAATACACTCTCATTTTATGAAATATGAAAGACGTTTAACTACAGATTTTTTAAAACTTGAGTTTTTGATGTTATAAGTAGAATAAAACAATGAATAAAATATACCATTTAGTCACGATAAATGGAAAATAAAAGCCAATTTTTCTCTGTCTTAAAAAGTTCTGCTTGTATTTGTCTCGAAGAAAAATACAAAGGAATTGGATGCGTGCAACTTGGACTTTTTTATTTCCTGTACCTACAAAACTAATAAAAGCAAGATTTCAATTAAACTAACGGTTCATCTGGGTTTATTTTGCTCCTACAAAAATATTAAAGAATTTGACATATCATTTTTTTTTATGTCTTAGTAAGGTTTTTCTTTAAATTGTGTTAATGACTGTGAAGTATTAAGAAAATTGATAGAGATAATGTACTAACTTATAGATGGTTTCGTTGGAGTCCAAAAAGTTTTAAAAATACATTGAATTTCATTGAATATATTATTTATGCTTCTTGAAGATTTAGATTTAAAAAAATACACTAAATTAATAAAATTAAATTTTATATAAATATAAGTTAGAATCGATTTCTTATTTCAACTGTCTTTTGTCTTTTCTTTTATAAAATCAGATATCCTATTTTTGTATTAAATAAGAAAAAAAAATATTAAATTGGTTTTTAATATTTTCTCCTAGAAAATAGTAACTTTACCATTTTTATAAAAAACACTTCTTTATATCGAGAATATTGTAAGCGAATATGATCACATTGCAAATATTGAAATATTTCCAATTATTCGCTATTTAAGTTATAACTGCTATTATTATAAACTATTAAATTTAATTGCAATGATGTGTATATTGAAATTAAAAAATATATAAAAGTGACTTTAACTTTTCAGATGATATCAACAGAATGCGAATCTTCTACATTTTGGATCCTAAAAGCAACGCTACAAGTGACATATTTCACTTTAAAGTTCAAGA
Organism: Parasteatoda tepidariorum; assembly: GCF_982258835.1. Classification (NCBI taxonomy): domain Eukaryota; kingdom Metazoa; phylum Arthropoda; class Arachnida; order Araneae; family Theridiidae; genus Parasteatoda; species Parasteatoda tepidariorum. The sequence goes on along the minus strand of NC_141755.1, from coordinate 67,390,696 downwards.
CAAAGGTAAGATGATGTCAAACCAAACTTTATTAGACATGAAAAAAATATTTTTACCAACAATTAAAGAATTATTAATAATAAAAATTGAAACGATATCCTATTATTTCTATATTGCTCTCATTGTATCTATTTATCTACTTTTTAAAACTCGGATATTCTGGACAACTCCAAGGAGAACTTATCTAAATTTTTGGTAAGCAATTATTAAATCAATTGCAAAAGCAAGTTCTCTTATTCTATTCACCTTCTGAGAGATCTCATTAATTCTATCCACCAATAATCATGAAATCACTAAAGTATTTTCCCTCATTTTGTTCACCTCTTATAACGACTTTTCCTTTCATCCTATATCATTTAAGAAGTATTTTAACAAATAAGTCCCTCCTCGCATTATCTTAATCCGTGGATAAATTCTGATTATTGGGTAATCATGAAGTACTGATTCTACTTCGATAATCATCAAGTATCGATCCTTGGATAATCACCTTCAGATCGATTTCGGTTATTGAAGAATAGATAATAAAATAAGCATTTCCCTTATTCCGTGTTCGTAAGCTTCCAATTGAGGAAATCAAAAAATACTTAGCATTCATTTAAAATGTTTGCGTAACGATACTCGAATTCTTTGAGTGGAATTTTCAAAGGTTACCCTCCAACGCCCAATGCACTTCGATCATTCTTCTACTCCAAAAAATCTCATAGACAGACACTTAGATCGTTCTTCCTCTGAGAATTTCGGAATAAAAACACTTGGAATGAGTGAATTAGTTAAATAACTAAAACTAAAATAGTAGTTAAATAAAACTAAAATATTCTATAAATCTCAATTTTTTTTCTTCAAAGTTCTTTATTTTCACCTTAACTTTAATTTTCTTGTTCGATATCATGTTTTCATACTATAAAAATACTCGAATATAAAATTATTTGTTAAAGATATTTTTTTTTCGAATACTGAATAATCACCTTTGTTAAACTAGTGCTTTCAAATTATAAAATATTTGTTAAACCTGCTCTTATGTTCACTTTTTCGTATTTTTCAGACATTATAACCCATTGAATTTTCTTTCTCAACTCTTGTAGAAAATTGATTTTTTTTAAAAATTAACCTATTTATTTTCATATATGTGTAATATGACGCATGACCTATTTTAGATAGGCAATATAACTTCGAAATACTTTTTTTTTTAATTTTCCTGTTTAAAGGGATTTTGTTTGTTTCTTTTTCTTTTAAAAAAACCAAAATTGAAATATTGATTTTAGAAAACAAGAAAGAAAGTTTTTATTTAATATGCATTGAAAATGTGAAATTTTAGTATTGAAATTTAATAAAAAGAAACTGATCAAGATACTGACACGATTTCGTATCCGGTCGGTAAAGATATTAGAGCTCTTTATGGTATGTAGACTCCAGAACTGTGTTTAAACAAGACTTTCATTGATGCCAACTTAATTATTAAAAAAAAAAAGGGTATGAAACACAGTGTAGCCTCAAGTCAATCCATCATCTAAAAAGGATATAGTTTTCTTTTAATTTGTATGTGGACATTTTTATGAAGAAGGATTAAATGAATATGCAAATTAAAAAAAGATGGTGTAACTCTTTATTATGTGCAACTGAACTTGTTTTAGATTGTAATTAGCCTATTTCGTTAATAGAGCATATGAAATGATAAAAGAATAGCATTACGTAAAAAATTAAACGTTGAACGCGTAAGACTCTCTCTATATTAAAAAATCGTGAAGGCCGCTGACGCCGCTGCTGTTTTATTGTGTTCAACTTAATGTTACATTTTGTATTTCCGTGCAAAAAATTTAAGACTTAGAGACTTGAAATTACTAATGCGCGTAGAAAAGTGTACACGAATTACTATGGTTTATAAATATTTAACTGTTATTAATTTGTTCGAGAATTATTAACTGTCAAACTTGTTGGAAAAAAAATAATACGGTCCATAAGTGCAACCACAGAGTTTGAAAATGCTGAATAGGCCACATTTGTAATGCAAAAAAGATCACATTTATTAATGAGCTTACGACAGAGGCTTTTTTCAAAATTCCAATTTGTTCGAAAATTACTGCAATTTTGAGTACTTATTAAAAATTTTTTTGCTTTACGTTGCATTTTGCTTTACAGTTCAAAATCTATGGGCTTAAAAATCAAAAATTACGAAGGTGTTTAGAAAAATGTAAAAGAAGTACTATGGAATAAGAAGAATCAGATGCGACAATTAGTTCGAGAATCATTAATTGTTGAACTTGTAATTAAAAAAAACTAAGATGGATCTACTGTAAGCTGAAATGCATCCACATAATTTCTATTATTATTTTAGTGACAGTTTTTCTCAAAATTCTTATTTGCTCGAAAGTTATTTAAAATTTAAGTACTTTTTCCTTATTTTTTTTTGAGGTTTTGCCTTTAAATATTAAATATTTATCCATTCTTGTAGAAAATTTACTTTTCCTGACGAGATCTTTACACATCTACGATCTTTCTACGTCATAGCTAAATTTTTAAATCCATGTATAAAACGATCGTTATCTCTGAAAATTGTATTTCCACAGAGCCCGTTAAAAGTGCATTGGTTGAAGTAAATATTTCTCCTTGAAAGTTTCAATGAGAAAATCCTTAGAATATAATTTTTTTTATATCAAATGACGAATTAAAGTAACATGGAATTTCGATGTTTTAAACGATGAATATATCTTCATAACGTTTAAAACACCTTTTTTTAAATAATACTTTTGACTAAAATGACATCTAAACAAGATATAACATTTTTTAAATTTCCGTAGAATATACTTAACATTTCCGTAGAATATATTTAACCGTATGATATTTAAAGCTTTAAAAAATAATAATTTTCTTAAAAAGCAATATAAAGTAATAAATGAATATGTAGAAAATTTCGTTCCAAAACTATATTTTTGTCTTTCTTTTTTTTTAAATGTTAAAATTAAATTCCAATTTCCCAAGTGAAATATGGTGAAGGGTGGTAATATAAACCATTAATTGATTTTTTTAAAATATAAATTTGAAATGTTTTTGTCTAAATTATTATGGTAATCTTAATTTCAAACGTTTTACTAATGTCTTCAACTAATTTTAAAAATATCAATAATTCCAAAATAATCAAACATTTTTCGTAAAGTTTTAAGCTAATAGTTAGGCCTCTTATAGTAAATAACTATAACATTTTATTAAAAATGATTCATTTCTTAAAATATCATTTTATTGACTGGAAATACTAAAAACGGATACGATGAGACGAAAAAAAAATACTAAAGTAAAATAAGGAATTTGAAAAATATATGAAAATGATTTATTAATTAAGGGATCTTGTAACTTCAAACTTCAAGTATTCATTAACAACTGTTTAAGAAGAATCTTGCGTATAAAGTGGTTCCATAAATTTGTAATGCAGAAGTCCTCAGAAAAGCAAAACAGAAACTAATTGATCTGGAAATTAGAAAACGTAAATGGAAATGGATTGGTCATGTTCTACTTAAACCTTAAAAATTTAAAGTAAAGGAAGTTTTTGATTGGAACCCTCAGGGCAATAGAAAAAGAGGAAGACCTAAAAATATTTAGTGCAGGACTATTGTAAGCGAATTGAAAACAATAGGAAAGACATGGAGAGTGATAAAATATCTGGCTATAAATAGAGTGAGATGGAAAGCCGTGATAGAAGCCCTATGCTCGGAATGAAAAGGAATATGTGTATGTACTTGATAATATAGTTAAGGGTCCTTAAATGTTTTGGTTTCTATATTGAAATTCAAGTTTAATGTTGAAAATATTGAACTCTCTCAACAATCACAGTCAGTGTCTCATTTTGCAAAACTCATTGGAAGGAAATTTGGAAAACTTTAAATGCAAAAATTGCACACTATTTCACACAGGTTGATTGAAAAATTTGGCTCTTTACAAATGTCACCTGCATTTTGTAATGTACCTGGTCAATTAGAAAAATCTTGCATTCTGTCCTATTTCTTAAGCTTATTACAACCAGCCTATATATCTTTAGGTTAAGATAATGTGCTAATAATTTCACAATTAGAATGACTTTATGTAGGATAACTGCAATAAACTCTCTTCAGGAGTATATTATAAATGGCCTGAAAAAAGCCAGAATTCATTAGCCTAAGAGAGCATAGCAATCAGCCTAAAATTTTAAGCTGATTAGAAAATATTTTAATTTTTTTAACTGTTCGAACAGAACTGTTACGAACAGAAAAGGTTAAATTATTCCATTATCCTAAGCAATATACATAGAAGCAGTCTTTGAAACATTTTTCTGTTTGTCACTAACAAACGCAAACTTAAATAGATTGATATTTTGATAAAAATTAAAAAAGTTTCAAGATCTTTAGAATCAGAAAACTACTTCTATAGTCTATTAACTTTCATTCATATTTAATTTTGGGATTCTAGTGAAAATTACTAAAATAATAGTTAAAATCCCTTACCTAAATTATACGCATTGCTTTCATGTGGGCAAACAGTAAAAAATCATTATTATGCCTCATTCGTTTTTCACACGTAATCTGCCAACTAGACGTCTCTAATTTAACAGATAATTTGTTAATTTGGCAAAAGCCTGTGACTAATGAGTCCAAAGACCTCATCAAGATTAAGAAATTTGATTTCTGAAATTAATAAAACTCCTGTTGCTAGAATTAATACGTGTCAACACTTTGAAGCAAATTATCTATCAACTGAAATTGGCGATGATTAACTCAAGACTCTTATAATTAATAAATTGTAGTTTTTCAAAATTGGTTCATAAACAAACTCTTATTTTGTTATAAATGTCTTACCTTTTTTATAATATAAATAAATTTTATAACTTTCATAGAACGTAATTTCCGCATTCTATTAAATAGCGTCATCTGTCTTGGAATTATTTAAAAAACAAATCGGTCGGCAGATGAAAGATATTATGTTATCTTTGACCCACTCAGCTCATTATATATGATTTATTAGAAAACGAATTTCTTTTTTACAGATTATATCAGCAGCATTCAAGGTTAATTCCTTAAATAAAGTCTGTCGTGTCTTTGACATTTGTTCATATTAAATTACATTACTATGAACTTGAAAAAGCGACTTTTTATTTAAATATTTTAGACAGAAAGACAATCTATGTAAAATTTTAAAGAAAAGAGTTTTACTCAATGTTATATTTAATCTTAATTATAAATTAAGGAACACAAGATTTTATTCAGAAGATATAAGGCTTCAAAGATCATTTAAAGACCTATCTATTTTCAAACCATGATTAAAATTTTATTTAATTTTCACATAAAATAAGTAGCGGGATTTTTATCTTAAATACGGGATCCTGAAAACGGATTTTTATGTCTATTTAACCCAACAGTATTACTCTAATTTTTTCCCCGTAAAATTATCAATAGAACTGATTTATAACAAGAAAATAGGAACCGAGACATTTCGCTTGTTTAATTAAATAACTGATGTACCAGCCGTTCTGAACAGATTAAGTGTTAAAAATAAGTCATTCGAAAAAAAATATAATTAAATACTAATATTTTTAACTTATTTTAAAAATCTTAAAGTTCATATTAAGTTAGCAAATAATTTTATTACTAGGGTGAGGTGGGTTAAAGTGGGTTTAAAATCAATCTTTTCTTAAAGAAGATTCTAAAATCAAACCATTAAATTTATTTTGGTGAAAATTTTGATGCATTTTATGTACCTTGGAATAATATAGATAAAATCAGAAGCATAACTTATCTATTTTATCTTATCTATTTCTTACAGTAATGCATTCAAAAGAATATGTTTTGATATACCCACTTTACCCCAGAATGGGGCAGATAGTTTTAAAATTAGTATACATTTCACTAAGAAATAAAAATGCTCTTAAATTAATGTATCGTGATTACATCTAAAAAATAAATGCTAATAAATAAATTTTTATCGTATTATTAAATTAAAGAGTTAGTGCTCGTGGCTATCAAAATTTGGTTTCACTTCGGATGATCTGATCATAGGACCTAGTTTTGCAGATCGCTACACACTTTCATAAAAGAGATGTAATAATTGTATTATAATAATTGTATTATGATAATTGTATTGTAATAATTGTATTATAATAATTGTATTATAATAATTGTATTATAATAATTGTATTATAATAATTGTATTGTAATAATTGTATCATAATACTTGAGCTGTAATAATAGCTGTAATAATTTTTGGTTTATTTGAAGTATAAATCATCGTGTAAAAGTTAATATCTATAGTGGTAATCTAAAGTATTTTTATTATTTATGGCAAACATGTATTTTTATACTTCTTAGTTATTTCCAGAAAATCGTTTTTTTTTCTCTTTTTAAATAAAAAACTGCCATATAGAAGCAGAAATTCATGGGAAAACTCATCTATATCTGTAAATATACTCACTAAGTTGTACCATTATGCTATTTTGGTAATTTTGTTTAATTGTATAATATGTCTGTTATATTGTTATTTTCCAAGTAGAGTTCATTATTTTTCACAATCATTTCACATCATTCAAGTAATCATTTATTTTGTTATGGTTTATATTTTCACAGCATGTTCGTACAAAAGAACTATATTAGTTTCTATTTTATAAACAAAATAATATTTTTTTTTTGTTGAAAAATATTGACTTTTAGAAAGAAAAAAAACAAAGATTCATGAAAAAATCATGACAGTATTGGTGATTACAAGGGTGGAGCTTCCTAGTTTAATAAATATATAGCATCAAATTTGTGTGAAAAAAAACGAAAAATGAATCTCCTAATTTTTTTCCCGTAAACGAATTTTTTTTTCTAATTCCTTAAGTTAAGACAATATTTAAATTAAAATATTGAGTGTAAATTTAACTCAAGAGTTTACAAAATTGAAGTAACTGAACGATAATTTTTCTCGGAGTTAATAAATAGATGGTTATTAAAGTGTAATTTGGTTAAGGGCATTTTAAAAGTTTCTGTATAAAATACCGTATTTAACACAAATGCATTTAGCTTTATAAATCCTACCATATCCGTAAAGCTTGAGCATCATAGTTCTTTAGAGTGATAAAACCATCCATTTAAAATCTAATATTCTTTTCTCAAAGACGACGTTTAATTTCGATAAATCCCATGCTGCTTTGAAGATGATAGTGGTCGAGATTTGATGGTGGTAAAAAAGAAAGAAAATTGGAAGGAAGACCATAAGGGGAAGAACAATTTTTTTTTTTCTAATTCAGATATCAAACACACCTGCTGGTCCTAAGGTAGGCATTGTTGTTGGCTATTAGCCGGATGCTGTCTTAGAAAAATCTAATGGGTCAAACGGATCCCATTTGTATTGTAATTGGGAAGTTGATGCCCCAGAGCCTCTTCGAGTGAGAGGGGGGCAGTAAAGCACCCCTCCTGTAAGCTACTGCAGACGATACTTGCTGGAAGATATATGGTTCCCTCTCTGTTGGAGGGTGTTGTAAGGTTGCTTAAAAAAAAAGTGAAGATTTTTTTTCATTGTTTTTTTTTTGTTTTTGTTTTTTAGGATGCTGTGATTAATGATTTGAAAAGGAAAAAAAACGTAGTCTCGTTAGTGGATAACATGGCTTTTATTATATTATTATATTTCTAATAAGGAGAAAATTTTAATTTCATAATACGAGTGTCACTCGTATATATTTCAGGCTTCTGAAATATATATTTTAAATAGTTTTGTTTTTATGTGATTTAGTTCATATATTTTTTTTTCTTTTAGTAGGTGGAATGTCTAAAAAATGTTGGGTACTTATCGGTATATGTTATAGCATATATTTATAGGCCTATGTTTTTGTAGCCATTCTTTTTCCTAGTTTGCACCAATGAGAACATTGGTCTCTATATCTGATGAATATGAATTTTAATATCGCCATTTACTGTCCAAAATTATCAATATTTTACAGCTTATCGCTATATTTTTCCAATTTTGCTAATTTATATTATTTTTACAACGGTCAATATTATTATTTAATGAAATTTAGCCAAACCAATATAAGCTTACTTTAACCAAAATATAGTTATCAACACTAACAATAAATCGTATTCAATAACTACCGTTATGTATAACGTTCACGATATTATTTTTGATATGTTACCGATTATGATCATGATATAACCGTATTCTTTAATAATTATAGTCAATGATGATCGCGATATTATCGTATTCCATATGTATTGTTATCCTTAGTGATTACACTTCATTTGATACGCTTATGTGTATCATCGGTAGCTGGTGAATCAATTCTGGCGAACCGCGTCAGGTCCGTAAAACCAGCTCTTCATGGTCCCTAAACCAAATGTTCTTTGATTAGATATCAAGTATCATAAGGATATTTCTATTTAAAAATAATTTTGTCGTAAAGACTTTTTTTAATTATGTATTAGGAAATGCGTGTAAAATTTTGCATAATTCTTAACTTAGAACACTAATCGTGACAGCTTATGTTTCGTAGAGGCTATTTTAGAAATTATTCGACAATCATAATCGTAAATAATTCTTTTCTTGGGTAAAAGAAATATGTATGTTTAGTATGCCAATTCCTATTCTTGCATTTGAAACCAGTGATCGTGAAATCGGTAAAAAATTCTTTTCCATTGATGTTTTTGTCTTAGTAGACTTCAAGACAAAAAGGCTTGTCATTTTCTTACGCTTTGAAAAAAATAGTGAGTCCCTTTTTCTTAAGTTCTTGCATTACAATGATAACTCTTTGACACTTCTCTCTGATGCTTTTTACGAACTCTTGAATAAAATTTTGAATTAAAAAGTACCAAGCGTTTGTTCAAACATTAGAGTGTAAACACTTTGATGGCATCCCAGTGATACTTTTTACGAACACTAATTAAATTTTGGATTAAAAAATTTTAAAAATTTGTACGAACGTAAGAGGAAAATGTCTTTTTTATATCTATGTTACACTGTGATACTTTTTGTGAACTCTTTTATAAAATTTTGAATTAAGAATTTTCAAGGACTTGTTCAAACATTAAAGTGAAAAGCATTTAATGTCTCCCTTTGTTACTTTTAACGAAACCTTCAATGAAATTTTGAATTAAAAGAATTTTAAAAAATGAAAATTCTTTTTAATAAAATATTAATCTATTTGAGTTTCTAAAACCAGCATATTTTTTAAAATTCTCCAGTCTACGTATCGCAAATACATCTTTTCGCGTTTCACGAATTACATGTCTTTTATCTAAACTCAAACCTCTAAATGTTATGGGCCATCGGAATTTCACTGAATATTTTATCTTCTTGCGGCAGGCTTTCTTTAATGATAAGAAGAATGTATGTATATACGACTTGTCGGAACTTTTTTGAATGAAGAATGATCTTGGTTATTTATTTAATTTTCTATCGCATTTTAACAGGTATATACCTAGATGCCTATCCGGTAGCATCCGGTATATCAAAGAACATCTAAAATGACAGAATTATCCATAAAATCTTAATAATTATTACAGTTTAAGTTGTTTTATATGATTATTGTAACAGACATTAGCATAAGGAAAAACATTATTTTTGGAATTACGTAATATACTGCTTGTTGTAATCTTAAATAGATGTGTTTAAGTCGAATTACAGAAAATGATTAGAAAAAAAAAAGAAAGATGGGTTTTAATTGATGGTTGTATAACTATGAGGTACTTTGCAGTACTGCATACGGTATGTGTCTTAAATAGAGGTAGAGAATTAAGGTGTATCTAGAATTTAATGAAACAAACACCTTTTTCTAATCTGTAAAAACTGTGATGTAATATTTTACCAAATTCTACCGAATTCGGTGTGGAACAAACTATAAAACTATGTGAAGAAACACTTTATTTTAAATTAATACCAACGCAATTGTTCATATATACTTAAAAGTGTGTAGTTAAATCTAAACTCGATTAAAAGAGATTGCTTTTACCAAGCTCGTGTACTTTCAAACCGTTCATGAATTATTTTCACTTCCAAAAATCCTAATTTTAGCTACATTTGAAAATCTTCAGATGACAAAGATAGATAGTTTACCATATAGCTTACTGTTGTTTAAGTTTGGTGTTGTATTGAGCACTGCTAAGCATTCCGCAGTAAGAGAAGTTCATTGTTATGGGTTGAATTTGTTATCTTGCACGCTCTATGCATGTACAGAAACAAATATTAGTCGTTGCAAAATGTATGTATGTTTGTTGTAGTTTTAAAAAGATAATTACATTTTAACTTGAGATAGGGAGAGAATTTTCTAAAATCTGTATATAAATCGCTAAGAAAAAATAATACTGTCAAAATTACCAAAACATGGTAAAACTTATCGTGTTTCTTGCTCTATGGCATGATAATTAAATATGATAATTAAAAGGCATGATAATTTTTTTCCAAAGATGGTAGTAGTGTTGTTAAGGGAAGTCTCAGATTATGTAAATTTTGGTAAAATCTAACAATAAAATACGGTTTCATTACTATGTTGTTTGATAGTAAATGTGGAAACAAAATTAGAGCGTGGTGTAAAGACCATTTATTCAGTTAAATTTACTATTTTCTGCTTTTTACTCAATGTATTGTGAGAGCTATTAATACTAGAATCTCCGATAAACCGTTTCTATATATAGAGAGTGAAATTACCAAACAAATTATTTAAATATTTTAAATATGTATATTTTGGTTTTCTTACCAAAATTAGGTTTTTTCTAGTGTTTTTTTTTACTTAAATTTTTTAATAAATGTTATTACAATACAAGTACAGTGAATTTAAAATAATAATTTTTCTCCGTGGACAATTGTATTATATGATTTTATAATATTTAATTTCTATCCACGTGTGTTATGTTAAGCCTAATTCGAATTGGTTTTAATATTCTCTTTTCTATACGTAGTGTACGATTTACAAACTAAGTTTATTTTAAGAATTAGTGTGTATATGCATTATAAACTAATTATTCTGACTTATTAATTGCACCGGAAAATATCTTTACCAATTTTAAGTGTATTATATCGTATTGTAACTACAAACGTAATCAGCACCAAAAATGGTGGCAACTAATTTCCATTAAAAGTTTATTATAAAAGAACATTTCTGGTGCTACACGACACTAAAAACTGTTCTTGAGGTTTGCCTACACCAAGAATTTTCACTGCCGTTTCGCTAAACCACTTTTGGTGAAAAATACTTGCCTCCATTTATGGTATTGAGATAGGCATAATTTTTTTGCAAAGTAAAGAACAAAAGATTTTAAATACAAAATGCAATAACAATGCAGTGTTGTTTCTTTCGGACCGTTTAATTTAAACCGTCATAATATCGTTATTATTTTCCGCAACAATATGATGCAAAGTTGAACCATATTATCGTGTTTCTTAAATTGTAATCGTTATCCTTCATTATCGTGTTTTTTAAACATGATTATTTTAAAATTGTGTTTCAATTTGAAGGAAAATATGATTCAGTTTAGCATTTCATTAAATTTACAACAAATTTGTGCCGTATAATAGTTCAAAGTACCAATATTATGGTTTTATTGTTCTATGTTTTATTGTAATGAATTTATTGTTCTCAGAAATTAAATTTACCAGATAAAAATATATTTCTCAGTTTTAAGGGAAAATTTAGATCATGTTAATGTAGTTAATTTTTAATCCAAATTATGTAATAATTTTAATATTCGACTTTAAATATTCTTTTTATTTCATTTAATTTTAATTGTTATTTCTGGAGAAATTAGCAACGCATCTGCTTCTAATTTTATTATTAGCATCTCTATCAGACAAAAACGGATTCTATTTCTCCATTTTAATTTACAAGTTATATTAACACAACTAATTTATTTATTAAACAACTAATTAATATCTATGAGTATTTTTTGTTTCAAGTTACATACTGAAATGCTTTTTATTCAACCTAGTTACAAAATTTTAGAATCCAAGTTATAAGTGGTTTTAAAACTTAAACTTTGAAAAGTCTTAAGAATAGATTCAAATTTGAATTTATTCTAACTAGATTCAATAAAACACATTTCAATGTACTTTGAAGCAAGTAATATTCTTCAGATAATTTTCTTAAAGGAAGTACAAGCCCTTTTTTTGTTCGAAAAGAACACGTCAGCAACGTTATTAAATTTATTTTACTCTGTTGCTAAACATCCTAAGCTCCGTTAATGGGCTTAGTAAAAGCTCAATAACAATTATATCCACCATCAAGAAAAGGAGAATACTCTGCAGAATTGCAATGAATAACCTTAATTATGATAAGGTAGATTGAACTATGTTTGTAATTTGAATTCTTAAGCCTAACAATGGCCCACCTTAAGTCGTCATATGAGCCCGCGGTAGCAATAAGGATTTATTGTTAAGAAAAATAATAATTGGTATAGCTTTTCTTTCCGTTTTTACGAGCGATTAAGTGTTATAATATGAATGGTATTGTTTGACCTCACGTAAAGAAAGTTCATTGATTTTTTTTTTAAATTTCTAAGCTGAATTTTCATTTATATGTCAGATTGGGTGTGACCAGAAAATATTATAAGTCAGCTATAAAACATTTTGCTAGAATAAAACTCGTATGCAATTGACCAAAAATATTTTTATTAACATATCTAATTTTAAGTAGGTATTATTTTAAATATGGCGAAACTTCTTAAGAATTTCGAAATATAACGTATGTCCATTATCTATGCTCCTATAATTAATTTGAATTAGTTTTTTAAAAAAAATTGCTTTGTTATTTTTTAAATGATTGTTTGAATAGATCTAAATAAGAAATGTTAATATCAATAACGTTTGGAAAAGCTTATCTATTATGCTGAAACAATTAGATACTTCAAATTATAAAAAAGTCTAGGAACTTATATCTAAAGTTCATGTTAAGTATCTGTTAAAGTTAAAGTTAAAGTATCTGTTAAAGTTCATGATAAGTTGAAATTTGTATAAATATGTATAGATTATGATATAAATGAAGTGAATTTATTTGAATTTTATGATATTGTGATTTATGATTTGCATTTTATGATATGAATAAAGTGAGCTTTAGCAAATACCACAGACATATTTTTTTCTGAAAAAAGAATTTTTTAAATTAACTTTAATGCATTTCTTGGAACATTTATTTCAACTGAGAAAATGAATTTTTTATTTCAAGTATTTCTTTTGCCTTTATACAGCATTAAAAAACTATAGAATATTGCGTAATTAGCATCTTTAATTTTTAAAGTTTTCGCAAAATATCCGCAAACTAACTACATAACCTAAAATTCGAAGCAAAAAAGAAAATTATTTAAAAACTTAACTAAATACTATCAAAATGTTATACTGTACAGTAGATGGCACAGTACCGAAAAACAAGAAAACCGGTTAATTTATCGAAAAAATAGAAATTCGTTTCTACTTATAATATTGTTTCAACTTGCTTTCGACGTTATGCATTTTGACATAATTTTTAACTAGAAATCTAAGAATGTGTGTTAAGGGTGATAGCATTAAAATTTCTGTTTTAGTTACTATTTAATTTTTTTAAAGGGAAATTAACAGCTATTTTTGAATTACACTGAGAAAAAATGTATGGGCAAAACTACTAGAATATGGTATAATTTGCCGTGTTTCTAGCTCTATGGGAACACCAAAAAGCTTGGTATTTAAAGCCGAAGCACTTTGTTAATGGTTTTGATAGAATTGACAATATAATATGATTTTATAATATGTGATAAAATTTGATAATTTTATTATGATATCTTAGAGCATGTCACAAAAATCATCTGTGCTGTTAAATTTACTTTTCACTTTTGTATTTTTTATTAAATATGTGGTAATAAGAACTATTATGACTGTTAGATTATTAATGACATAACGGTTATACATTATACCCGTTATAATGTGAATGAAGAAACTAGCAAATGAATGGTTTAAATACCGTATATTATGTTTTAATATCATCGTGATTTTTTTTGCCATAAATTGTGGTAATTTTACCAGAATTCCATCAGTGATGCTATTCACTGTTCCAAACAAATTCATATTGATTTTTTATTGTTTCCAATGTATGTTTTTATCTGATATAGTTAATAACTTTTATATTTATTTATTTTTCTCTGATGCAGGTAATAATGAACTGTCTAATCAAAGTTTCAGACTTAACTGGGCTTATATAAGCTTTGAAAAAGATAAATATTTTGTTAAGGAAACGGATGAGTTTCTTTATATTAATTTGCTACGAAGAGGATATGTTGGAGAAACATCTTTTGTTGGTAAGTAAAAATTTATAGTGTATAACTTTAAGTGATATTTTAAAAGTAAAGTAGTTATGGTCCACAAAAAAACAAAATTTCTACTATATGTGAAAAATTCCGGATCAAATTACGGTACAAATTATATAGATATACTCAGGGTACCAGTACTACTTTTTACCGGAAAAGTCGTTTTTATTATAAAATTTGACTGTATAAAAATTCTGCTATATCGTAATTTTTACAGCAATATTTATTGAAAACTCGCTGTATCTCTGTAACTAAATAAATATTTTTGTAAAAATTACGTTATGAAATTTTACGGTAAAAATGGGATTTTACGGAGGATGCACTTAGGGTGCCAGTACTTTTTATCGTAAATTGTTCCAGAATTTTTGCATTTTGGTTGCGAAAAGAAGGCTAGCTTCCATAGATATAATGTAAACCAGGCCTTCGAGGTTTGGTGGTGTATAAAGGAAGAAACAATATTTAGAGGCACAGCGACAGAGTTTCTTGAAACGGGTTTGCACCCTCGTCTTCTTCCAACTTTGGTTGACGAGTTGAGAAGTTTTCTCTTTTTATTTATTGTTGGCTTGATCTGTATTTTTACTTCATTGATAAACATTATCATACTATTAGTTAAAATATTTTTTTGAGAATACATTTATATCATCCAAGTTGATTAAATCTGCTAACACATTTTGACGCAGAAAGAAAGAATAAAATTTTGGTTGGCAAGAGGCAGCGTCTCAACCGTATATATATAGAGTTATACCAGTTCACAGGTGGCACACCTCCTTATTGTCACTTTGCTTCTTATGCGCATGAGCAGGACCTTAGTACATGTGATGCTCTACTAAATCTGAGTATGTTGTTCTCCCTGTAAGTTGTTTTTCTGGTATAGCATATCGCAGCGAGGAGTTCCCTGCGTTAGTTACCTATTCGAAGAATACACTTCTACCTTTATAACTGCGTTTCATTTCTGTAAAATTACTTAAATATAACTGTAATGTTTAAACTTTTATTATCTAAAAATAAATCAATAAAATGATCTAAAATGTGTTTGCTTTAAAGTGTTAATTTTTTTTTAACTGATCTGATCAAACGATTATAATTATTATTGGAATCAGCTACAGCAATAAAGAAATTATTGCATTTTTCAATCCCAGATTTGTTTCTAAACTACAGGAGATTTATCCACGATTGTTGTCACCGGAAAGAGACATTTGGATTAGTAATCAAGCAGCATTGTTTTTTTGTGCCGAAGCCTTTTTCATGGAGGTTTCGCTTTTACGGATGTTATTTTATATCATTAAGTATTCCTTGCTTGTTAAATACGATTACTTGCAAAATAATTGGCAGTCGTAAATGTTTTTTTTAAATTGTAGAAACTGCTATATAATTTGCAGAATTCCCCCTTTTCATTTTTAAGAAATCTGTAATCAAAGATCGAAAGATGGTATGCAGTGCAACGATGACATCATCCAAATTTTTAGTAACAGGGTATTCTTAAAATATTTAGGGTTGTTTAAAAAATCATCTTTATACAACCATTTCTTTTTCAATTTTTTTTTTAAATATGCGAAATTTTGATTTTAAAAAACAGTTTTAAAACACTAAAATATTAAACTTTAGCTACGACTCTTTAGGCGCCAAGGCGACCAGATACCACAGAATCCTTACGATCCTTGACAGTATAATGCGAGTAGAAGCTGTGGAGGAATGAAAATAATGTTTATTTGTGATTGAAAAATTACAATGGGGAGCATTTTTTATTTTATTTTCTGTTGCATGAGATTTTTTTAACAAATATTTTTACGTCGCTGATTTCAAATCGGTTTCTCTTCGCAAGCTACTGTTTTTAGATGACAATTTTAGTCTATTTTTCGTCGAAATGTACAAGCTTAAAAATTTTATTTATAACAGGAGTTCGCATAAGTGTTGTGAAAAATTTCTATGGGAGTTAGAACGCATAGTTAGGATTAAAATGCATAAACACTCACTCCCGGGAATGTCGTTATGCGCTTTTAAGGGCCCCTACCTATTATGAACTGTTGCTTCATGTTTTTCTGTACGCGTATTACAGGGAAGCGCCTTTTGCTGCTCACTGCGATATTTCCGGACATGAGTTCCCTTGCAATTTTACTCCTGATGATGTGTATTAAGCCTGCCGCAGCACTTACGAAATTCCCTGTTATGTATAATGCTTCTAAATTGGTACTTTTGTAGAAAAAAAAATAGATTAAAAATGTTATTTAAAAAATTTGTAACTTTCGGAGTAAAAATAATTTCAGACTTGAAATCCCCACATTCGAATTAGACAAGATCAAGTATCTGCATTAACCATAACAAAAAAATTGTACCCCTGTGTTTTTAAATTGATTTTCATAAATTTATTAAATTAATTTTCATGTTATTAATTTAATTCTCATCATTAATTAAGATATTGTATTATTTTTAAAATATTGCAAAAATACATAAATAAATAAGAATAAAGAATTCTCTCTTTGTTCTAAGAAAATATACATCAGCGAATTCGAAATTTGTGTTACAGAAGGCAATTTATAATCGTTTCCCCCTTGAATAACTTCCTTTCTTCAACCATTTTCCTCTCAAATAAAGTTAGACCTAAGTCTTTAAACAAACTCTGCCGTCTTACGGTAAGATGTTTTTAAACTGCTCTAAAAATATCGCTATCTGATAGTGTGTCGATTTAACAAACATATTCGATTTGTGTTAATACACGCGCATCTTGTATCTAACAGGAACGTCTTAGGAGGTAAATCGTTCTTTTAAAGTCCTTATCAAAAAAGTCGTGTTTTATATAGGTGAAAAACGTGATGGTAGAACAAGATTCTTAATTCAGAAATGTTTTTTACTCCGAATACAAAAAAAAAAGGAAAAACAAAACATATTGATTTATAAATTAGTATTTATCCATTATAATTGTTTATTTCGGAAAAATAAATATTATTCTTTTTGAAAAATTTTATCCTATGCTCTCGATTAGCAGGAATGGACTGAAAATGACTCCTGCTATATAAGAGATCTTTCTGAATAATCAAATTTAAGTAAATTATGAAAGAAAATTTTATTTACTTTTTTGAAATTTAAAATAATTTTTAAAACCTTAAATAATATTAAATTTTAAATTATTTAATCTGAATGCAGAAAACAGAAAATTATTTTCCTATAGGTTATTAATTATTTAACTAAAATATAACCCAGTAGATGGCAACTTTACGTCAAACTTTGTATTTTCATTTTCATTTGCTTGGCATAGAAAGCTTATCCTTTTTTAAACTTTGTAGAAATATTAGTATGCCAGGTTTGTTTCCTTAAAGATTGAATAAAGGCATGCAAAAAACTTGACAAAAGAATTTCTTTTTTCTTTCTTTTACTGCAAACCATCTTTTTGCCACTTTTTATTCTAGCATGGTGCAGGTTCTCAAATGTAACATTTTGTTTGTGCTGAAAACTCAATGATCAGGCAAACTTTTACTTCTTCAGTTTGGAAGAAAAAAATATATAAAAGCGTGCGCAAATAATAATCATAAAATCTAAAACAAACCTTGAGAAGGTGAATTTATCTTCGGTATGAGAATGTTTCTCTTGGTTTGGGAATGATGCTTTAGCCTTGATTTCATAAGGTTTTTCTAGCCTGGTTTTTTAATGGCAAATTCAATTTCGATATGAGAGAGTTGTCTATGCAAATTTAAACCGAACTCCGTAGGTCGTAAACTAGCACTGTTAAATTTAACATTGTTTCATGCTAGCATGGCTTATTTGTTAATCATTTATAAACCTTGTTGGGCTTTGTGACAAAGACTGTTGCTGTCACTAAAATAAACCTTACACTGTTAACTGGGAAGGAAATTTTAATATTATATATTTAAATTTGCAATTACTAGAGGTAAGATTTAACATTATGCCATCTCGGTCTTCTGTTACTAAAGATGGCATTTACCAATTTATCAATTCTGATAAGTTCTAAATTAACGGCCGAAGAAAGAAGATAGATTGCCTGTGGTTTAAAGTCACAGTCATGTGTATTCCAGTAGAGTTGAGAGATAAACGTAAGACTGAGATTAAAAATTACATCTATAACGATCTTACGTAACCCCAGAAAAAGGGAGGAAATGTTCTTGGGATAAGTGATAAGTGATTAGAAAGATGAGCAGGGGACAGTTGACTTCTTGTTAATTATTTAAAAAAAACGATGAAAATTTGATAAATCCAATATTCACCAGTGTACAAAATCACAAAGAATTATTAACAACAATTAACTACTTACAAAACTAACAATTTACAATGTTTATAGGGGAAATTAGTAGTACAATATATCAAGGCTCGAAGTCAGCTGTATAAATTTAAAGCAATATAGTAGAAAAGGTTAAATGTATTTGTATAGTCAAATATAATTGCATAGTCATTTGTATAGTCATATATTATTATATTAGCATAGTCATTTGTATAGTCATATATTATTATATTAGCATAGTCATTTGTATAGTCATATATAATTGCATAGTCATTTGTATAGTCATATATAATTTTGTATATTTTTTATTTTCCAGGCATGCGTTTAAAGAACGTGTCAGCCAAGATGGGATTGGACTTCAATAGTTTTTATGCCCATCAAGTTCAGTTCAATCCTGGTCAATCGGAGGCCAAATGGAAATTGAAGATTTTTGATGACAATCGTTTTGAAGGGAATGAAGTTTTTGAAGTTGAACTTGAAGAGCCCGTGTCAGCTGCTGTAGAGAACCCAAAACTGGCACAGATAATAATCGAAGATAAAGAAGATGGTAAAATTTTTTAATAAGTTTATTTACTGAAACATTAAGCAATCGATTCTTAAGGTGGAGAGGCAGTTTAAGCTAGATTTTTTGAATATTAAGGAAATTATTATTAAGTATTCCTATTTGATACTAAGATATTTTAGGCACAATTGTATACTAACAAAACAATTCATTGACAAGTTCATTTATTAATTTCTATTAAATCAATTTACATTTCCGGACAAATCAATGGAATCACCTACAGTTTTTTTTAAATATTTTTTCAATTTTCTGAAACAACTGCTTTAATACCATCCTGGTCAGGAAAATGTTATAAGAATCCTGCTATTGATAGGGATAGCTAAATTTGGTTTCGGTGGAAACTCTTTCATATATTATGGGGACTAGAAAGTAATGTTGTTTCGGCGCATTAAATATTCGCCAGATATTTTAGCTAGTCTTAAAAACCAATTCATTTTTTTTTTCAATCTACTTTGATTCATTTTCGATCCGGCATTGAAAGGTTGTTGCTAACAAGGGTTAATACATTATTGATAAAAATTAAAATCTTCATAACAAGTATCAAATGCACCGAAACGACATTACTTTCCAGTCCCCCTAATACAATACAACTAATTTATTTCGTTATTTTACAGTCACTTATTTTATTTTGTATTCTTTTTTTAATCAAAAACATGCAAAACATGTTATTGCTTTTTAAACTGCCTTTTAATTAGACAAAAACTCTCGAAAAGTTTTGATTACTGCATCTATGCAAAATATGCATTATTTTAAGTGAATCATATTAATGATTGCTTTAAAGATATAAATAGTAAAATATCCGAATCATCTGTGAGAAGAGATTTAATTTAATTAAAATAATGTTAGATTCAAACGTTATCGATCAAACTCTAAAACATTTCATTGTCAGATTACGGTTAGTGACCGACAAAAGGTATTCCAGTAACTGATCGTTAAAATAAAATTAATAATTATAAAAGCTAGATTGACCTTAAAAATACAATTCTGCTCCTAAATTTTTCTCATAAAATATCTGCCGATTAATAGTAATTAAACATTATGCTCGTAAAAGTTATCTTCAGTTCAAGCTTTGACATTGTTTGAGACTCAGTGTGTCGAATCAAAGCGAATCATGGAACAAAGCAAGATGATATACTGTTGCCACCGGTCAAAAAGTGAGAAAGTAGACTGTTCGTTGTCCTTTGTCTCCAGTGTAGGGAATATGTGCAAGAAAAATGTCATTTTGTTTGTCCATGATTGGAATCGAACTCGGAACCTTATAACTGTAGTCGTATGCTCTAAGACTGATGGAAAGAGTATACAACACCACGACCACAGTGAGTTAGGAAAGTTTGCATACTGGTACCACCTAATGGAGTTTTTTGAAACTCAACTAATAGTAAAAGTTATTTATTTCAAGTTGAAAAAGCTCTAAGTCCTTCTCTTTGTTATGAAACAGATTTAGGTTACAATATTTTGGTTTTACAATAGGCAATATATCAATTTAAAAGCATCTGGTTATGAATATATTAGAATAATTCGAATAAAAAATTTATTATTTTTAACAATTTATACTTTGTTCCTATTTTTTTTTCATTATGACTCAATTAAAAGTAAGTTCTTAAGGCAGAGTTAAAAGAAATCAAATAAAGGAAGCAGTCCAATAAGTTAAGGGTCACCTCTCTAAATTTTACGGAAAATTCTAAAACTGCCATGATATTGTGATATTGTATGGGGCAGTAATCATTTTAAAGGGAACTAAATTTTATCAATAAAAAATTTCAAACAAAAACATTTTCTGCAAATTGCTTAATTTTTTGAAATTTCTTTTTCCTTTGCTTTAATTAAAAATTCAATTTGACTTAATGCTGATGTTTGTCGCGTTTTGTATTTTTTTAAAACTGTAAAAACAACGGGTAAACTAAAATCAATGAACAGCATGAACAATGAACTGAAATCAATGTCTTGCTCTTTATAAATATTATTTTTCTGGAAAAAGTTTATTGCTAATATGTAGTTGATTCGATTACTTATTCTTTGACCTGATTTTATTTGTTTAATAGCGGAATGAAAATTCTGTTATAACTCCTTGCATTATAATGATGTGTTGGATCTGTGAATTTTCTATTTTCACATACATTCTTCCTATAAAAATATTTATTATTATTCGCTAAAGCAAATTCACTTTGACACAAATAACTTTGATAGAGACAAATGTTATGTCTTAAAGTTACTATACATTTGATTTTTACAAATAGCCATACACTTAAATTCTACTGTTTATATATATATATATATACTTATATAATGGCCAAAATGTTCAATATATATATAATATTTTGAATATTTTTTACTTTTGCTACACGCTGGTAAGGATGTTTTCTGCTTTCTTTTATTTCAAACTCATTTTCAACTGTATTTTTATTTTTTAGCAATATAGACACATTATTGTTTTTTATTCAAAGATATCGCATTTATCGTAATGGAGGAGTCCTGATGAAAACTTTTTAGTTTTCCCATTAAAAGTTTTTCTATTTCATTTTATTTAATTATTTTTGTTCTTCTTTGTTTTATTTTGTTATATGAACTTATAATTATATATATATATATATATATATATATATATATATATATATATATATATATATATATATATATATATATATATATATATATATATATATATATATATATATATATATATATATATATAGTTCAATTAATAATAGTTATTATAAGTTCAATTTTATACTCAGACAAGATTTAATTTTAGCAAACTGTAATATTTATATTTCATTGGTACACTATAATATGACGAAAAGAAATGTTTATCTATTTTTCATCATTACACTAATTATTTACAAATAAGCATGTTATTTAGGCTATGAAATGATTATTAAATGTGCTTTTAATACTAGATTTTCATTTGCAGAATCAACTGTATTTATACCAGAAACAGTGTATGAAATTAAGGAAAATATCGGTAATTTTATGGTACCAATAAAGAGAGTAGGGGACATTTCGCAGGAAATGATGGTGCTTTGTTCTACCGAATCAGGTAGATAAATTTATTTCCAAATTATCCTACAGACTTAAAAAAATTTCAGAATTCTAATTTTGTTATCCATTTTTACTTTTTTGGAATGGAGGTCTTACTATAAGCTGTTTAGCATTGAGGAGTAAACTCCATAAGAATATTTTAATAAAGTGAACGGGACTAATTTTTCTATATCTTATTTATAGGAACAGCTCAAGGTACTTCTGCCAAACCAATTCTTTCTTATACTGATTTCATCAACAGACCAGAAGATCATAAAAATATCATTCAGTTCCGAATTGGAGAAGAAATTCAATTTTGTAAACTGACCATTATTGATGACTCATTATATGAAGAAGAAGAACAGTTTACCGTAAAGCTCAGCTCTCTAATGGGTGGTAAACTGGGGAAGAATAACCATACTACGATTAAAATCCTGCCTGATCCAAGAGACGGTAAGAATTTTGCATTGAATATTTAAATGCGTGTATATTTCATATCAACTAGTTGATTTTTCTAGTACGAAAATGCATTAAACTACAACAATAAACTTCTATTCTATCATATTATTAAATATTTTGATAAGGAGCATAATTTTAGTTTGAAAATAATTTTTAAACGAATTAAACAAATTTAACTAATATTCGAGATAGATGTAATTACATTTACCCTGTTTTGACCAATATTAAGTTCATTGTGGTTGCCAATTGAGATGAAACTTGTGAAAAAACAAATGTGAGAAAGTGGTCTTATAAAAAACAAAACACGTGAATTTGAGACAGAAAACTTTAATTAATCATAGCATATTTCAAATGACCATTACATTCACGTCAAACGCATGTGAGTTTGAAATGCGTTAAAGTAGTTAACTGTAACACGTAGCAAGAATTAAACCATAATATGAAAGGTTTTACGACCTACACAGAAGTCGATACTGATTTCATCAACAGACCAGACTACCGGATGTACACATTTTTCTGAGATAGCTCATATCGGAGAGCGTAACACTTAGCAAAATTTCTTAAGGAATTTTATCTGCATTGTAACATTTTGATAGCAACTATAACTGAAATTTCTTTTTATTTGATCAGAGAAAAAAGCTGTTACTGAATTTACATTCATACGTAATTAAAAAAAATATCGAGAATTTGTAACATATGCATAAGGTAAGGGAAAGGGTAAACATATAACGTTTATCATAATTATAAATATTTTCTAAAGGTATCTCTTGGATATCATATCACAGGTCTTTTTCAGACGAAAATTGTCTGTTAAAGTGATAAACGATTTCAGTGATCAATTACGTCGGAATAACATAACGTTTTATTGTAATTTTTTTTAAACTTTCACATGTATGGCAACATTCCGACAGCTCCTATACCTGATTCTTTTGGTATTTGATCCGAGAATTAACTTTGTTTCTGTATTTACTATTATGTATAATGCGATAAAAGTAAGTGAGGTTAATATTCTCTTTTTTTCTACAGTGCCTTCAATATATTTAGCTGAAAGTGAATTATTTGTGGATGAAAGTGATGGCTATATAGAAATCATTGTTTCGCGCACTGGTCCTGATCTCAGTATGTCTTCTACAGTGACAGTTCAGTCTCGCCCATCTGATCCAGTAACAGCAGAAGGTTAAAACACGTTTTTGATTACTCATTCCTTAATATTCTTATAACTTCTTTTGGCGTACAGTAGTTTATTTTAGTATGTCATCTACAGTGACAGTTTAGACTCGACCATCTGATCTAGTAACAGCAGAAGGTTAAAACACGTTTTTGATTACTCGTTCCTTAATATTCTTATAACTTCTTTTGGCGTACAGTTGTTTATTTTAGTATGTCATCTACAGTGACAGTTTAGACTCGACCATCTGATATAGTAACAGCAGAAGGTTAAAACACGTCTTTGATTACTCATTCCTTCATATTCTTATAACTTCTTTTGGCGTACAGTTGTTTATTTTAGTATGTCATCTACAGTGACAGTTTAGACTCGACCATTTGATCGAGTAACAGCAGAAGGTTAAAACACGTTTTTGATTACTCATTCCTTAATATTCTTATAACTTCTTTTGGAGTACAGTTGTTTATTTTAGTATGTCATCTACAGTGACAGTTTAGACTCGACCATCTGATCTAGTAACAGCAGAAGGTTAAAACACGTTTTTGATTACTCATTCCTTAATATTCTTATAACTTCTTTTGGCGTACAGTTGTTTATTTTAGTATGTCATCTACAGTGACAGCTTAGACTCGACCATCTGATCTAGTAACAGCAGAAGGTTAAAACACGTTTTTGATTACTCATTCCTTAATATTCTTATAACTTCTTTTGGCGTACAGTAGTTTATTTTAGTATGTCATCTACAGTGACAGTTTAGACTCGACCATCTGATCTAGTAACAGCAGAAGGTTAAATCACGTTTTTGATTACTCATTCCTTAATATTCTTATAACTTCTTTTGGCGTACAGTTGTTTATTTTAGTATGTCATCTACAGTGACAGTTTAGACTCGACCATCTGATCTAGTAACAGCAGAAGGTTAAAACACGTTTTTGATTACTCATTCCTTAATATTCTTATAACTTCTTTTGGCGTACAGTAGTTTATTTTAGTATGTCATCTACAGTGACAGTTTAGACTCGACCATCTGATCTAGTAACAGCAGAAGGTTAAAACACGTTTTTGATTACTCATTCCTTAATATTCTTATAACTTCTTTTGGCGTACAGTTGTTTATTTTAGTATGTCATCTACAGTGACAGCTTAGACTCGACCATCTGATCTAGTAACAGCAGAAGGTTAAAACACGTTTTTGATTACTCATTCCTTAATATTCTTATAACTTCTTTTGGCGTACAGTAGTTTATTTTAGTATGTCATCTACAGTGACAGTTTAGACTCGACCATCTGATCTAGTAACAGCAGAAGGTTAAATCACGTTTTTGATTACTCATTCCTTAATATTCTTATAACTTCTTTTGGCGTACAGTTGTTTATTTTAGTATGTCATCTACAGTGACAGTTTAGACTCGACCATCTGATCTAGTAACAGCAGAAGGTTAAAACACGTTTTTGATTACTCATTCCTTAATATTCTTATAACTTCTTTTGGCGTACAGTAGTTTATTTTAGTATGTCATCTACAGTGACAGTTTAGACTCGACCATCTGATCTAGTAACAGCAGAAGGTTAAAACACGTTTTTGATTACTCGTTCCTTAATATTCTTATAACTTCTTTTGGCGTACAGTTGTTTATTTTAGTATGTCATCTACAGTGACAGTTTAGACTCGACCATCTGATCTAGTAACAGCAGAAGGTTAAAACACGTCTTTGATTACTCATTCCTTAATATTCTTATAACTTCTTTTGGCGTACAGTTGTTTATTTTAGTATGTCTTCTAGAGTGACAGTTTAGACTCGACCATCTGATATAGTAACAGCAGAAGGTCAAAACGCGTTTTTGATTGCTTATTCCTTAAAATATCTTTAGAAATCCTTGTTTTGGTGTACAGTAATTTAGCATGTCTTCTACAGTGACAGTTCAGTATCGACCATCTGATCCAGTAACAGCAGAAGGTGGATAGGGTTAAAACTTAAACTTAAAATAAAAACTTTAGATTACCCTTACATAAAACGATACTTAACAAATTAGAATTTATTATTAAAATGTTATGCAGTAGTAGTACTTAGCTTACGTCGCGTTAGAGCTGTTTAGTGGGCTCTGAGGATGATCTAAAGACATGCCATTTTTTGATCCTATTTAAGGGAGCTGGATCAACTACTTTCATGAAATATGATGTAGGTGATGTGAAAAAAAGTAATGTAAACAAAGTATGTACATTAGGAACTGTGCAAAAAATGATTAAAAAGTAACAATTCGTGTCCTTCGTGTTTTTACTTTTTAGTTTTATCTAGCGTTTTTTTTAATTATTGATATACTTTTGATGAAAGACAGTTATTCGAGTGTACCTTTTTCTCAAAAATGTTAAGCAAAAAATTATGAGGTTAAGCTTTTTAGATAGGTAATATATATTACAAGACCTTTTCTGATTTTAGAGTTTAAAATTTTAATTTTATTATTATTTGAACTAATAACAGGCAATTTAGATGATGTTATAAAACTATAATAATCTAAATTATAGAAATACAAAGATGTTTATCAATTATTTAAAAAAAATCAATTATATCATACTGAACTTCTTTAGAAAAAAAAGAGTGACAGCTGGATATAATTTTCTTTTGGTATAATTTTGTCAGAAAATAAAAGTCTATACAGAGTCTTAAATACCACTCATTCTTGTTTATAAATTCTGATTGAATGAGGCTTTGTATTTTACTAGGTTTATAGGGATACTGCCGTGTTGACCAGCAGTAAATATCCGGCATTAATTTTTTTTTTAAATGATGATTGTTAAAAAATGTTTAAATTCTCCCTATCTCCACCTGCTCTTTTTCATTTGGTGGGGTGGAGAGAGGTCTCTTAAACAAGAAAGAAACAAAGCGCTATCAAGTTAAGTGAAAATATCAAAACCAGTTTGACACCATAAAAAAGCAAATTAGCTTGAAGCCGTTTCTACCAATCCCCATTCAAGTCTTCTCTGTTTCACTAGACAATCAAAAAGGTTTAATGTTTTCAATCCTGTCTCCCACTTCAGTATAGTGAAAATATGAACAATATGCGTAAAACGGTCGCAAATTAATATTAAATCAAGGAAGAAATAAAAATTCTATGGAAATCTTTTGAGTAGCAATTGAGAAGAAAGATAGTGAAAATAAAAACTATTTAATTGACTAATAAAACTTGGAAGTGTGTTTTAATATTCCCCATTCTCTGTTTCATCTGTCAATCAAACAGGTTTGAGGTTTTTAGTTTCGCCTTGTTGTGTAGTGTTGTGAATCGATAGATTTCGATTGCATGTTTGTTCTTCTTCACTTTAAACATGAACATACGACACCTAACGTGCATGCTTTTAATTTATTTTATTTGTGAGAAAGATTTTAAATTTAGGGTGGTCATTACGAAAAAGCATATATTAATAGTTGATATGCTATGTATAATATATTTTTAATAATTTTTCAGCTGGGCAAGACTACATTGGTATTGGAAAAACGATCGAATTCGCCCCTGGTACAACAATGCAGACCTTTCGCGTGACCATTCTTGATGATTTGGGGCAACCACATTTGGAAGGTCCAGAATCATTTGAATTGATTTTGCGAATGCCTATGAATGCTGTATTAGGAGCTCCTGATAAAGCTACTGTTTTTATTAACGACTCTTCTTCAGACTGTAAATACTTTTGTGCATTTATAATTACTTAATTTAATTTATTTATTGCTTATTTATAATTAATCGATGACTGAATAGGTTTTCCATCACAAACGAAAAGCAAATTTTAATGTCCTCTACCTTTTTTTTATCATAGCTTTATTTAAAAATGGGTGTTATTGAAAAAATTTTAACTTTTTTTTAACAATAAGTTGCAAAGAAGATTCGAAGATGTTTGAATGCATACACGCAGATGTTACTTAGGAGATATTTAACTATGCATAAGGTGTTTAACGCATTCTTCAATTTTTTTAAAGAAAATTTATATATATTCTAAGGTTTGGGGATCAAATTTGCGCACAATTGTAAGAAGCTGTACATTGTAAACTGTAAAATGTACTCATTTGAATTTTTCAGCTATTTTACCAACTAAAAGAAAAATATAATTAGGCTACGAAAAGACAACTTTTCATTTGTTATCTACTACATGAACCTTTACTATTTGTTTATCAACTTCTCAAAAATTCGCCATTTATCATATACGATGTCTTAAAGGTGTAAGCGCTTAATTTAAAATAGTAATGGTCTCTAACACTTTTTTTTAATAAAATGTATGCGTTATCCGTAGCAAATGGAATCGTAAATGAATCCATAGCAAGCAGGAAATTTTTAATAAAATTTGTTTTTATTTACTTGATTTCAGACATCACTTATATTACACATTCTTTTTAAATATTTACCATGAATAGAGACATAAATAAATGGCTTTGACTTTATAATGTATATATATTTTTCTAAATCAGCTTCTAAATATATTATCTCTTATATGGCAAAAATATGCTCAAAGGATTTATTAGCATTAGATTATCAATTAAATAAAGATATAATGGAATGATATTACAATTTTTATAATTCATGTAATTGTTTTTCTTTTTATCTTGCATTAATGTATATATGGTCAAAAATTTATCAACGTGGTCCCAACAAAATATTTGCAATTAACAGTAATTTTTGACTTGCAAAGGGCAGTTTATATTGAAATAAAAATAATAAAAAAACGATTTAAGGAAACCGAAAAGTCGTGAGTTTGAATTATTTTTATTGAAAACCAAAAAGATTTGACAGTCTCCAGTTTTGTAAATTTGCTTATTTAGTGAGAACAATGGAGATTAAACAACTATGCATTTTTGGACATTTCAAGAAATTATTTTCATTAAGTTCTGTTTCGGAAACAGTTACATATATTAAAATGTATTACTCTTTGATGATTCCATTTCCATGCTATCTGTCAACAAAAGAGCAAAATACATCATTCAATGTTTAATAGATGAATAAAAACAATTAGCTATTTAATAATTATAAATATTTAACAATTTATCATGATGAGATAATTTAACGTTTTATGGTCATTAAACATCGAATAAGTCCCATTCATATTTTAATAAATAATTTTTTGTTTTTTGATTAATTTTACACGAAATTATTTATACTCAACGTATTCAATTAAAACAATGAATACAGAATACGAATTGAAAATTCTACGGCAATATCAGAAGTTAACCTTTTCCACTATTGATAAATAATCTTTCTGGAAAAATATTTAACGAGTCTTTATGAAAAATAAAAATTATATAAGCATTTTAAAAGCAGGATTTTGGATATTTTCTGATAATTTTGGATTTAAAAAAAAAAAAGAAAAAAGAATTTTGAATCAGTCATGGAGATTAGTGAGCGAAGTGACCCCCGAGGGTGGAAATCCCTATAATTCCTCATACACTGTAAAAAAGCCGAATCAAATTAGAGAAAAAGTACCGGCACATAGGGGTCCGATACTTTTTAAAGAGAAATCCATTTTTATTGAAACATGCTACGAAACGAAAAATTTTATATGTTATTTTTACAGTAATAATTACCGTAAAATCACTGGATCATTCTCAATAAATAAATATTACTGCAAAAATTACGATATAATATTTACGGTAAAAATGGATTTTATGGTAGAATGGATTTTGCTAATGATGCATCCAAAGTGCCGGTTCTTTATACTGAAATTTGATCCGGATTATTTTTACAGTGTGCATATCTTTATTAAAATTCGTTTTCCTGAAAAATTTAATAAATAAATATGATTATTATAGTAAGATAAATATATATATGTTTTTATTTCAGTGCCAAAATTTCAGTTTAAGGATTCTGAGTATGTTGTATTTGAAAATGATAGCCGATTAAACACTATGGTCATCAGAACGGGTGACTTGAAGCATCCTGCTGCTGTACGTTGTTACACTCGCCAAATGACTGCCAAAGCAGCCATTGATTACCATGAAAGACCAAATACAGATGACAGTCTAATTGTTTTTCAACCTGGTTAGTAATTGGTAATTTTAAATTTACTTAATTTATACTAATAATAATTTTCTCAAATCCTATTAACGTAAGTTGTTTTTCATGTAGGTTAAATTAATTTCGCTACTTAATATCTTTGTTTAGAATGTATATCATGAGTTTAAAAGTTAAAAAAAAATGCTTATCAAATTACTGAATAAAGTACCAGTTCTTTGGGTGTTGGTACTTCATCACAAAACCCATTTTACAGTTAAATCCATTTTTATTGTAATATATTATACCGTAATTTTTACGATACTATTTATTTGAATAATGATTGATTTTACGGTAATTATTACTGTAAAACCAGACGGTTTTACAGAATACGGATTACGGTATTAGAACTTGCCTGGGGAGGGCTGGCTAATGATAGATTTAGATTGAGTTAACAGTCATGAATAACTGTTAAAAATTCATACCAGTTACGAAAATTGCCCATTATTTACAAAAGAGTGTTATTTCATGTGATGATAAAGCCTTCAAAAAACTGCCTTAATAAGTCCACCAATTTTTTGTTTCTACAATTGACAAACTCGCCCTATCTATTCGCTGAGAAAAAATTATTGTCTAAACTACAAGAATATAATAAAATTTACCATGTTTCTGACCTTACGGGAACAACAAGAAGCTCGTAAATTTTTACTGAAGAGCTTTAGTAATGATTTTGATAAAATTAACTCTAAAATATTTTTATGTATCATGTGATAAAATTCGGTAAATGTGGTAAAATTCAATAATTTTATTATTATACTTTAAACATGGCATAAAAACCAAATTTACTTTTCAATTTTGCATTTTTTACTAAATGTGTGGTAAAAAGAGTTTTAATTCTGAAAATTAGAATTTCCGGTAAACCGTTACAATAAGATCTGAAAAATTATCAAATGAATGATTTAAAAATAGTATATTTTGGTTTTATTTACTAAAATTGTGGTTTTTTCTCCAGAAATGTCCTTATGTCTTAGCACACGGTAATTGAGCGTCGAAAATCAATATTGAAAAAAACTACAAATGGTTATTTCTTAGTCAAATTATTAATTAATTTTGTTTATCGACAGACAAGTCAGTTGAAATTTCTACTTGATTTATCATACATATGTCAATAAGTATAATTATTTTAACTTGTAAAAAATTTAAATTATCGTTTATTTAACTCTTTTAAATATTTTGGTAAAAGTATAAAAATATGCTTCATTTCTTTCATTAAATATAAATATTGCATTCAAGTTCATTATAACAATTTGTTATAGGTGAAATTGAAAAAGTTTGTTCAGTTGACCTTATAGATGATACTGTTTTTGAAGGAGATGAAAATTTTAGATTAGTATTAGGTTCACCTGTTAGCAAATCTGCTCAGGGAGCAATTGTGGGACACAGAAATGTTACATTTGTTACTATTAAAGACGTGAGTGACAGTAAGTATTCGGAAATTTTATTAAGCAATTAGATCTAAATCAAACTATGATAATTATTATTGTTGTTATTATGCTTTCACATTTTAATAAGTCATAAAATTACTTTCCAGATATAAAAATCCATTAAGAAATTTAAATGGTTTAAAGAGCAATTTTTGTAAACTTTTTTATGAATTCAACTTAATATTAATAAATTTAACAAGAAACATTTTTGGAAATCTTAAAAGTGTTTAGCTTCACTAACATTACACTGGGGAATACATTTTTTATTCCCCAGTTGTTTCAATAAACATCTAAGGGAGTTGGGTCACGTCATTAGGAATAAAATTGAATGGGAACCCAAATCCCGAAAATGTCGTCATACGCAGCTAGTGTTCTTGAACTGTTCAGGAACACTCGAAGAAATAGTTCATACTAGGCTAGCACCCCTAACAGCTTATGATGACTTTTCTGGGTATGGGTTCCTATGCAAATTTAATCTACATGATGTCTAACTCCCAAGAAGTTTGTCACTACATTTATGGGATTCCCTGTTATTTATAACGTTTTTAAGCTTGCACAATTGACAAAAAATAAACAATAAATAACAAACCTATAGTAGATTTGAAATCAGTGACACGAAAGTATCGAAGGTCTGTTGCGTGCAACCGGGAAAAAATTTTTTTGCAGTGTTAATATAGTAATATTATACAATTACTAATAATTTTACGAAAGATTAAAATAATTTTTTTACTAATTATGAGACTCTTGTGCCTTTTGTGCTAAAGTGTTTCCTTGTTCACTGTAAAAATTAACGTTCTAATATCCTATATACGAAATTTTGTTAGTTTAAACACTTTCTGATTCTCGTACTTTTATAGAATCAATTATACAACTGGAAAGAAATCGATACACAATCAAAGAACCGCAAGATCCTAAAGAAACTTCAATATTGCAAATTCCTGTAATAAGAACGGGTGATCAATCAAAACTTTCTCGAATCAGAGCACATACTAAAGATGGATCTGCTAAATCTGGAATTGATTATGTTCCTTATTCAAAAGGTATCGAATTTAAATATGTTCTCATATTCTAATATTTAACTGTAAACTATATAAATGATGCATGCAATTATCTGCTTATTACTTATTTTCAGAATTGAAGTTCAAGCCTAATGTATCTCAACTGATGGTTGAAATTGAAATTTTGTACGATGAAGAAAAAGAGCACAGAGAAGCTTTTACTCTTCACCTTAAGCCGGATAAGAATATGGTTGCTGACATAAAAGTAAATTCACACTAAATGTTTAAAAAAATCCACTCTAAGGTGCTCCGTAATCACTATCCTTAATATATGGATCTTTGTCAAAAAGGGAATGAAAAAGATTGTGCATAAGATATTGCAAACCAATTTTAAAGCATGGAAGAAACAAAAACGCTTTCGAAATCTGTCGAATGGCTAATGAGAAAGGAAGGGAATGGAAATTTTAAAACGAACTTAATAACTTGCTGGAAATTGGAAGTGTTTCGAAGAATCTCCCTTCAATCCCTC
The DNA here is from genome assembly GCF_982258835.1 of Parasteatoda tepidariorum. Taxonomy (NCBI): domain Eukaryota; kingdom Metazoa; phylum Arthropoda; class Arachnida; order Araneae; family Theridiidae; genus Parasteatoda; species Parasteatoda tepidariorum. The sequence goes on along the minus strand of NC_141755.1, from coordinate 67,358,025 downwards.
TTTATCTTCTCTGACAATCAAACAGGTTTTGAGGCTTTCAGTTCCAGTAGTGATTCGTTAGTTTACTATATAGACAGACTGTATGTTTTTTCATCTAAAAAATAATACGATATGACCACTTATAAGAAGCACTTTTCTTCACTGAAATTTTACAAATAATATAATTATTATTTCTGCTTTAAAAATAAAATTTCTATGGTCTAAGTAGCATTTACAGAAATTTTCATTGAGTTTGTTTTAGCAGGATTTTTTTTGCATAGGGTCTTAAACAGCACCTCTATTTTAATTAAGGACAACTTGTGACAAATTTGTCATACTCTCTTTCCACATCCCCTTATAATCCCGAATGTTAGATCTGCTATAGTCGCTGTGATACTAACGTTACAGCACATGTCCTTTCCACTTTTGTCTCAGGTTACTCTTATTGTTGACCAGGTTTTATCAATTTTTCACTTGCACAAGAGATAAGTTTAAAGAAGCATTCAAATAATTCAATTTCTATGAATCATTGAAATCGAGACATTCTTAAAGCAGCAATGTATTTAAAGTAGCTCATTTTGTCAAAAATGTATATGTTTAAATAAGAAAAAGTCAATGGTTTTAAAAGAAATTAACTTGAAAGGATGTATTTTTCGGAATTGATTTTTCAATATCAACTGTATTTATTTGTTTATTTTAATTAAATATGGTTCATTAAGATAGGTTTTAAGAGATAAATAATTTGTGGAATAGATCTTAAGAAAATACAATCAGAAAAAATTAGAATCAGAATTTGGTAAAATTTACCATATTTTGACCAACCACTTTGTTAAGGATTTTTGTAAAATTAATCATAAAGTATGGAAAAATTAAAATTCCTAAATGATTAATTGTAAAATTAATCATTTAGGAACTCTATAATAATACCTTTGATCATATGGAATAATTTTCTTTTATTTGGTAAAATTTACTTCTCAGTTTTGTATTTTTTACTAAATGTTTGTTATTAAGAACTATAATTTTGAAAACCAGAATTTTTGGTAATCCATTACCATATGAACGGGATAATCACTAAATGAATGGTTTAAATACCATACATTTTGGTTTTATCAGAATTATGGTTTTTTTCTTCTCCCAAAAATATCATTGCCATACCATTTGTTAATTTTGCCAGAATTTCTTTCTCCGAGTAGGATTTTGGGTAAAAACTTATATTTTTTAAGACTATGTTTGTAAAATAAAATTTTTTTCTGTGATTTCGTTTCTGTTAAAAAGGATCCAAAAGCCATTGTATACATTCAAGAAATGGATATCGTTGCTGATGTCACCTTTCCGAAAAGGCCTATGATTGTGTCCCTTCGTGAGTACGACGATGCTGAGAAAGCTAATAAAGAGCCTATATCTGGCTATCCTGTAATTTGCATAACGGTAAGTATGCATACCTTTATGCAAGAGGGACTTACCGTTATGCATTTGCATAACGGTAAGTCCCTCTTGACTGACATTTTTTTTAAAATCCTCTATTACCAAAATCGTTGAAAAAGTATTAACCCTTTTTGCGATCGAACGACTTTTCGCAACTAACCAAAGTTCTGTTTTTTTTTCTTTCAGTTGCATGCCTGCTTTCAAAACCACAACAGCAAAAAAAGAAAATAAATCATTCTATAGTACTGAGCAATATTCTTTCATTTACGTTTAGCCATTATATTTTACAAATTGTGTTAAAAAGTTTAATAGAGCATTTCCTTCTAACGAAAAAAAGAATTATTTTATATATAATTAATTTCTTCACTTTCCTGCATACTATTAAGTTCGTCCAACAAAATATTAGTTCCTCCCGATAAGACTACTATATGTATAACGTAATACGGTAGAAAAGGATTAAAGTCTATAAGCCATCACAATAATAGACATTATTACTATTATTTGAAACATTAACGACGAGTGATTATAGTATGTTGAAAATCTATCTAATAATCGTAAAAAGCTCATAAATAATTTATTATCATCAATAGTTTCATATAATATTCACAATGCATTCAATGACGAAAACTTTGCCCTCGTGACTGAAATGAACAACAGGTGAATATTTCTCGTGTATTAGAAGTAAAATCCAAATAGCGAAAATTACTTTAAAATGAGAAATTTCATTTATTTATTGGAGTTCATATAGGAGTTAACTCCGCAGTTTGACGAAAATGCAGACTTAATAATTGTAATTCAAATTTAATACCTATTGTTACTTTGTATAATTAAACGTTATGTCCAGAACTGCGTAAAATTCTGTATCAAGTAATACCTTAGTGTATCGAAATAATAAGGACGCACTTCTTTGTTTGAATTAAATCTAAGCCTTTTAATGATATTTTCTAAGACGTTTTTTTTATATATATATAAATGATAATATTTTAAATACAATGTCAAAGCTCATGAAATATGAAATATTGTTTCAAACTATAGTTAAAATTTTCTTTTTTTTAGGCAATACTGACTGTTTTCTAATTATTACTTTGTTTAGTGTTAAATAATAACTTATATTAATCAAATTAAAATCTGAGAAAGTATAAAAATTTGATGAAGTGAAACGCTTTTTTCTTTTCCAATTTGTTTTGAATACATAATTTCTATTTTTTTATTAGGTCATCAAGAATAAAATTTGTAAATTGAATATTTTGTTTTATTTAATAACCGTCGATAAACAGCCTACCCAATTTTTGGGTTTACGACTGCTTATGTTCCACTCAGTAACCTTGCAATTTTGAACCTAATTCAGAAGACAAAGGAACTCCCGGATCAAGTATTGGAAGAAATTTGCCTTCGTGGAAGACTTTTAATTAAACTAACCTGCATTTGCGTTTCATGGAGAGGGAAACCACGAAAATCACCCACGGTTAGCCTGACGGCAAGGGGACTCTAACCCATGATCCGTCTACGAATTAGGTTATTTTGCGTCAGCATTGTGGTTGGTGCAAGCCGGTTGTGGAATTCGTATTAATTAGCCATCACTAACAGGCTGTTATTTAACATTTGCTTATTATTTTAATGTAGCATTTTTCTTCTTATATTAAAAAGTATTATATCTCGCCTGCGTAAAGAAATCTTTATTAGCTTTTAAAATACTAAAATTTGTTTTCTTTGAAGATTAATTTAATTGAAAAGGAAACGGTTGGAAATTAGCACTATTATGAAATATGAGTTCTCACATTGAACTACTACACCTCAGACCATATGAAACAGAAATTGTGAATTCGGCTCTAGTGTTAGTAGATTTTAGGAAAAACGGCTCATCGGTCACATTAGAAATTTACTACATCTAACTAGACAAAATGATGTAAAAACTTTTAAAAAAATAGTCCAGTTTGGACAGTCACTGCACATATAACTGTACCAAGACTACTGGAATCGTAATTAATCTTTTTTATCATCTTCCATACTCACTGATTACGACGTCTCTCAAAATTTAAATAACTTTTTAATGCGAAAATTTAATTCCAAAAATGCAGTAAAACGGACGATTTAGGAAATCACTGACTCTCCTCCATAGAGTTTATCCGCTTACTTGAACAATCTGCCGCTTACATTAAGGTAACCGGACTTTTAAACCATGATTTGAGGACAAATCAGCGGTTATAATATAAAGATAAAAGGAATATAGAAATGGTAAATAATTTTCCTGGAGCCATTTTTTTTCTTCATAAAATCTAATAAACGCAATTTGTACACTATCTTTACAAAAGTAACCGGATATCCAGCGACACAGACATAGTCCTGAAGCACACATTTAATACGATGTTGATCCTCTTTTGCATCAACGACAGCCTGCACATGTCTGAAGAGATTTTTCACTAATGTTTGATAGATGTTTGATGGATGGCCATGGGAATTAGCCATAGGATGGCATTACCATAAGATGGCAAGCATCACAGGTGAAGTAAGTCCTGACAATGAGGATGTTTGATTTGATTGGCCACCCAAACTGCGATATGATCCTCTTCAATGGTGTTCTGTGATATTTATATTGGATCAACTAGAAGACCACTCCAGTTTTTGAACACCACGTTCTGAAGATCCAGTTTAGACAATCCACGGCTGCCAAGCCTCGATGTGTGAATGGAGCAGTTATTCTACAATCTCTTCCGAAATATTGCCACAGATTTTAGACAGAGCATTGTCCAGAATGTCTACAATGAAGTTTACTATCTACTATGAATCTCGGAGTTCTTGCTCCGAACCACAGAAACTTACACCCAATTCACATGGAGGACGGATCGCAGACGTCCGGAATCAGTTTTCTGACGTCACAGGCCTACAAAAAGGCTTGCCAAATTTACACCATTCCTAAAGTTAAGATTCCTATTTTGCAAGGATAAGCGAAAACTACGTGACGTTAAGAGCCTATCCTCACAAACACGCCAGAAAATCAGCCTGTCTCTCGGAACTGTCTTCAGATGATAATACTAGTCTGAAAGCAGGCTAGGAAGATCAGAGGGTAGGCTAAAAGGCTTAAATAGGAAGAAAAAATCAGGTTTTTGTTCCGCTTGAGTCTTGTGACATTATGCGCCAGATGTCAGGTCTCGTGTAAATGCGGTGTAAAGAATAAAATTTAAACTATGATAAATGTCACATACCATGATGATTCAGGTAAAGTATCGATAAATATTTTTAACCCCAATATTGTCTTCAAATGAGATTTTTCTTTTAGCCTTGTAATCCAAAACATCCTGATTTTTCCAAAACTGGTAACATATGCTCCAGAGAAGGAATAGATGATGTTTTAACACAGTACCGTTGGAGAGTCTCTGCACCCAGCGGGGAAGATGGAGTTACCAATGACCTTAGAGATGTAGAATCCATAACGTTTTTTTCAGGAACTCACAACATCACACTAGACAGTATTTATTTCTCCTCTGGTAAGTGCGAATCATGATAAAAATAGTTATTTAAATTTTTAGCTTCAAAATCATCTCGATCTACAGTTGGAAAAATTTGAAAATGAGTTAAACTTAAAAATGAAACAAGGATAGTCTTTTTCGTGTGTTAAATTACCTTTATCACTACGGTATTAACTAGCAAAATTTGCAGTACTTCGTTCTGCATTCTTGCTACCTTTTTCTTGCGAATCTATCAAGTTTTGACTTTAATATTTTGCAAAACATACTGGTTTCTAATATGCGGAAAGTGCTTATTTTACGAATTGAATTGTTTTTTATTTTATAACTTTGACAATCGAACAGGTTTTTAATTTATTTTTTAACGAATCAAGGAGGTTTAAAATCTTTATTTGTAAAAAAAGAGCTAGTTTTAAATTAATTTTACAAATCGAGTAAATTTTACCAACGTTTGTGTTTTATTGTAAATTTTTCTTGAATTTTTTGGATAATTTTATTTGATTACATTATGTTAACTAATCCATCTCATTTTCTTGGCGCTACTCATACTATTGCATTGACGTACATTTTTGCTTTGATATGCATTTTGCTTTGGTTATACATTCTTGCGGAGATAATTATGTGAGTTGATGGCGAGATTGCATATTTTCGTTGTTAATTTTTCTAATTTTTAACTAATTTTTTAAACTTATCTTCCAAAGTTTTAAATATTTTCAAAATTTTTAATACATTGAATTTTTCTTTCATTTAAATTTTTTTCTCGTTTTTTTAATTCCCTTTTTTTTATATTTTTAGCTTATTTTGAGAGCTCTATGTGCTTGAAGCTTATGTGCAGTTAATAAAACTTAATACATCAATTCGTAATTTGAAATTTCGTCATGAAAATCAAAATTTCTTCATCATTTCCTCATTTTTTGTTAGGAAGCCGCGTCCAGTGCAGCGCAAGGGCAGTTAGTAAAGATGGAGATCCTGGATTAGAACTAATCAGTGTTCCTGTCGTCATTTCTAAAGAAAGAGGGCTTTGTGCTCCTAGGTTGGAAGGATCACTTGGTGCTGAGCCTTTCACAGCTAATTTGAGATACACAGGTAAAATATCCATACTACATAAATGCGATTTGCATTTAGATATGGTTTTGAAGACAACAAACACCATATTATAGAAACTTTGTCTTGTGAATTTTTAACTTTACTGAAATTCATGTTAAGCAGTTCATTAAAATAAATTTTTTGTTATAAAATCACTTAACATTTTTCTGGCAAATCATTATCATGTGCAGGGTGTCCCCAAAATTAATAAATAATAACGGAAGGAAATAAACATTTGATGTGTTAAATTTTGTTCAGTTGGCAATTTACTTTTAATACAAATTAAGTTAGAATGTTCGTCAACAAATGGCGAAATTAACAGAAAAAGAATAACGCCATTTGCAGCAACTAAGTTTCATAGTCTAAGGACAAATATAACATAGCCCGTGTAAATATTTTTGTTGCAATTGTAGGGACTTGCAGTTAAAAAAAAAATTTTCTTAATTAAATAAATGGCGCCATCTGTTGACGATCTTAATAACTAATGTTGAAATTATGTGAGACATTAAAAAAAACTAAAATGAAAGTCTTTTGAAAGACATGAAGGAAATCTTCAATGCTGATTAATTTTCCTTGCTGATTCCATATTACTTTCATTTATTAAATTTCAGGTAAATCCGATCCAACTCATCCAAATCTTATCAAACTCACAATAACCATTCCTCATTCCGATGGTATGCTGCCCGTTATATCCACTAGAAAGCTCACGAATTTCGAACTGACACTAAGTCCAGATGGATTAAGAAAAGGCACTCATAAGTGCTCGAATCTCTTAGATTATTATGAAGTTCCGACCAAGTATGGTTTTATTACAAACGAGACGAAGAATCCGAACATAATAGGAGAGGCAGAACCTTATCAACATAGTGCAGCTTTGAGAAGCGAACCCACGCTCAGGTAATTACTTATTAAATATAATTTACATGTAAAGATTGCGTAGCTCATGTCATGCAGGAGAAATTATTTTGCTTATGTAAAGGATAAATGTAATACTTGTTTTACATTTCTGAAAAACTATTAAAGTTACCTGAAACAAAAGCTGAAATATTAAATGAGACATAACTAATATTTTCTTTACGGAAACAAAGGTAAAGAAATGTATACAGTGACTTTTAATATCAAGTTCTAGAAAGACATCATAGTTTGCACTATAATGGCATCACAGTTATAAGTTATTTATTAGTACATAAGTACATATTAGTACATAAGTACATATTAGTACATAAGTACATATTAGTACATTATATATAGTACATTACGCATTATTGCATATTAGCACATTAATTAGTACATAAAGTTATTTATTAAATATTAATGAGCATAGTAATGAACAATAAAATTACAGCACTATTTTGAGAGTAAATAGCATAGAAACCCTTTACATTTATCTAGCATAGAAACCCTTTTCAGCGTTGCTTTTGAAATTTTTTTTCTTTTTAGAAGGAAGGTAAAAGATCTATACTCCGTTGCAAGTTAAGAAAAGACCGTTGCGGTATAGGATTTAAGTAATCCTCCCCAACTGCATATAGTTCTGTTTTATTTCGTTATCAAATTACATAAATATGCCTCCAAAGCAATATGAAAGCTTTTAAAATTTAAACCCATCTTACAGAAATTTAATTCGTTTCTTTTACGATGTATATTATAGAATTATTAAAAAAAAAATTTAGTTTCGTAACCTTACTGGATTCTAGAATTTGTGACATATTTCGATAAATAAGGAGAACATTCGTTTTTAAAAAAGAAACAACTATATGACGTTGCAGGAGCATTGAAATTGATTGGAACACTAAAGTTGGCACGTCTTATGCTGACGTGTTCTTAACAAATCAAATGCGCGAAAGATAATTTTTACTTTTGTTTCGCTGTAGAAGTAACTCGCCTGCAAGTAACAATATTTATTATTCTTTCATCAAGCCAACCAGGTAGATGAGTGGTTAGCGTGCCTGACTGCGAAGCCAATGGCTGCGGGTTCGAATCCCACTCTGGGCATGGATGTTTCTCTCTCTCTCTCTGTTGTCTTCTGATCTGTGAATGTATGAATGTGGCCCACCCTATGAACGGGTATTTGTGGCAGTGTGGCGTGGGTAATGTTGCTCACCTCCGTGACTTTGGTTCACAGGTGCCCACTGGGTAACGATAAATGAGCAACACTTCCGACATCTTCTAAGGCGAAGAACGAAAGTTCAGTGCCTGCCGTTATTTATTCATCAATTTCTTTAAACGCGAACAGACATATATTTGTAAAGATTTTTAGATATTATTGTTATTAATTTTTATTTCTTGTTAATTGATTATTGCTGTTTATAACTGTTGTTATTATTAATGTGAAAGCAAGCAAAAAGGAGGCTGTGCAACGTCGTTTCAGAGTTGGGGATATTAATATGCGTTCGCACTGGAGCTTGGCATCCATCTGGCGTGCACATCGATGCAAACAGGCTCTCTCCATAGTGATAATGATTTAACTCTAAACTAATTCCTATTAGACATGACATAGAAATTTTATAAAATGTGGCATTATTTTTATTGAAATATGCTTAAAGCACATTCATTTAGACCCAAAAAAAGGCTCGTGCATAAAAAATAATATTTTATTGAAGAAATATTTTGTTTTAATAACGGCAGGCACTGAACTTTCGTTCTTCGCCTTAGAAGATGCCGGAAGTGTTGCTCATTTATCATTACGCAGTAGGCACCTGTGAACCAAAGCCACGGAGGCGAGAAACATCACCCACGCCACACTGCCACAAATACCCGTTTATAGGGTGGGCCACATTCATACATCAGAAGACAACTCAGAGAGAGAAACATCCATGCCAAGAGCGGGATTCGAACCCGCAGCCATTGGCTTCGCAGTCAGGAACGTTAACCCCTCGGCCACCTGACCGGCTTAATTAAGAAATAGAGTGGTGCTTATACCATACCATTGGCCAAATCAATGAAGAAATTATTCAGTTGAAAGCTTTTTTTATGACATTTGTTTTATCGTATCTGCGGAATCCATCATAGAAACATATGATTAATCCTAAGTGGAACACTTTAGATATTTTTTTAATTTATATATTTCTTTAATTTATATATTTTTAAGAAATCGATTTTGGAAATAACCGTTTCAACTTTTAAAAAAAAAAAACTGGCTTATTTTGAAAATTTTTCAACATAAAGTATTGTACAATTGAATTTTTAATATTTTACAGATGTCTTCCGAACATCTAAAAATAGAAGAAAAATAAAATTACTGAAAAATATACAGTCAGTGTTAATAAAAAATAGATCAGTGTTAGTGATCAGTGTTAATAAAAAATATTTATTGAAATGGTTCGTTTACGAAATTTTGGCAAAGAATGGGTTAACACGAAGTTTGATTGTTAAAGGATATGAAAATTTCCTAATAAATGGCCATTAAAAATGACGAACTATGATAGTGCATTATTACTATTTTCAAAAATCGATCTTACCGAAAAAGACACTTTTAGAACTTGGAACCATCATATTTACAATTAGTATCGATTGCATTGCATTACTTATTAAGTAGGTGATTTGAAATTACTAATTTATAATTATTTTTAGATTTTATAGAAATTTAGATCTTGATGCTTGTATGTGGGAATTTACATCTTATTATGATGTATCAGAACTTGTTAGTGAATGCGGAGGAACCATTACAACCGATGGTCAGGTAAATTTCTACATTTTGAAAATTATATACCACTCTTTAATAATTAATGTCTTGTTTAATATTACTTAAAAAGTTTCTAAAATATTTAAGTTTTTTAATTTTCAGGTCATCTTACTATATAATTATTCTCGAATAATGACATTAAAAGTTGGAGTTCTCTTGCCAAATACACGAATATTAGTTTATTCGAGATAATTGAAATTACGGCGAACTTAAATTTTCAATGCAAAATGTATCCATACAGCAGATATATATTTTATTTTAAAATAAAGCATTAAAATTGGGAGCATTTTAGTTGCGAATTTTAAATAATGCATTATATAATTCTTTGCAGTTTTTCAGAAATTTATTTTTTTAATTTTTAAATTATCTCACAACATATTATAATTTGAGAAATAGGAGATAATAACATAATTATTTCAATTAATGTCAGTATAGGAGTATAGGATTAAGTTCTAACTACGAATATACTGATATTAGTATATTTGTGGTAATTGAAACAACAGTTCTAACTATCTTTTCATCTTCTTTACTTCGTCTTTATTACTAATATACGCATCTTGCTCTTAATATTACTTTAATATTTCTTGTATTCTTAATTGTATTTAAGCACAAATTATTGTTCTATAAAATGTTTGGAAAACTTCTGACATTACATGCTAAAATCTACGATGTGTCGTATTTGGGTGCGTGGAATGTTTCGATTTCATTAAGTACCAATATATTATATCAAAATTATTAAAACTTATGAATTGTACTTATATCTTTCAATAGTGTGATTAAAATTTGCAATTAAGCATTCAATTTTGGAGCTATATTTGCAATTTTATCTATTGAATTTAAGATTTATATTTCCTCTCATCTTTAGGTAATGAACCTGGTACAATCATACGTGTCCATACGTGTTCCTCTTTATGTATCTTACATATTCCATTCTCCGGTTGCCATGGGTGGGTGGCAACATAATGACTTGAGCTCACAACTCAGGCTGACATTTGTTTATGATACTGCTATTCTGTGGCAGCAAGGAATTGGAGCCCCCGAAGAATCTGTTTTACAAGGTATTACAATTTTATCTGGATTAGCAATTTACTTATTATTATGTGCATATTTCCATAATTTGCATAATTTTATTTATTTTTGGTAATAAAGAGATGTGAATTGTTACTGGAGATTATGTCATTGATGATTCGTGAAAAATATCTTTTATCAATGAAGTTCTTTCTGAATATTTATTTAAATTGTTCTGTAAAATTTCATACCATTATTCTATTTCCATAGTTTGTTCTATTTCTTAAATTTTAACTTTATTTGGAAATATTTTAAATTTATTCAACGTTTTTCATTATTGTAAGCAAATGTCAGATACATTTCATAAATAGTTAAAAAAATTTTTTAAATATTTTAAATTAAAAACACAATAAATCCTAAATTAGTATATA